>NW_012103798.1:3420895-3451795 GCF_000951045.1 Mandrillus leucophaeus
TTTTGGTAGAGACAGGGTTTCACCATGTTGGCCAGCATGGTTTCGATCCCCTGACTCATGATCTGCCTGCCTCAGCCTCCCAAAGTGCTGGGATTACAGGCATGAGCCACTAAGCCCAGCCAGAACAACTTTTTAAAGAATGTGTTAAACAAAGATGATGAGCCAATAAATATAAATATTCACATTTCAAGGGGTCCAAGAGAGCTAGAGAGTTTATCAAAGGAAACCAGGAAGAAGAGTTCTCAGATTGCAGTGTAAGGCACCCCAAACAGCCAGGAAAGAGAATTGAGCACTATGGAGACAAGAGCCAGTGGCTTCGAAACCTTCTAGAGTTGCTTATCTCCCAGTTTCTTCTCTGTATTTTGGGAACTGACATTATGTACCACAAGAGAAGGTTGCAAGAGTCACAGGACATTAGAAGTGAAAAATCTTCGAGGAAAAATGAGCCCAACTCCCCTTAAACCCATCTTTTCCAAATAAAGCAGTGGAGCTCAGAGCCCAGGGAGTAGAAGGGATACCAGCATTCATGGCCCTAATGCAATATGTCAGACACGATATGAAGAACATCACATGATCTACCCCATTATGTCTTTGAACAATTTTGCAAAGTGTGCATAAATTTCCATTTCCAGCCAAGAAAACACAGCACAGGCTCTGGGAAGGCCAAGACCCTACAAATGGTTACTGGAAGAGATGGCATGAGAACTCTCATGTTCCAGTGCTCTACAATCCATGCAATGCTGGGCTAAAGAAGATTTTTGAAAATGTGAGGAGGGAAATGAAACTAATTTGGGTAAATCATTTTAGAGTTTAATATTCCATCCTTTCACCTATACATGTTGGGGCAAGCCAGATTGCAATGCTTCTATGAAGCAGCCAAGCAAATTCTTCCAGCTAAATTTGGGGATGATGATGATGATGATGATGATGATGATGATGATGGAGCTGCCGTTTACTAAGTGTTCTCTATGTTCTAGTGTTTCAGATACATTCATTTGCTTAAAGACAACAAATCTGCAATCTCTTATCTCTCTTTTCTAGATGAAACTAAGACATAGGTTAAATGATTTGCCCAAGGTCACGTCATTACTCTGCTCAGTGAAAAACCCTGATGTGGACACAGGCCTATCTTCTTTCTCTGCCCATGTAGCCTTTTTAACATCTTCTCTTCTCTGGAGTCGTAGTGCCATGGCCCACACAGGCATGTCCTCATTTGCAGCCCTGGAGATACAAGGAATGGGACTATAGCTGGAGTGACCTTTGTGCCACCATTAAGTGTCACACACAGTATGAAATTCTATCTAACACTGTACTCTGAACCACAGGACAAGTGAGAAGAGGAAAGAAAAGCAAATGCGAGCCAGCCATGTGATCCCATGGCTACCCTAAGGGCCTATTAATATGATTCAGAGATGCCTGAATAACTGAGTTTTCTGCAGTTCCATAGTTTAGGAGTGAAATGAGACAGTGTTCGCCTAGAGAGACCAAGAACTGAGTGAACGCCTAAGTATGTCATACCGTGCTGTGCTCTGTAATCACGTTGTTTATTGCATAACCCCAAGATTATCAGATGCATCAGTCCCAGATGAATATATAGCACTGGCATATATCCAGACTAGTTAATATGTAGAACCCTCTAATCTCATAAAATTGAAGGAGGACAGTCTTTCTGTGATGCTTAGTGACAAGGGTATTTTTAGCCCCCTCTCCTTTGCGAGGATTGGAGAATTTGAAAACTTGTATCTCTGCCTGCCCTAGATAACTCTATTACTTAGCTTGACTGTAATATTGTTTGACTTAATCACATGAAGTTTGAGTCATTGGTCTCTCCATCAACCCAAATTTGCTGTTGACATTTGTCCATATAGTCACCTTGCAGATTAGCGATGGCGGGGAGAAGGTGGAGATTTAATGACTTTATTCCAGACCTATCATAGAGGAAGGGACCAAGATGGTGTTGCAGTGTTGGGTTGATCAGCTGAGTACCTGTGGTGTGAGATAGCTAAGGGCTTCAGATATGTAACAAGAGGAACCATTTGTGAACCATGACCTTGGGTCTGGTCTGCTAATTTAAAATAGAGAATTTTTTTTTCCCCCAAATGAGTGTGAAACTGGCCATGCCGTGGCTATTGTTTTTTGCTCTGGTGAAAATAATTGAGCCAATAGAGGGAGCTAAAGTTGTATAAATGGAATTTCTGGATACACAGTGTTATTGAAAAGAAATTCCCAAATACTTGAAAGGTGTACTTCAGGGAATTTGGGGATGCAATGGAAAAGAGGCAAATAACCAATAAAAACATTGCTAACAAGACAGCGGTTGGTAACTGGTGATCACTCCAATATCTAAACATGTAATTAGAGTGGATATCATGAATGAAAGGAAAACTTCTTGGCATGACTATTATCTGGGTTACTAGGATACAAAAAAATATGCTCTTTTCTCTCTCTTAATTGGCCATGTTAAAAGAGAATCTCTAGATTTATCAAATCTTTGTATTTTTCAAGGCTGAGAGGTGTGATAAATTCAAAATAGTGCAAGCTCTCAGGAAACAACAGGAAGTAGAACTTTTAATTAAAGAAACAGTGAATGTGTGGGTATTAATAAACACTAATCTTTTTCACATTAGCTCAGTTTGGCCAAGAAAATGTTAGATGGGACCTATTAATTTACCTTGGACTGAGTTCCACAATTGTGTAAAAAAAAGTTCAGCAAGCTGGGAAAGAATGGGATTTAGTGATTGAACTTGATATTGCCGTGATAATGCCTTCTTTTCCACCCCTAAGAGACAGAACCAGCAGGGACCATTTACTTTTACATGCAACATAATATACTTTTATTATGTTGTCTTAGGACTATATTAATTATTCTATTTATGATAATAATTAAGAAGTAATCTGACCATGATAACTGCTATGGATTGAATGTTGGTGTCCCTCCAAAATCCATTTGTTAGAACTTAACCCGCAAGGTGATAATAGTAATAGGTGTGGCCTTTGGGAGGTGATTAGGTCCTGGGGGCTCCACCATCATAGACAGGATTCGCGTCCTTATAAAAGGGCTTGAGAGAGTGAGTTCACCCCCTTCAGTCCTTCCACCACGTGAAGATGCAGCAACAAGGCGCCACATTGAAAACAGGGTTTGGGTCCTTACCAGACACTAAATCTGCTAGCCCCTTGATCTTGTACCTTCCAGACCACAGATTGTGAGCAATAAATTTCTATTGTTTATAAATTATTCAGCATAAGGTATTTTGTTATAACAGCCCTAATGGATGAAGACAGCAACCATCAACTTTTTTTTTTGTAATAACTTTTTATTTTGAAATAGTTTAAGACTAACCATATTTTTTAAATTGGTGATAAGTGAGAAGAACATTGTTACCTGTAGAAGGGGACAGAAAACATGGCATCATCTTGTTGGCTGGTAAATATACCTAAATATAAGGGCTAGTACAAGTCTTAAGCGTGTCCTAGCATATGCTGGGCTAAAGATTCACAGGATCATTCATTGATACAAAAACAATTGGCTGAGAATATTTTTAATTTCACCATGAAATGGAAGCAAATGGGCTGACAGAATTATTTGGATGTTTTAGTCTATTTGTACTGCTATAACAAAATATCGCAGACTGGGTCATTTATAATGGATGGAAATTTATGTCTCACAGTTTTGGAGACTGGGAAGTCCAAGATTCGGTGCCCATATTTGATGCATGGTGAGAGGCTTGCTGCTGAGTCCTCACGTGGTGGAAGGGTAAAAAGGGCCTAAGTCAGTTTCCTTCAGCTTTTTTGTAAAGCACTAATCCATTCATGAGGGAGGAACCCTCATGACTTAATCAATGCTGTGGTGTCAATGTGTCACCCAAAATTCACAGGATGGAAACTTAATCCCCAATGCAACAGTGTTCTGTGGTGGGGCCTTTTGGAAGGTGTTTAGCTTATGAAGGTGTTTAGCTTATGAGGACTCTACTCTCACGAACGGATTAATACCACCATGAAAAGGTCTTGCAGGAGAGGTGTGCTCATTTTTTGCCCTTCCGTCTTCTGCCATGTAAGGATGCCACGAGAAGGCTCCACCAGATGCTGGTGCCTCGATCTTAGGCTGCTCAGCCTCCAGAACAGTGAGAAATAAATTCCTGAGTTTTTTTTTTTGTTTTTTTGTGTGTGTTTTTTGGTCAATTAGCCAGCCTTAGGTATTCTGTTATAGCAGCACAAAATTTGACTAAAATACTTCCCAAAAGGGTGCACCTCTTACTACCATCATGATGGAGATTAAATTTCAATATGAATTTTGGAGGGGACACCCTCAAACCACAGAATTGGATATTAGAGAAGTCATCCCATACCTGGGTGTACTTTGGGTATTTGTTTTGTCAAATGTCATATCAAAAACCCTGCTTTTAAGTAAGGAGAAAAACAGAAGATGCCACTGGGTCCTTATAAGTTTGTTGATCCTATAATTTTGGTAGTTTGCATAACAGAAACCTTCTACATTCAACACTCTGCAGAAACCAGGAGGGGTGTTAGCCATGGGACTTTAGAACCTGAAGCTTACCTAATGCAGCTGCCTGCCACTCCACTTTGAAAGCATTTTCTGCTTGTGATTACTGGTTAAGATGCCATGTTCCTATAAAAGAAAATTAAAGAATTCTAATACCAGAAATTCCAAAACTGTCCTTGGTAACATTTGACAGATTTTTTAGATACTGGAGGAGCAGCTCAAAAAAAGTTAGTGATAAAATAGAAAAGGTATATTAAAGAATATACAAAAGGAAGCAAGCTCGTAGTGGACCATGGGATCCATAGCTGGCAGCTGCAGCCCTGGAGCCAAAACTGTCCTCACCATCAGGTTTGCTTCTGGCAATAGGGATTTGTGAATATACGAGAGTATGAATCCAAGAGAGCATGGCCAAGGCCAAGTTTAGTTTACTAAGCACAGTATTCAATTAGCTGAGAAGCGTTATGGAAATCTGTGACCATCCTCTCAGCCCATGGGCTAAGTAGAAAGACTTCTGGTTGACTCTACTTTCCAACACAAAAACACCTCTCATTTGTTCAGCAAGTGCTAAAAATACCTCAATGTCGAGGCAAGATTTATGAAACAGCTACAGGTTTTCTGACTTGAAATAGGAATTGCTCATATTGACACCTGTTTGTTATATATAGATGAGAAAGGTGGTGGTAATGGAAACATCAAGGTGGCTCTATCTATCTGTTGGTGAAGATTTTAAAGGTGGTAACTGAGATCTACAAGATGAGTGGATCCTGGAGACCACAAGCTATGAAACATTGGTTTCAATCATGATACGTGATACAATCTTCGACTCCATCGAAAACTGCCTATGTCTGTCAGGATTTCTCAGCTAGAACAATATCAAGAGAAAAATTCTACCTTTTGTTAAAGGGACAGAGCCCAAAGGCATATGGTCCATTATATACTGGCAGACTGACTGTGTTGAACTTTTACCTACAGCACCAGGTAGTTTTAGGTTCTATTGACTGGTATTGACACTTCATTTTCTGGTTTAAACTTTGTCCATCCTGAATCTCAGGCCTTGAATTTACGAGTTTATGAGAATCTGAGGCTTTGAAGTTTGAGCTTAGAATTAACGCACTGGAAATACAAACTTTTCAGTAATTCTGACCCTTACTTAATGTATCAGCAATAAGAAAATACATCCTATAAAGTGAAGAGCGCAGGAGTAAGCCAAGAAATATAACACAAAGTAGTCTTTTCATGTTCATATCCCTCCCAAAGTAATAATGTGACTGAAAATTAGAATGGGTAATTGAAGCAATTGTGATACAAAGTCATGACAGGGACATGATGGACTAACTGGCTTTGCAGGCGAGGAGAGCATCTAATACTAAACATAGTGGGCTGCAAAAGTGGGTCATGGGTTGAACTTATTTCTTAGATATAAGATCAAGACTGAGGCAATGGGAAGTGATGGATTGGTTCATATCTACCATTCTATATGTTTCTCTTGGGCAATCCATAAACAAGCCCTAATAATCTGGAAGGGTTTTGTGGTACCCTCGTGGTATGCCACCATGTACTGTTGGACTTATTCTTGCTACTACTATAACTACAACTACTGATAAGAATAATAGCAAACACTTAGATAGTGCTTATCATATACCTGGCACTATTCTAAGCATTTTACATCTCTATGTATGTTAAACATGGGATTAATTAACTCTGGCAAGTCACTGATTTTCAGAGAAGGTTGACTACTTTCTCAGAGATAATAAAGCAAATATTTCTAAAAATTTTTGAAAAGGGGAGAGAGGGAGGGAATAAGAGAGGGAGGAAAAAGTGGAGTATTAGTAAGGTATTAGTCAAGATGTTTGGATTACACATTATAAAAGTTTCAACTAAAGGCAGCTTAGGTAAGATACAAAATGTGCTGACTCATGTAACTAGAAAGGGAAAGGGCAAGTCACTTCCCTGGAGGACAGGTTCCCAGATCCTGCTTAGGGTCTTGCGACACTGACAGCAGGGAGGAATGCCTCTGAATAAAAGCAGGTGGAGCCATTCAAAATGTCCATGGGTCTATCCCTAGGAGCTCCACCCCAATTAATTCCCCTGCAGATGAGACTGCAAAGCATGAACTCAGGTACTCCTCAGGAGCCACCCACATAGAGGGGTAAGGACACCTCTTTTATTTCCACGAGAGTAGGGAAACCTGCAGGGTGCCCAGAAAGTTCAGAGCAGGCTCCAGGTAGAGAGACCACCTGCAAGCATGAAGGGAGCCAGTGTTGTTTTGTTACACAACTGCAGAGGGCACCATTTCTTTATATTCTTTGTGAATGACACTCCTGGGTGTTCAAAGGAGTGGCTCTGCAACAGCCATGGCAGAAGCCAGTGGAGAGTGACTACGGACACAGTAATAACCAGAAAACATTAACTGGTCCCTAAGGAAGCCCATGATGTCCTGGCTCCCTGCAAGGAAACGGAACAAAATGTGAGAAGGGGTTGCCATCTGGAGACCTAGCGATCTAATGGAAGTGAGAAGGTAGATGGAATCAATATCTCTTATAATCAGTAGCCATGGTCCTGTTTGCCCCCCACCCCTCAGATTGGGCCAGGGGAACTGAAGGTTATATTCCTCTTGTGAGTCCTTGGGAATAGAAATCCTAACAGGAGTGAAGGTGACCAATCTTGGGATTGATGCTATTGACACAGGAGAACAGACAGCCAAAAAGTGCACTGTGCAAGGTTGATATTACTCACAATATAACCATGACATAGACATTCCTAAGAAAACAAATGAAAAAGCAGTAGAGCAAATCATAAACTTCCCCATGCAGCAAGTGTTATTATAATAATAAAAATAAAATATTATTAGTATATTCTTTCATTTGTATTTTGTTTTAGGGCTGCAACCAGATGGTGTACCAAGACCACAGTGAGTGCCAATAGGCACACTCCAGCCCTGTGTCAGCCAAGCATTTTGGTGATTAATGTTCTTGGCCCAGAGGAAATAGCACTCTTTCTCTAAATTCAGATTTTTTTTTTTTTTTTTTTTTTTTTGGGCATAAAATTTTGGAAACTAGGTTTAAAATTCTCCACAATGACCATCTTGTCTATGCTCAGGTTAGTCATAGAATTCATAGCTAACCCAAGATTAATTTTCAAACCAAGGAGAAACAGTAGAGGTCGTCCACTCCAAGCCTTTTTTTCTTTCTTTTTTCTTTCCTTCCTTCCTCCATCCCTCCCTTCCTTCCTTTCTTGTAATGAATTCACTGATATAACTTATTTTAAATTGCACTTTGATTATAAAAGTAGTATATATTAATATTTAAAAATAGGAAACAGAAAATTTAAACTAAAAGCCTCACAATCTCCCACCCAAAAGCAAACACTGTCAACTACAGTCCCCGACTTAGGAAGGTTTAAGATTTTCCACGATATGATTGTGTGAAAGTGACCCACATTCAGTAGAAATCATACTTCAGTACATAAATCAATAAATTACATGCGATACACAGCACTTTCTTATAAAATAGGCTTTGTGTTACATGATTTAATCCAACGGTAGGCTAATATAAGTGTTCTGAGCATATGTAAGGGAGGCGAGCCTAAGCTGTGATGTTCAGTGGGTTAAGGTGTATCACATGCATTTTTGATATGCCATATTTTCAACTTATGGTGGGTTTATCAGGATGTAACTCCATGGTAATTGGAGGGGAACCTATGCTTTTATATTCATTATAATAATTGATATAACTCTCTTTTTTGTTCTTTCCCCAAATCTGACCCCTTCATCATGAGACAATGCTCCTAAACTGTTGATTAGACACAGGGTTATCCACTGTCTGGGGGAAAGGGTCAGGAAGAGCTACCCCCAAAGATCTTGGGAAATTGACATGTCAGAATATACCTCTCTGATTTTAAAACGGGAAAACTGAGCTCCACTCATTTGCCAAAATCCAATGACTCTATCAGGACTCCTCCAATGTAACAGCTAATTGCTTCTAACTTCACTGTGCTCCTTTTCAAGTGTGAGGTCCAGGGAATGGACAGGACGCTGTAGTCCAGAAATGGACAGAATATGTCATGTGGAAAGATGTCCGAAAGGTCTCCACAATTTTCTCTTTTGATGTGTTATGTCTCATCAAAGTGTGAAAACAATTCCTAAGTTAGACAAGTAACAATTTATATCAAGAAAAATACTGTGTTATCCTATATAATGAACAAGGGGTAGGTAAGTATGGTTCAATGTGTCTACTGATATTAATAATGCCCAGTTGAGTTGAAATATGTAGGAAAGTTTTTGAGGGAAGGAAATATTTTCATGACTCTAAATGGCCTTTTGGTTGTCATATTTACTTTGGATGTCCAACAGAGAATAACTATCTATTTGGACATGATGGTAGATTTCACTTTTAAATGAAACAATAAGCAAAAAAAAAAAAAAAAAAAAAAAAAAAAAAAAAAAAAAAGAAATAAAGAAAGAAAAAACAAAACAAAAAACCATACAGGAATGGAGGCAAAAGCTTCCAAAGTCCAAACAAATGCCATGTAAACATTCCATGATCTACTTTTACTTTTAGATTGTAGATCATGTATTGAGAATTTACATGAGTTAGCATCAGAAGGTATCACAAGCCCATTGTACACTCTCTTTCCCAAGTTTCACAATACATGGGAAATTAACATTTGGGTTGCCATTATTTTAATTAAAAATATGATGGCTTTTTGCTGACCCAGATGATTCCTTGTCTATTTCCATCAAAGGCACAGGGTGAGAGAGTGGAGATTTTACTATATTGTCTATTTCTCCAAAAGGGCCTCACCTGGCCTTTGCCTTCTTATCAGGATGGGTTAGCTTCTTGTTAAATGTTAACTATGGACCAGCAGAATCGACATCAGCTTCATCAGAGGAGCTTGTAAGAAATACAGAACCTCATGGCACACTCCAGACTCATTGAATCAGAATCTACATTTTAACACGTTCTCCATGTGATTTATATGAACATTAATGTTTGAGAAGCACTGGGTTAATTGATGATTAAGAAATATAGTGCATCTGTTTGCCCTACTCTCCATCTGTTGCCCAACACACACACACACACACACACACATGCACGCACACTCTTCGGGTTTAAAATTAAAGAACAGACTGGGCAAAATCATGAAAAACCATGGATTTGCAGGATTTAACTGCTGAATGCAATACTAAAAATCATGTAGTCACAACCCTTCAAATGGCAGAGATTAGTAGACATCTCCCACTATTCATTCTCCCCTTCTGCCCTGTAGTAATAGAACTCTCCAAGGTTTAGCTGAGCACACCACACAATAAGACAGTGCATTTCCCTAGCTCCTTTACAGCTAAGGATGGCCATGCTATTAAATTTGAATCAATGAGATAGGAGCACAAGAGACACATTCAACTTCCAGTCAGTTCCTCAGCGAAGTAGCAGCTTTTCACAAACTTCCCTTTTTCTGATGGCTGGGAAGCAGCAACAGCTACAGTAGGTATCTTGGGCCCAGAGATAGAAGTCACATGCTGAAAATGACAGAGCTACTAGACATCCCAGGTTAATAGTTGACCTTCTATAACAGAGCAGCCCAACCACCCCAGAATGTCAGATCAGCCTGGGACATGGAAGAGAAATTCAGCTCTCTCTCATCTTACCCATTGAAGTCACTGTGATTTTAAGTATCTTGATGGCAGCTTAGCCTTTGTGCCCTGATTAATAACTTCACAAGTGAGAAACTGAGGCCCAGAAACTGTGTGACTGATGGTGAAAATATCACTTATAAATGTAAAAATAAGCCAGTGGAAAATATTTAAAGATTTTTAGGCCAGGCACTGTGACTCACACCTGTAATCCCAGCACTTTGGGAGGCCAAGAAGGATCACTTGGGGCCAGAAGTTCAAGACTAGCCTAGGCAACATAGCAAGACCCCCGCCTCCATTGTTACAAAAAATAACAAATTAGCCAGGCATGGTGCTACATGCCTTGTACTCCCAGCTACTTGGGGGGCCAAGGCAGGAGGATTGCTTGAGTCCATGAGGTCAAGGCTGCAGTGGATCATGCCACTACACTCTAGCCTGGGTAACAGAGCGAGAATTTGCCTCAAATCAATCAATCATCAATCAATCAATCAATCAATAAAATTAAAGATTTTTAAAAATGTATACTCAATTTTATAATGAAAACATTTTAAATGTTTTGAGGCCAGATGTGATAGAACACTTTGGCTTTCCTGACTAAGCTTTCTGGCTTGGAGGTGTTCTCTTAGCTACCCCTGAGGAATATCCATACTTGTTTATCACACAGCAGTTACTTGGATGAATGAATAAATAAAAGGATAACGTGAACTCTCTGTTTTTACTAAATCAGCAGGTTAAAAAAATTTTTTTGGCTCCCGCTTATTTTGAAGAATGTAATCTTAAAGCGCATCTTAAGTTGACCACTTGACCCATGTGCCACCATGAAACAAAGTGACAACCAAGAAAGGGTTTCAAATAGGCACAGTTTTCATAGTTTTTAGCATTTTCCTTTCTAGTAGATATGTGGGGAGATACTTATAGATCTATGTGTTTGCACTGGGTTAGGACTATGTTCAGCATTATTTTTTTCGTCTCTGGTTTGTGGTCATGGCTTAATAGTCATCAAACCAAAGTCATAAAGACAGTTGAAGATACAGGACACGGTATTGCCAACATGAGGATAGTTTATTGGCTCCATGGTTCAGTCACTTTTGAATTCAGACAGTGTTTGACTAGCAGACTTCTTAACAGATTTTCTAGAATACTATTTCTGTCATTACAAGTTAAATTGTCACCTGCTATACAAAGATCCACACCTAGTAACCCAGTTATATTTATCCAATGATAAAAAAACAAAATGCGACTATATGAGATCATTTTAAAATAAAAAAGTGATGCAACACTAAACAATAGCTCCAGGTTATCTTTAACCATAGCATTTCATCATAGGTTGCCCACAGAAGGATTGCATGCATAGGCATTTAAGCAATATGTAGACTTGTAGGTTTTATTTTTCTGTTTGCTAATAGTGCCTGTAACTGAAAAATGAATTATAATATTGACAGAGACTCAATGAATCCAATACAAAATTGTCTAATACTGTCAAAAAGATATAAATTTAATGTTAACAAAATCACTTAAAATATTTTAAACACATGATAAAAGCCTGTAAACAATTCATATCTCTAGTTTAATTTTTTTTTTCATTAATAAGTCATATTCCCAAATCCAATTAAAGTCTCCTGTTTACACAGTGGTTCTCAATCTTGGCTGCATATTAAAATCACCCAGGGAATGTTAAAAATCCCAAAGTTTAGACCAAACTCAAGAAATTCCATCAGGATCTCTGGGGGGTGGGACCTCAGCATCAGTATTTTCACCTTTAGTTGTAGGTAGGGATGTTGATTGGGTCAACAGGTGTAAACTATTAACCAAGGGCGACAGATGTTCATTCAGAATAAAGGGACACCAGATGTTCACCAGGCATTCCTTTCCAAGAGCTCTTATTTTGCATCTGAAACACATTTGCCTTCATCAGCTATTTCATGTCTCTTTCACCAAAGTCAGCAAGAGGATTTAGTGCACTCAAAGTAGAGGGGCCTTTTTTTTTCTTGAGGGCTTTTCTGAAAAGCTAAACCTGAGAGAAATGAATAATTTCTTATCCTGTACATAGAACTCCCATTTAGCTCATTGACCTGCAGAAAGGTTTTTAAATAGCCAGGTGATGTCTTCAGCGGGTGCCTTGTATCCTATGTTAGTCTTCCCAAATGACCAGTCCAATCCAGCCAGTTTTCCCATTTCTCCTTGAGCTCAGACACTTTATCCCTAATCTGTCAGCACAGGAAATTGCGAGCAGGTATTTTATTTCATGCAAGAGCCAGGAAAAATACAGAGGTGGTACGGCTCACTGCTTTGAATACGTGTTCAGCGGGACTGGAAAATTTTCCCTAAAACAAAGTTGCTCTATCTCTGGTGAGCAAGGCTACCCCACACTGAGGACCAAAGAGAGCATTCAATCCTCAGAATGCTTCTGTGTGAAAATGAAAATGAGCAATATTTTTAGTAAAATTAGTAAAAAGTACATGCGATATAGCTTCTAAATATAAAATCATCCACATTGCTGTTCGGCTGCTTCGTTCAGTTTTCTCAGTCATATATGGCAGAGCAAACTACAAAACATCATTTTCCTTGACATGCCCATCCAGAACCAATTGTTTAAAACTGGATGTTTAAATTTGGGCATTTAGAATTATTAAATCACCATGAGCTGAACTGTAGCAAATTATAAAGAAAGGTAAGAACATGGCTAATCAAAGTCCTCTTCAATTCAATAGGTGTTTGCTGACAACCTAATATATATCAGGGATGTGTGTGGGATGAAAGGGTTGCTCTTTCAGCTGCAGCATTTCCCTATTACGCTCAAAGGGCTAATTTCAATGATGAACCTCTTTGTTTCACGGTTTTTGTCTTCGTGAGTTATCCAACAATTTCACTTTCCTGAAACCAGCCTCTGCTATAGACGCCCCTCAAAGACTCCCAGGTATATCTGTTTTTTTAAACAGGTCTATCTATTGTTCAAATACCTATCAGACTTCTCCTCATGGGACAATCCAAATTTTTCGTCTCTCTGGCTTTCTTTGTGGAAAGAAGTTAACATTGCCATGATTCTTGGTTGTTATATTCTATTATCTAGCTTACAATATACAAAGACTGCCTGGCGTTACAGCTATTTCAAAGAGGTAATATTTTCAATTTTGTAAATTTTCCAAATGAATATAATTTAAAATATTTAGTTTAAAAAGATGCTAGCTCTTGGCTGGGCACGGCGGCTCACGCCTATAATCCCAGCACTTTGGGAGGCTGAGATGGGCGGATCACAAGGTCAGGAGATCGAGACCATCGTGGCTAACACAGTAAAACCCTGTCTCTACTAAAAATACAAAAATTAGCCGGGCATGGTGGCAGGTGCCTGTAGTCCCAGCTACTTGAAAGACTGAGAAAGGAGAATGGCTTGAACCCGGGAGGCGGAGCTGGCAGTGACCCGAGATCGCGCCACTGCACTCCAACCTGGGCAACAGAGCAAGACTCCATCTCAAAAAAAAAAAAAAAAAAAAAAAAAAAGATGCTAGCTCTCTGAGAACCTGTCATAATTTTCCTAATATCACCTTAACACAAAATATGTTAGAGCAAAATAAAATATCTCTTTAAATCTTTCATTTCAGAAAACGACCTTCAATGCAGTCAATAAGCATTTATTGAGTACTGTGGGAGATCCTAAGATTGAAATACAGTTTCTTTGCAACTACGGCCTTATAATTTTAATGGAGAACCAAAATATAAAGATATGTATGTATGTGTGTATATATATGTGTGTGTGTGTGTGTGTGTGTGTGTATATATATATATATTTTTTTTTCTTTTTTGAGACAGAATCTTACTTTGTTGCCCAGGCTGGAGTGCAGTGGTGTGATCTTGGCTCACTGCAACCTCCATCTCCACCTCCTGAGTTCCCACCTCAGCCTCTCAAGTAGCTGGGATTACAGACATGTGCCACCACGTCTGTACAAAATACATTTTTGTATTTTTTTGTAGACAACTATTAGCATGCTTTTGCCATGTTAGCCAGGCTGGTCTTGAACTCCTGGCCTTAAGTGATCTGTCTGTTTTGGCCTCCCAAAGTGCTGGGATTACAGGCATTAGTCACCATGCCCGGCCTGCATTTATATATTTTAGGGGATTAAGATAGCAACGAAAAGTAATTTTAATGGGCTTTCCAGGGAAGGGGAGAATGACAGGGAAGAAGAGAGGAGAGAGAGACAAAGTTTGGGGTAGGTGTCCGCAAGCATGAAGGAACTTAGAGTCTTTTTGAAGTTATCTACTTTGCAGGGGAAGGGTCTTAATAATGATCATGTTAATAACAACGATAATAGCTAATGTCTATTTGGTGTCTGTACCCTGCAACTCCTGGTATTAAATTGTTGTTCCTTACTGTTCACTTAGAATATTCACATAAAAATATTTATTAAGCTTTACCATGGTGCTGGGATACAGAAGAAAGAGTAGATAGAAGATAGCTATGCAAATAAACAAAGAAAGAAAGAAAGATATAATAGAAATAGGCACTGAGTGTGGCCATGCATTTCCTCTTAACTGGCAACACATGCTTGCATTTTTAGGCAAAGCTAGAACTCATTGATCCTCAGAGGCTGTAATGAGGCTTTCTATGCAATGTAGCTTTCATCTCTGCAGTATTAACTTTGGTCAAAAGATGGCAGCAAAGTTCAGCTAGCTCTTCGGAAACCACTTCTCAAAAGTGAAGGGAGAATATTCACATCTTTTTACAGGTTAATGGGCAAGTAGGGGAAACATCGTCTTGCCGCTTGCACATGAAATTGTTTTCAAATTGTATATCACAATATTTATTAAACATTAAAATATCACAAGTTCCATATAAGCCAGGTTATAATATGCAAATTATATTTATTCATCCACTTGTTAATTTGCAAATGTAAATATTCATTAATTTCCCAAATGTTTTAGTACCTACTAGGCACTAGCACTACACTGAGAACTGATGATACTTGTCAACCAGAATAGACACAGTTCCAGCTCTCACTGAACATAGGGCCTAGAGTGGGAGTGATATTAAAAAGATAAATATAGAAATGAACTTGTAATTATTCATAGAATGTAATTACCTGTGGTAATTGTATTTTTCAGTTTCCTACTACTTGAGAGTAACAGAAAATACTCAAGCATTTATTTTTCAATTGCTTGACTAATTATTTGGGTGCCTAGAATAGTGCCTGGCACAAAGTAGGCGCTTAGTAAAGAGCTGTTAAGTGAGTGAAGGAGTGTAATGACAAATCTGAGATACATATGTCCAGAACATGACCGGAGACAAGTTTCTAATGAAGGAACATGACCTGGGTCTGGGAAAGTGATGTAGGTCTGAAGGATGATAGGAGGTAACTAGATGGCTGTGTATGTGTGTGGATTGGAGGTGGGGAGTCTCTGGGCATAGAGTAGACCATGAGTAAAGGCCCTGTGACAATGGTGGCTGTGGGGTAGGGAGGGGGTGGAGAGGAGGCATGGGACCGTGACTTGCTACAGGGAACTGAAAGACCAGTGCGGCCTCATCACAGGGAGTCAGGGGGTTGAACAGTGATGCACAACATAGACTTTGGTGTCAAGAATGAGTAGGAGAGGGACAAGAGTGGATTTGGGTAGAACAGGTGGGAAGCTATTGCAGTCCAGGTGAGAGATGGTGGTAGCTTAGACTAGGGGGCGGGCTAATGGAGTGGGAAGTTGTCAGAGTCACCGATGGGAGCACGTGGTGATATATAGACTATAGAGTGTGAGGGAGAGAGGAGCTCCAAGGATTACTGACTTGTGCAATGGGGTGTGGTAGAAAGGAAATTCTGGAGGAAAACCAATTTGAGAAAGGAAGTAAGATCCTAAGTTCTGTCTGGAACATTCTGAGAATTTGAGACATCCTAGTAGAAATATTAAGTCCATAATTAGATTGAAGGGACAGAGCACAGAGAGATCTGGGGTAGAAATTGATTTGGGAGTCATTGGCACATAGATGACATTTGAAAAGAAAAGCCCTGGTTGAATCCAAATATGAAGGGAGTATAGGGAAAGAAATGGGGACTAAGACTAACCTTGGGGAACTCACATTGGTGCCTGGTGGAGAAGGACAGCTGCAAACAAAACAGAAGTAGCCAGAGAAGAAAGGAGGAGAGCCAGGAAAGAGCGTGTGAGTGCAATGGACAGAACTCTGGACGCAGGAAAACCTTTCTCATGTTCCGAGAAAGGTCAGCATCTCCATCCGCCACCACAGTCCCTCCATCCAGCCTGTTCGTTCATCCATTTAACTGTGGCCCTTGCCAGCTCCAACACAAATATCCTTGGCTCTTGGTAGAGCTAGTCCCAGGAAGTTAACGTCTTTTGAGCCACCAAAATCGTAGATCATGGCAAATAGGAGCAAAGAATAATGGTATGGACATCAACTACAATTAGTTAGTGAAAAATTGATGGAAGAATTTATTTACAGTTCCAAAGAAGAAGACCACTGGACTAAGAGTTAGGAAGCCAGAGATCCAACCTGAGCTCGCCCAATGGCCTGCTGTGCCAGTTTAGGGATTTTTCTGACTATGCTTCCTTTCAGTGTTATTATTATTAAATTTCAGGGCAGGAGACTGTGGTGGGTGAGTGGGAAAAAAGAAGGAAGAAAGGAAAGGAAAATAATACACACTCTGCATACATAATAAGATTCTTATAAAGATCTTACGAGATCAAGTGTCTAAAAGTGCCTCGGAAAACATAACATCAAATACTTTTCTATATGATAAAAGAATTTTAAAAATACTGTCATAAAAATAGAACCATGCAATTGATAAATCTGGAGAATTTCCAGGCATTTATTCCTAAAAAGCTGTGTGAATGCCTTTTATCTCTTTCTATCCTGCTGCTAGCACCATATCCTTTTCTAATTAAAAATAAAAAAATAAAACAAAGAAAAAACTTCTAAAATCTGTCACTGATGCAAGGAAAAGGATACATATATATTTTTAACAATATAGATTCAGGACCACCCAAGCTAATGGATTCTAGGCCAAACAGCAAAAACAAAAGGATTACCACTAAATCCTCCAATCTGTTTTAAAAGCTGGGGAAGATAAGTGATGGGAAGGTGGCTGGCTAGAGGCACCAGACACCAGCCTGTCTACCAAGAAGGACCAAAACAGCAAGAAGATAACCATACCTCGAACAGAGCTTCAAGAGAGACCCCCGGAATTGAGCGAGAAAGTGACAGAGCACTTCTGAGGCTTCTAAGGAGAAGGGAGCTAAGCATCCTCAAGCGAGTGATATTAAAAAGATAAATATACAAATGAACTTGTAATTATTCATAGAATGTAATTACCTGTGGTAATTGTATTTTTCAGTTTCCTACTACTTGAGAGTAACAGAAAATACTCAAGCATTTATTTTTCAATTGCTTGACTAATTATTTGGGTGCCTAGAATAGTGCCTGGCACAAAGTAGGCGCTTAGTAAAGAGCTGTTAAGTGAGTGAAGGAGTGTAATGACAAATCTGAGATACATATGTCCAGAACATGACCGGAGACAAGTTTCTAATGAAGGAACATGACCTGGGTCTGGGAAAGTGATGTAGGTCTGAAGGATGATAGGAGGTAACTAGATGGCTGTGTATGTGTGTGGAATGGAGGTGGGGAGTCTCTGGGCATAGAGTAGACCATGAGTAAAGGCCCTGTGACAATGGTGGCTGTGGGGTAGGGAGGGGGTGGAGAGGAGGCATGGGACCGTGACCTGCTACAGGGAACTGAAAGACCAGTGCGGCCTCATCACAGGGAGTCAGGGGGTTGAACAGTGATGCACAACATAGACTTTGGTGTCAAGAATGAGTAGGAGAGGGACAAGAGTGGATTTGGGTAGAACAGGTGGGAAGCTATTGCAGTCCAGGTGAGAGATGGTGGTAGCTTAGACTAGGGGGCGGGCTAATGGAGTGGGAAGTTGTCAGAGTCACCGATGGGAGCACGTGGTGATATATAGACTATAGAGTGTGAGGGAGAGAGGAGCTCCAAGGATTACTGACTTGTGCAATGGGGTGTGGTAGAAAGGAAATTCTGGAGGAAAACCAATTTGAGAAAGGAAGTAAGATCCTAAGTTCTGTCTGGAACATTCTGAGAATTTGAGACATCCTAGTAGAAATATTAAGTCCATAATTAGATTGAAGGGACAGAGCACAGAGAGATCTGGGGTAGAAATTGATTTGGGAGTCATTGGCACATAGATGACATTTGAAAAGAAAAGCCCTGGTTGAATCCAAATATGAAGGGAGTATAGGGAAAGAAATGGGGACTAAGACTAACCTTGGGGAACTCACATTGGTGCCTGGTGGAGAAGGACAGCTGCAAACAAAACAGAAGTAGCCAGAGAAGAAAGGAGGAGAGCCAGGAAAGAGCGTGTGAGTGCAATGGACAGAACTCTGGACGCAGGAAAACCTTTCTCATGTTCCGAGAAAGGTCAGCATCTCCATCCGCCACCACAGTCCCTCCATCCAGCCTGTTCGTTCATCCATTTAACTGTGGCCCTTGCCAGCTCCAACACAAATATCCTTGGCTCTTGGTAGAGCTAGTCCCAGGAAGTTAACGTCTTTTGAGCCACCAAAATCGTAGATCATGGCAAATAGGAGCAAAGAATAATGGTATGGACATCAACTACAATTAGTTAGTGAAAAATTGATGGAAGAATTTATTTACAGTTCCAAAGAAGAAGACCACTGGACTAAGAGTTAGGAAGCCAGAGATCCAACCTGAGCTCGCCCAATGGCCTGCTGTGCCAGTTCAGGGATTTTTCTGACTATGCTTCCTTTCAGTGTTATTATTATTAAA
The DNA here is from genome assembly GCF_000951045.1 of Mandrillus leucophaeus. NCBI lineage: Eukaryota > Metazoa > Chordata > Mammalia > Primates > Cercopithecidae > Mandrillus > Mandrillus leucophaeus. The sequence goes on from NW_012103798.1 coordinate 3,439,826, forward strand.
TTTCAGGGCAGGAGACTGTGGTGGGTGAGTGGGAAAAAAGAAGGAAGAAAGGAAAGGAAAATAATACACACTCTGCATACATAATAAGATTCTTATAAAGATCTTACGAGATCAAGTGTCTAAAAGTGCCTCGGAAAACATAACATCAAATACTTTTCTATATGATAAAAGAATTTTAAAAATACTGTCATAAAAATAGAACCATGCAATTGATAAATCTGGAGAATTTCCAGGCATTTATTCCTAAAAAGCTGTGTGAATGCCTTTTATCTCTTTCTATCCTGCTGCTAGCACCATATCCTTTTCTAATTAAAAATAAAAAAATAAAACAAAGAAAAAACTTCTAAAATCTGTCACTGATGCAAGGAAAAGGATACATATATATTTTTAACAATATAGATTCAGGACCACCCAAGCTAATGGATTCTAGGCCAAACAGCAAAAACAAAAGGATTACCACTAAATCCTCCAATCTGTTTTAAAAGCTGGGGAAGATAAGTGATGGGAAGGTGGCTGGCTAGAGGCACCAGACACCAGCCTGTCTACCAAGAAGGACCAAAACAGCAAGAAGATAACCATACCTCGAACAGAGCTTCAAGAGAGACCCCCGGAATTGAGCGAGAAAGTGACAGAGCACTTCTGAGGCTTCTAAGGAGAAGGGAGCTAAGCATCCTCAAGCCAAGAGAAATTCCTAATGGCAGGCAAAATATAAGTGAGAGGTCCAAAGTGGTCCACATTTCCACAGTGAACTCAGCAATCCTGGGCATGGGAAAGCCCTTAGGCTCCTGTGGGCCCTGAGACTAGCATGGGAGCTGCTTGGAGGCCACATAACGGCATTGCTCTGGGGAGGGATTTTGTCCTGGGTCCCAATCCCCCTCCCCTACCCAAGCAGTTGCCGCACAGTAATATTTTGAGAGCCCAGCCCTCACCAAACTTCATCCTGTCCTGGCGGCCCACAGCCCCTGCATCTCCGTATTCCCAGAGCCGTACCGGCATCTCTCATGTCCACCTGAGAGCTACAGTACTGCAACTGTGGTGAGTCCCAGTAGTGCAGCTCCGTACCCAGCAGCCTGGTCCACACCGTGTCCTACCCCCCAGAGAACGGGTGCAGTGCACCAGGGAGGCTGCCCCTGGGAACAAGGGAGCCAAAGTGTATGCTCACCAGAGCCTGAGAGCCTCCTGCCCTAGGCTGCGGTACTGACACCAACCCTAGCCCCTCCAGGAGCAGGGCCACCACACTTCTCCACAAGCCATCAGGGTGCCTGAGGATTGGCCTGCTCCAGCTACTACCACCAGCACCTATGCGCATGCCATCTGGGGTCCTAGGGATAGGCTCACCTGCTGCTGCTACTGGAGCTTGCACACACTGTCCAGGGACAGGCCCATCCCACCCGCTGCTGTACCCCTGGATCATGCTCACCCACCCTGCTGCTGCCAGCTCCCATCCAGGGACCTGGTGACCGGTCTGCTCAGCCTGCTGCCACCAGTGCTGGCACCCATGTGAGTGACCCAGGGGCCTGAAGGTTGGCCCCCCACTGCTACTGCTGCTGCTGGCGCCATATACACATCTCCCAGGCACCTGAGAACACGCCTTCCCAGCCCGCCACTGCCATCACCTGCACCTAAGCAAGCCGCCTGGAGGCACAAGGACGTGCCTGCCTGGACCTGCCATTGCCAGTGCCAGCATACACCTCCCAGGCCTCCAAGGACTGGCACACCAGGCCTGCCACTGCCACCACTGGTTCCTGAAGACTGGCCCACATGTCATTCCCATCCCCAGCAAAGCTTTGCCTCAGGCTCTACTGCAGCCTAAACCACTGAGAAAATCACAGAAGACAGTGAGGCTGATTACAGCCAAAGAAATCATACAGAGACTACAGTATGCACCCACCCAGAATCAAAGCCAAAGCACCCTGCCTGACCAACATTGGAGAAAGCTCTTTCCCTATGAAAGCCTATCCATAAAATTGGGAGCAGTGCTGTTACACCAGATGTGCAGATATCACCCTAAGGAAACAAGAAGCATGAAAAAGCAAGAAAACATGACACCTCCAAAGGAACACAATAATTATCTAGCAGCAGATCTTACAGAGAAGGAAATCTATGAAATCCTTGAAAAAGAATTCCAAATGTTGATGTCAAAGAAACTCAATGAACTATGATAAACACTAGATATGAGAGAAGGGGCTTCAGTGGCTGACTAGAGGCACCAAGCACTGGCTTCCTCCACAAAGAAGAAATAAAACAGCAAGTAAGTAATTACTCTCTCAATAGAGCATCTGAGAGAGAACTTTGGAAGTCAACAGAGAAGTGACAGGACACACCTAAGGCAAGGAAGGAGAGGGAAGGGAGGCAGTCTGCTCTGCTAGGATCAGCTAGGAGCCCAAGAGTGAGGAACCTATGGTGGAAAGGGTAGAAGAGATTCTCAATGGTCCACCTCACTACTGCCAACTCCTGCAATCCTAGTCAAGGAAGAGCCCCACTCCACCCTCACAGGTCCTGACACTAACACAGGGAGCTAGTTGCCTGCAGACGGGGCTATGGCATTGGTCCAGAAAGGGAGCTCACGCTGGCTCCCACACTCCATCCAAGACATAGGCAAAAACAAGCCTGGTGCCATTTTGCGAGCCCAGCCCTCACCAGACTGCATCCTGCCTTGGGGTCCAAGAGGCTTGCACTTCCCCATCCCTGGAGTTCCATTGACACCCCATGCCTGCAGCAGCTGCTGTTGCTGGCTGCTGCAATGGGGGCAAAAGTGAAAGCCACTGATAGCAACCTCAGCACCCCTGGCAGTGGGCCTGTCACATATTCCCAAGTGCCCTGAGGACAGAGTCCCCCATGGGCAGCCATTGCTGCCAAGTGCCTAAGCAAGTCCCACTAGCAGTGACCCCATTCCACCTTGGTTAAATTTGCTTTTGTTCCTTGTATTTTTGAGATCTTAGCTATAAAATCTTTGCCTAGACCAATGTCCTAAAGTGGTCTGCTGTTTTCTACTAGAAGTTTTATCATTTGAGATCTTACATTTAAGTCTTTAATCCATCTTGATTTTTGTATATGATGAAAGATAGGGGTCCAGTTTCATTTTTCCGTATATGGCTATCCGATTTCCCCAGCAACATTTACTGAAGAGACTATCCTTTCCCCAGTCCATGCTCTTGGTGCTTTTGTCAAAAATCAGTTGGCTATAAATATGTGGATTTCTGGGGTCTCTATTCTGTTCCATTGAACTATGTGTCTGTTTTTATACAAATGCCCTGCTGTTTGGGTTACTGTAGCTTTCTAATATATTTTAAAGTCAGGATGCCTTTAGCTTTGTTCTACTTGCTCAATATTGCTTTGGTTATTCAAACTCTTTATTGGTTCCATATGAATTTTAGGATTTGTTTTCCATTTCTGTGAAAAATGACATTGGTATTTTTATTTGAATAGCATTGAATCTGTAGACTGCTTTGGGTAGTGTGATCATTTTAACATCACTTCTTCTGATCTATGAGCATGGAATGTCTTTCCATTTTGTTTGTGTCCTCTTCAATTTCTTTCATCAGTGGTTTATAGTTTTCCTAATGCTGAGGTCTTTCTCCTTGTTGATTAAATTTATTTCTAGGTATTTTCTTTATTGTAGTTTTTGTAAATGGGATTGACTTCTTGATTTTTCAGCTAGTTTTTTATTGCTGTGTAAAAATGCTATTGATTTTTGTATGTTGTTTACTATCCCGCAAACTTACAGAATTAATTTATCAGATCTAAGAGTTTTTTGGTAGCGTCATTAGGTTTTCTAGATGTAAGAATATATCAACAGCAAAGAAGAACACTTTGACCTCCTCTTTTCCAATTTGAATGCCTTTTATTTCTTTCTCTTGCTTGATTGCTCCTGCTAGGACGTTCAGTACTATGTTGAACTGGAGGGATGAAACTGGGCATGCTTGTCTTATTTCAGTTCTTAGATGAAAGGCTTTCAGCTTTTCCTCATGCAGTATGATTTAGCTGTGGGTTTGTCTCAAATGTCTTTTATTACATTGAGATATATTCTTTCTATGCTTGGTTAAGAGTTTTTATCATGGAAGGATGTTGAAATTTATCAAATGCTTTTCCCGTGTCTATTGAGATGATCATATGGTTTTTATCCTGCATTCTGTTGATATGATGTATCATGTTTATCGATTTGCATATGTTGAGCTATTCTTGCATCTCTGGAAAAAATCCCACTTGATTATGGTGTATTATATTTTTGATATGCTGTTGGATGGTTTGCTAGTATTTTGTTGAGGGAGTTTTTGCATCTATGCTTATCAGGGATATTGACCTATAGTTTTTTTGTTGTTGTTATTGCATCCTTGACTGATTTGGTATCAGGGTAATGATGATCTTGTAGAATGAGTTAGGGAGAATACCTTTTCATTTTTTGAAATACTTCCAGGAGAATTGGTGTTAGGTCTTTTTTGTAAGTTTGGTAGAATTAGGCAGTAAAGCCATCCAATCTTGGACTTTTCTTTGTTTGCAGACATTTTATCACTGATTCAATCTCATACTCATTATTGGCCTGTTCAAGTGTTCTATTTCTTCCTGAATTTTTGTAGGTTGTATATGTTCAGGAATGTATCCATTTTTCTGTAGGCTTGCCAATTTATTAGTGTGTAGTTGTTAATAATAATCTCTGATGATCTTTTGTATTTCTTTGGTACCAGTTATAATATTTCCTTTTTCATTTATAATTTCATTTATGTGGATTTTTCTCTTTTTTTCTCTTAGTTTGTCTAGCTACTTGTTTGCAAATTTTATTTTTTCAAAAAAACCCACAATAATCCTTTGTATTATTATTTTAGTCTCTATTTTGTTTAGTTCTGCTCTGGTCTTTATTATTTCTTTCTACTAATCTTGAATTTGGCTTGTTCTTACTTTTCTAGTTTGTTGAGGTACATTGTTTTATGGTTTATTTGAAAACTATTTTTAACATAGGTGTTTATTGCTATAAACTTCACTCTTAGCATTGCTTTGCTTTCGTTGTATCCCTTAGGTTCAGTTATGTTGTGTTTTGATCTTCATTTGTTTCAAGAAATTTTTTGATTTCCTCCTTAATTTCTTTCTTGATCCAATGGTGATTCTGGAGCATGTTGTTTAATATCCATGTATTTGCATGGTTTCCACAGTTCCTTGTTATTGATTTTTTTCTAGTTTTATTCTGTTGGGATCTGAGGAGATACTTAATATTATTTCAATTTTTAAAAAACTGTTGAGACTTGTTTTGTGTCCTAACATATGGCTTATCACGAAAATGTTTCCTGTGTTGGTGACAAGATTGTGTATTCTTCAGCTATTGGATGAAATGTTCTATAAATATCTGTTAGGTCTATTTGGTCTAAATGCAGGTTAAATCCAATGTTTCTTTAATTTTCTGTCTAGATTATCTGTCTCATGCTGAGAGTGGGGTGTTGAAGTCCCCAACTATTACTATATTGGAGTCTATCTCTCCCTTTAGATCTACCAATATTTGCTTTATATATCTGGGTGTTCTGGTGTTGAGTGCACATATATTTAGAATTCTTATATGCTCTTGTTGAATTGATCCCTTTAGCACTGAATAATGACATTCTTCATCTCTTTCTACTATTTTTGACTTAATGTCTGTTTTATCTGATGTAAGTATAGCTACTCCTGTTTGCTTTTGGTTTCCATTTGCATGGCGTGTTTTTTTCATCCATTTACTTTTAGTCTATATGTATCTTGTAGGTGAGTTTCTTGTAGGCAGCATGTAGTTGGGTCACGTTATTATTATTATTATTATTTTTAATCTGTTTGGTCAGTCTATATCTTTTAAATGGAAAGTTTAATCTGTTTACTTTCAAGGTTATTATTGATACGTGAGAGCTTATCCCTGTTGTCATTTTATTGATTTTTTCTGGTTATTTTCTATGTCCTTTGTTCCCTTCCTTCTCTCTTATTTTTCATTGTAGTTTGGTGCCTCTAGTCAGCCATCTTGAATAATTCTCCACTGTATCTCATTTTATCTTAGTAATTTGGTATTCTTTTTCTTAAAGATCAGCTCCTCAAAATCTGCACCACTCATGCTCTGAATTAGCAAGAACATGCTAGACTTGCAAATTACTGCGACAGTTGTAGGCTTGGGTTTGATGATTTCCATCTACTTTCATAACTATCTCACTTCAGATTGTAAAGGTTTATTTATGTAACCTGGATCCCCAAGTTCTCTACAATCCTGTGATCTTTCTTTTAATTAAGAAAAATGAACTGAGTTCCCTTTTCATATAAATGTAAGGAATCCAGCATGCTTCCCCCATTTCTCAGATTTCTTGGGAGTAGGGTAGAGTGGTAGAAGGGTGACTTCTCCAGTCCCCTCTCAGGCTGAACTCTTCCTCCTGGCTTCCACGCAGATCTTGGTCTGGCCATCTCAGCATCTCAGCTGTTGTGGCTGCTGTTCCCTCTTCTCACCACTTCTCATGTGTGAACTATATTCCCCAAATTACCATTTACACAAGACTGTTGCTTAAGGTAACAGATTTCTACTGAGAGGCTGAAGGGACTGAGGCAATTATGGAGCAGCAGGAAAAAATTCAAAATTAAATATTCGATATGATTTTTCCTCAAGATTAGTCACCCCATGGAAGGATCTACCTCTGTAGTTTTAGGGTGTTCTTCCAATGGAAACATCACTCTTCTCTCACATTTTCTAAGTCCCTCAGGGGCCCCAAACATCCTCCCTTTAGAGAAGCTAAGGGAAAATTCTCCAATCCTTTTTACTTTATTACACAGACCAATTTCTCTCTTTTCATTTTAATATTGTTTTCCCAGGTCATGATCAGGGAACTTTGCCTTGCATGACCAGAATGAGCCACTAAATAATGAATTTCATCATGACCCTTGAAGGTGGAAGGAGTATTGATTGCTCCTCTCCCCATTTTTAAATATAAAAAGTTTCTTTCCATTCTATTCAAACTTGAATTATTAATAGGACTCTAGTATTTAAGACCACACAGCATCACTCACATCTTTTTGGGTTTGTGTTCATAACTCTTAGTCAGCAAACTGACATTTTGCATTCTGGCTAACTTAGAAAAGTCATCTTAGACAGACAGGACAATGTCTTGTTACTTTGTTTGCTCTTTCCATGCATCTCCTCCCACTTCCACCCCATCCATCTTTTCCTCTGATAGTGAACTTAGAATGTCTCAGTTCAAAGCTTAGGCAAGTTGTAGGCAATTTTAAACCCATCTGGGCTTTGAGCATGTTGAAAAACAAGCAACATTTTTATTTCACAGAAACTGATTTTTTGGTTTCTTACATTGACTGAGAAAACTGTGACTTCTAATCAGCATTATCAGTTGACCATTTGTGACTTACGTTTGGGGGCTTTGAGAAGCCGATTAGTATTGAAGTATAATTTTCACAAGGTTAAAGACATGACTCATGTGAAAACAAAGTCAGTATACACTAAAGAGCTACTTATTTCATTAATGAGACACCCAGTAGGATAGTAAAACTGGCTCAAAGGAATGTGAGAGAAGCATATGTGTTTGTAGTCACTGAAAGAAGTAACACTAGAATTAATTATTAAATTACACATCAAATTAGTTAATGTCATACAGGACAATAAAACTTAGACCTTTGGGTTGTAATCCTTTTTACCAGGCAGAAATCATTTCTATCTCTATGGGCAAAATTCCTTTGTGTTGCTGTAAGAATCATTTGCAATGCTCTAAGTTTATTACAAATGAATATTGACAAATCAATTGTAAAAGGTCAAAGGTAGATATCATATTGTTACCCACATAATGGGTGGATTTGATCAGTTGGTGGGCATCAACCCAACGACCACAAGCAAGAAAGATTTAGCAAGGGGATTTTATTACTTGTAACAAATAAGGAGAACACAGGAGATAATTCCCAAAGCAGTGCCTCTCTGAGCAGGGAGCTGGGTCAGGTTTTATAAGCATAGGGTAATGAGGCATAATCTGATTGGATCTTGCAATGAGGTGATGCCAGCATGAGGTGACTGGCTCCTGTAATGGGGTGACACCATAACTCTATCTGATTGGATCCTGGATCCTGCCATGTGGTGTCCACTTCTAAATTCAGTTCTTGCCCTTCTGTCTGGGCACTTAGGGTCCCCCTGTGATTGCAGGATTGGTTCATCTGGGCAAGCTCAGGTCACATGATCTGAGGGTCTATGACAACTGAAAAACAACTCACAACTTTGTTATATAAAAGTTGAATCAGATTGGTCTGGTGCAGCTACAATATCCCTAGAGAATCAGGCAGTCCTTAGGTGTGTCTGTTAGACATTGCTTCAGTGTGACATAGAAAAGGTATGTAGCCATCCTTTTCTCTATTTCCAAGTTTTCAATGTTTTCTTTTCTTACTTTTAGAAGAACTAAAAGTAAGAAAGTGTTTTTCTCACAACTTCTCTAGGTATACCAATCAAATGTTTTGCTCAATCATGATTTCTATAATAAAGTCTATTATCTTAGAGAACAACATACTTAACACACTTCTGAATTTTAACCCTTCCCTAACCCCTCAAAATACTCTCTTATTTAGAATAACCTATGGGTTAGGTGCATTTACTTTATTTCTTATAAGATATTTATATACATACTGAATATTTATATACATACAGAAAACTGAATAATGCTGACCATGATTTCTGTAGCATGACATGGAACATGATTGGACACTGGGCTAAAGGCATCATAATTATGCTTTAATCAGAGATACATAGACTCAGTCACTTATTTTCTCTCCATTAACTTTGATATATTCAACAAAGTTATAAAATCATAAGAATAGTCGACACTTAGTTCTTTTAGGTGATAGGCATTACTTTAAATGTGTTAAAGGGAAGAAGGTGTAAACGTATCAGTCTCCTGACTGCCTATCTTCTGTTGGTCTGTTGAGCACTACACAGCAAATCCACAGTCCTGAATTAGCAAATGACTTCTACACTTGCACATGTGAGCTGTGCCCACTTGCGTGACTGCCCGAGTGCTTCCCAGTAGACCCCCCATGGATACTGCTCTGTGATATTAATGGGATGTTTCTACCAGTTCCTACTTATTAGCACTACAGGAAAGAATTTTTTTTTTTTTTTTTGAGATAAGGAAACATAGGCAAGAGTTAGCTGTGCTTTGGAAACATTTATGTAACAAATAACCTAAGTGTTCATCTGCAGCCTCCTAGCCTCTGTACCAGTGTTCCAAATTCCAGCTCTAATCCTACAGAATTCCCACTGCTCTCCTTTGATGAGCTATTGTGGAAATTCTTTCTGCAGCTGTTGAGGAGGCCAATCAGAGTCAGAGAAAAGATGGCACTGAGCTACTGCATATCCAATACATAATATCAACAATCACTGAGAATAAGTAGAATAGGAAAAATCTGAAATCTACTGATAATCTCTAACCTTGAGTATTGATTAGGTTTTAATAAACCTCACAATCCAATAGGACCATGGATTGGACCAGTAATCAATAATATTTATAAATTTAAATTTATTCTCCGTTTATTTCCCTTGCCTATTCTTGTTGAGGAACAATACGGGAAAAAGGCCAAAGAGTAATTGGGGGATGGGAGGAGCAGTAAATACCACTGAGTTTTATAAAACTGCATGATGTGTCTATTTATATGATGTGAAATACACTGGCATCATGCAGGAAACACTGCTTTTATTTTTTATTTATTTATTTTTTGAGATGGAGTCTCACTCTGTTGCCAGGCTGCAGTGCAGTGGCGCGATCTCAGCTCACTGCAACCCCTGTCTCCCAGGGTCAAGTGATTCTCCTGCCTCAGCCTCCCAAGTAGCTGGGATTACAGGCACGCACCGCCACACCCAGCTAAATTTTTGTGCTTTTAGTAGAGATGGGGTTTCACCATGTTAGCCAGGATGATCTCAATCTCTTGACCTTGTGATCTGCACACCTCAGCCTCCCAAAGTGCTGGGATTACAGGTGTGAGCCACCACGCCCAGCTGAAACACTGCTTTTTTGTGTGTGTTTTTAAAATTGTGGTAAAATACACATAACATAAAATTTACCATTTTAGCCATTAGGTGTACAGTTCGATGTACAACATCATTTACAACGATGTGCAACCATTAGCATCAACCATCTCCGGAACTCTTTCATCGTCCTAAACAAAAACTCTGTACCCATTAAACAGTAACTCTTTATTTCCCCTTCCCTCAGTCCCTGACCACTATTTTTCTTTCCGCCACTGTGAATTTGTATATTACAGGTACCTCCTAGAATCATACAATATTTGTCTTGTGGTGTCTGGCTTATTTCACTTAGCTTAATGTTTTCAAAGTTCAACACTGCTTTTTTTTTTTTTAAACAAAATTACTTTCAATACTTTATTTTTGAGTCTTGTAGAAAGAATAACTTAAAAGTATCTTGTGATATGATTTAATACACCTCAAACACAAAATCCCCAGTTTTGCCTTACAAAACAACTGGCAGTTGGACTCCGATTACTTTTTTTTTTTAAGTTAGCTATTGGCTCTGTAAAATATGAATGGGAAAAAAAAGCAGTAATAATCTTCACCAAGTGATTCATCTCAGCTGAGTATGACTTGCAATTCAATAATGAAATGAAGGCCCCTTGTACCTGGACTGAAAAAGACCAACAATATGTTCTGTTCATTGCTCCTTCCTGCGAGCCATGGAGAGACGGGACCATGACTGATGCCACTTGTTAGAGGATAATGAAATGCAATTGGTGTCCAGCAGACCTAGCAGAAATACTCCTAGGCACAAGAAAAATATGCCCAGATAGTATTCTCCATTTTTCAAACTAAAACAGCTAACTGCCTCTACACTTTGTGCCCAGAATGCTGCCTGTTTTAGACAGAGGTTCAAGCACTGAGTTCTGTGTTCAGTGAACCAGGGTACATACTAACCAGCCAATCAGAGCTGCTTTCATCCCAGCTCTGCCTTCATGACACAATGGTTAGATACTAATGGGGGAGAGGGGAATGAATGAACCAGAACAATATAATGAGAAAATAAAGTCGAATATGATTACAGTGACCTCCAACCTAGTTTCTCTTGGCTGTACTCCAATTACATTCAGTAGCTCCCAGGTGTACAGCAAAAACTGTAACAAAATAGTAAATTCTTCTTTAGGATAAGACTCTCATAAGCCTCTCCAGTTGTATCCAAACTCATGCCATCAAATGAAAGCCTCAAATTGTGCGATATTTAAAACACAAATACACATGCAAGACCAAAATGAGATACAGTGAAAAGCATAAATTAGCAGCAGCTGCAGCCCAATTAAGCAAAGATTTCCACGAGGGAAAGCTTACTTGTAATTTACCTAAACAAAGCCTTTCTTTTTGTTGAGATTTGCTGCTTATTATTTTTTCTTATTAAAATGACTACAAAGAGTAACCAAGAGCATCATTATCACCTCAGGAAAAAACTTCTTCCAATCTAAAGAATTTTTTGAAAGGATATTGTTATTTGCATATTTGTGTTTGTAACATTTAAAAAAATTGACAATTTTTAAAAATCAAAGATACACATGCACAGTTAAATGTGTCAAAGCTTATGATAAAACACAGTAATTTCAAGCTCAATCTAGTCATTTCACAATGTATACAATATCTCAAAACAACATTGTTGTACGCAATAAATACATATAATTTATTTGTAAATTAAAAAATAAATTTAAAAAACCCCAGTAATTTCTAGCTACATTCCTCTTCACCTTCTCAGAGGCCACAACTTTCAAATCTTTTAGCTATTTCTTCTGGTATCTCTATGTTTCTAGATAATATGCTTCTACTGTGATTTCATGATTGATGCATTTTTACTGTATCTGTTGACTTCCTATGATAAAGATTTATCACTACCAGTCTCCCTTTCCTCCACAATTCCAAATATAATTACAGCTATGGGAGGGGGTGGGTGAGGATGAAGACAGTATGTGGTCTTGCTCTAACACATAATGTGAAGTGCA
>NW_012103798.1:3456594-3466490 GCF_000951045.1 Mandrillus leucophaeus
GTCTCTAAGGACTTGCTTTATGAATCTGGGTGCTCCTGTATTGGGGGCATATATATTTAGGATAGTTAGCTTTTCTTGTTGATTTGATCCCTTTACCTTTATGTAATGACCTTCTTTGTCTGTTTCGATCTTTGTTGGTTTACACTCTGTTTTATCAGAGACTAGTAGGTAGATCTTCCTCCATCCCTTTATTTTGAGCCTGTGTGTGTCTCTGCATGTGAGATGGTCTCCTGAATACAGTGCACTGATGGGTCTTGACTCTTTATCCAATTTGCCAGTCTGTGTCTTTTAATTGGAGCATTTAGCCCATTTACATTTAAGGTTAATATTGTTATGTGTGAATTTGATCCCATCATTATGATGTTAGCTGGTTATTTTGCTTGTTAGTTGATGCAGTTTCTTCCTAGCATCGATGCTCTTTACAATTTGGCATGTGTTTGCAGTGGTTGGTACCATTTGTTCCTTTTGATGTTTAGTGCTTCCTTCAGGAGCTCTTGTAAGGCAGGCCTGGTGGTGACAAAATCTCTCAGCATTTGCTTGTCTGTAAAGGATTTTATTTCTCCTTCACTTACGAAGCTTAATTTGGCTGGATATGAAATTCTGGGTTGAAAATTCTTTTCTTTAAGAATGTTGAATATTGGCCCCCACTGTCTTCTGGGTTGTAGATCTGCTGTTAGTCTGAGGGGTGTCCCTTTGTGGGTAGCCTGACCTTTCTCTCTGGCTGCCCTTAATATTTTTTCCTTTATTTCAACTTTGGTGAATCTGACAATTATGTGTCTTGGAGTTGCTCTTCTGGAGGAGTATCTTTGTAGCGTTCTCTGTATTTCCTGAATTTGAATGTTGGCCTTCTTGCTAGGTTGGGGAAGTTCTCCTGGATAATATCCCGAAAAGTGTTCTCCAACTTGGTTCCATTCTCCCTGTCACTTTCAGGTACACCAATCAGATGTAGATTTGGTCTTTTCACATAGTCCCATATTTCTTGGAGGCTTTGTTCATTTCTCTTTACTCTTTTTTCTCTGAACTTCTCTTCTTGCTTCATTTCATTCATTTGATCTTCAATCACTGATACCCTTTCTTCCACTTGATCAAATTGGCTACTGAAGCTTGTGCATGCTTCACGTAGTTCTCGTGCCGTGGCTTTCAGCTCCATCAGGTCATTTATGGTCTTCTCTACACTGTTTATTCTAGTTAGCCTTTTGTTGATCTTTTTTCAAGGTTTTTAGCTTCTTTGTGATGGGTTCGAACATCTTCCTTTAGCTTGGAGAAATTTGTTATTACCAATCATCTGAAGCCTTCTTCTCTCAACTAGTCAAAGTCATTCTTCATCCAGCTTTGTTCCATTACTGGCGAGGAGCTGCATTCCTCTGGGGGAGAAGAGGCGCTCTGATTTTTAGAATTTTCAGCTTTTCTGCTCTGGTTTCTCCCCATCTTTGTAGTTGTATATACCTGTGGTCTTTGATGATGGTGACGTACAGATGGGGTTTTGGTGCATATGTCCTTTCTGTTTGTTAGTTTTCCTTCTAACAGTCAGGACCCTCAGTTGCAGGTCCGTTGGAGTTTGCTAGAGGTTCACTCCAGACCCTATTTGCCTGGGTATCACCAGCAGAGACTGCAGAACAGCAAATATTGCAGAACAGCAAATGTTGCTGCCTGATCCTTCCTCTGGAAGCTTCATCTCAGAGGGGCACCCAGCTCCATGAGGTGTTAGTCGGCCCCTACTGGGAGATGTCTCCCAGTTAGGCTACTCAGGGGTCAGGGACCCACTTGAGGAGGCAGTCTGTCCGTTCTCAGATCTCAAACTCCATGCTAGGGGAACCACTACTCTCTTCAAAGCTGTCAGACAGGGATGTTTAAGTCTGCAGAAGTTTCTGCTGCCTTTTGTTCAGCTATGCCCTGCCCCCAGAGGTGGAGTCTACAGAGGCAGGCAGCCTCCTTGAGCTGTGGTGGGCTCCTCCCAGTTCGAGCTTCCTGGCCACTTTGTTTACCTACTCAAGCCTCAGCAATGGTGGATGCCCCTCCCCCAGCCTTGCTGCTGCCTTGCAGTTGGATCTCAGACTGCTGTGCTAGCAGTGAGGAAGGCTCCATGGGCACGGGACCCTCCAAGCCAGGTGCAGGATATAATCTCCTGAAGTGCCATTTGCTAAGACCATTGGAAAAGTGCAGTATTAGGGTGGGAGTGTCCCGATTTTCCAGCTACCATCTGTCACGGCTTCCCTTGGCTAGGAAGGGGAATTCCCCGACCTCTTGCACTTCTTGGGTGAGGCAATGCCCCACCCTGCTTTGACTCACACTCTGTGGACTGCACCCACTGGCTGACAAGCCCCAGTGAGATGAACCCAGTACCTCAGTTGGAAATGCAGAAATCACCTGTCTTCTGCATCACTCATGCTGGGAGCTGTGTACTGGAGCTCTTCCTATTTGGCCATGTTGGAACCAGGAGCCCCTGGTACCTATTTTATAGGATTGCTGTGACGGTCAAATGAGTGAATAGTTTTAAAGTGTTTAGAACCATGCCTGACACAAAGCAAGCACTACCTAGGAGCTTGCTATTAAAATAATTTTAACATAAATATGTATATTTATATTAAAATTTACATAATAAAATAATAGCAAGCTCCTACATAGTGCTTGCTTTGTGCTAGGCATGGTTCTAAGCATTTTACATCTATCCACTCATTTGACCCTCATAGCAATCCTATAAAATAGGTACCAGGATCATTTGACCCTCATAGCAATCCTATAAAATAGGTACCAGGATTATCTCAATTTTACAGATGAGAAAACTAAAGAACAGAGAGGTTAAGTATGTAGGAGATGTTGCAGGTCACTCAGCCTCTAAATTGGATCTAAGATATAGATGCCATAGCTCTTTGAAAAGTTAAAAGCAACAGACTCCAGCCAAGGGAGATAATGACAATGTAGATGGTGACAATGGTGATAATGCTTGGTCAGTACAGACACATATATGCAAGTAAGAACCAGAGCAAGAAGGGTGGACAAAAGTCAGTCCAGGTTCTGTGGAAGCATTATGCTTATGCAATTTGGGGTCCCACTTTAAGAAAAAGTTCAAAATTACATACCAAAATGAAATGTATTTAGAGAGAGAAAAGAAATCACAAGTTAAAAATCTAAAATTGTGTCAAATGCAATAAACACTACAACATAATAAATCAACAGCCTGACATACCTCTTAAATTCTCTCTTTCCCATCTTATTGACTGCATATTCTTTAATCACCTCTTCAAAGATCTACAATCATATAGTATCATCTGCTAAAGAGAGCCTAGAAAACAAATTTATTCTTTCCTGTAGTGCAGTAGAATGTGTTTGTAACATTAACAGCCTAGAACTTTATTTTAGTTTTAAAATTTGTTATTAGAAATAGCATATGAATTTTAGGATGGATTTTGAGTTTGGGAAAACCCTGAATACATAGATCTTTTGTAATGAGCTGATGATTTCAGGGCATTTCCAGGTCTGCTGTGTTGTGCCCGCTCTTCTGTACTCTTTGAATGAATGGCATTCATAAACCAGAGTCTAGGAAGGAACCCAAAGTGTGTAGCCCCCCAGCTTTCCAGCTCTGATGGCACAGATCCCTAGGCTACAAGCCTCTGACCTCTTAATGCCCAGGCCCTTCTGGCCTTCACTTCACAGCTCTGAAGGTTCCAGCTGTTTCTGGTAACAGAGTCTGCTGGTCTCCAGGAAGTGGCCCCCGGCTCCCAAACGCAGTTCAGGTTTCATCTCCCAGGTTGAAGACTGAAGTGCAGCGACCTGACGGCCCTGTGATCCAGGCCAATATTGGAAGCACTGGCGGTGGCACTGGAGGGGCAGGAGGCCCAGGCAGGTCCTGGAGTTAAAGCCGTGACTTATTCCAGGAAGAAGGCCAGGGCTCGATGGGCAAAGACTGAGCTGTATATGTTAATGAGAAGACTTGCTAGACTGTACATGAGCTGAAAGGCAACTAGGCATTTCATTGTTCAAGACAAACATCCGAGACATTCCAACAGGGTCAAGACAAATCTTCAGTTGAACAACTTTCATTACAAGCCCTGGAAAGAGCAAAGTGGGGCTGGGAGAGACCCCTAGATGAGCAGTCAGGAGATCTAAGTTTCACTGCCTGTATTAGGCTGCAGCTAGTAAGTGATTTAATTCTCAACCTATAATTCCTCTCAGTAAATGGAAATGCTGAAATGGATCACCAGCTCAGTCCTTTTCAGAACCCTGGACTAGCCAGACAAGAGTGTGAATGGGAATCCCCACCCCTCATATCCTAACCACCCGAATAGTCATTAGCCGAGAGGAAGCACAGTCCTTGCCACTTTTCCTAGGTTCATTGCAGAGCACCTGGGGAATTCCATGAGAGGGCACAATAAACCATTCTTTAAGAGTAGAATATTTTCTAGTTTCATCCTACAGTTTTAGAAGTTGTACAAAGTCATGAAAACCTTGGAGCCTGAAACATCAAAAAGAAAAGAGGAGGTATGGAAGAATTTACAAGCACCCTGTTCTAGTTTGAGGCTTGTGGAGTGTATTTTCAATGATGAAGGTGGAAATAAAATGTTTTCTAAATAGAGCTTTTAAATGTTTCCAAATGTTCTTCTTCTCTTTTTCTTTTTTCAAAATATTAATGTATCATATAAAAATGCTTGTCACTTCCTAAGTTGTGTTTATTTAAGCATCTTAAAATAACCTGTAGGCTTTTCTAGCTAGAATATCAGTAAATAAGCTCTTAGGCTACTGCTTCTCCAATCAGTAGAAAAAAATGTTTTAATGATGCATAGTGGTACGGCATAAAAAGTTAGAATATACGCCCCTGATACAGTAAAGAAATTTCTAAAATTTAGTCACTGGTGTACAAATCTTTTCAGGGAACACTTTGACTTTCAAGAACAGCGTCATAAGTGCCCTAGTGTCAATTGGTTTTAAAAGTGAGTGTGCAGCACTTCTTTTTTTCTGACCAATAATCTTTTTTCTTGTTTTAAAAATCATTATTGTTATCTGTGATAATAAAGAAACAGATGGCCATAATAAAGATTAAAAAGTATATGCCATAAAACCATGAAAGTTCTGATAATCCCAGTGATAAATGCTGCTTGGTTTATATTCATCCAGATATTTTTTCAAAGCATGCTATTATAGATCTTCACAGTATACATAATTGAAATAAGAACATACATAATGCTATTTCTCATTGCTTTTTTGTTTTCTTTAACTAGAATCTTAGTAATGGACATCTATCTATGTCAATGCATGTGCAGTTGCTTCCCTGTTTTACACCACCCTAGTATCCTATTGTATGGCACTATCATGATTGTTTAATCTGCTTTTGATATGCATTTGGGTTATTTCCAATGTTTCTAAATGGCAGCAGTAATGAGTAAAATACTTGTTTCATAATCTTTGTGCACATCTGCAAGTGTTTCTGCAAGATGCATTCCTAAAAGAGGAATTGCTGGGACAGGGGCTATACATCTCTTAATTTTGACACATACTGCCTGTATTCTAAAAGAATCAAGCCAATTTATACTCCCACCACTATTACATATATTAGCCTGCCTTTTCCTCTTATATTTTTGCAAACACTTATACCCACTAACTTTTAAAGCTTTACCAATCTGATTAACAAAGAAAGACAACTTATTTAAATTTCTTACATCTGGATTTATTGTTACATAAGATATAAAGATATTATGGAAGGGATCACTAATAATTAACTTATAAATAAGTAAATAAAGCAGTAATAAAAAATTTAGTTCAGTAGTTTTTAAAGCTTTCTCTAAGTTTCTTAAGCTTTAAGTTTAGACATTGAAATAATAGACCATCAAATAACAGTACAAATTACCAAAAGAGTGGTTTCATAATGGAAGTAGCATGCTCCTTCTTCAGTTTTCTGGGCTTAGGAAGTTAGATGTATGTGTTCTGGTTCCTGCAAGCTTCCTGACTTTTTACCCTCTCCGTCAGTCTCCCCAGCTCCCCAAATGAAGTTCATACATGAGTGGGCAGGTATAAAAATGATTTATGTATATAAATAGGTTGCTGTTACTTTCTTCTAAAGATTAAGTTGTCTAGCTTCAATTCATAGGGCTTTCAGAGAAGCATGGCTTCATTTTTAGTGATTTCAAGTTAGGAAAACTGTGGGGGTGGGGCAGGGAGGAAAGAAAGAAGGAAAAATTTGAAAACATTATTTTGGAGATTAGTAGCCGGAAAAAAATTCAGAATTCAGTCCAAATTATAGAAAATAATAAAAATTAAAAAACATTGGACAACACTCTAATAACAGGTGTACTATAGTTTATTCTGAAACATAATTTTTGTCTCTCCAATTCCCCTATTTTATTAAAGACAACATCATAGCAGGGCCAATTTATTTGTAAAATAAGTTTTAGTCTTATTATACTTGGCTTCATTATTTGCATAAAAGGCAGCAAGAATAATCATTTGCCATACAGTCTTTTCTTTTTAAAGAAAAGTTAGCTTTGCTGGAATGTTTTCTATAAGGAATGTAATATTAGACATTTTTTTAAAGCCTCAAGCCCAGCCAAGAATATATCTGTGCCTGCAGATATCTGTATAAATTGGGTGAATTCTTCTCCTTTGAGATTTCAAGAAATCTAGGGGCTTCTCAACATGTCAGAAGGTGACATTATTTACCACATGTCAGGACCCTGTGAAGGCCAAGGTATAAGGCCAGTTTTTCCAACAGGCTCTTATCAGATGTGTATTTTTACAAGGCAATCTGAAAATACATCATTCCAGTCAAAGCCTTGGTAAAATAATCACTGTCTCCAATTATGTCATGTTATAAAAGAAAACAAATTCTTACTGAGCTTATGTGAAGAACTGTGTGGCCGTAAATTAAGAATACTTACAAATAGCTTCCAAATTTTGGAGAAATTAGGTAGAGAGAAAAGAATTATATTTAAAATTTTGCTCACTAGAGTATACTTTACTCAATTGTTAAAAGTTATAAATAGCTTAAAGAAAGAAAAGTTTCCTTGACTGTGAAAAACAAAACAAAAAGAATCAGCAAATGTTTTAAACAAAAAGTCATAAAAGGTTACTTCAGTCTTCTATTAGTTCAGTCCATGCAATTAACTCCTGTTCTGCTTGTTCAGCAAACCTCATGAACATATCAGCACTCCATGAGAATCCTGAAAGTTTTTCTCTCCACTTTAATAGCACAATCTCTAAATTTATCAGAAACTTACATAATTGTATAATTGACTATAAGCCATTCTATAAAAGGATCAAAGTAAAATAACAACTGTGGGTGACAAAAGGCTTAGACCAGCCATGATTAAAGACACAACTAATGAGGGTAGAAGGGATCATGGCGGACAGAAGGCAGGACTAGATTGCAGCTCTGGACAGAGCAGCATACGGAGGCTTGCATTATGAATTTTTAGCTCCAGACCAACTGCAAGAGCAAACCAACAATCGTAAGAGGACCCACAGACCCTCTGAAGGAAGTGCATTGCTCGTGCAGGACCTGGGAGACACCCCAAATACTGTGAGTGCCCCAACTGCGAAGCGGGAAAGGGAGACCCTCCTCTATCAAATATACACCCCCACTGGAGAAGGTAAAGGTCTGTTTGTGGGAGAAGTTTCTGACTTTACCTGGAGCTGAATCAAGTTAAAGAGCTGAGTGAAATACAGGGATAGAGGAAGCAGCAGAAAGGCCCTAGGAGCTCACTGGGTCCCTAAGCAACCCATTCCTTCCTGGCACCACAGGGATCCATCAGGAAGGTGGCCAGAGTAGCAGGGAGTAAAACTCCACAGGGAGAAGGAATTCTCTAGTTGAGCTTTGTAACAATTTGAACGGGGCAATAAGCCTCCTGGCCAGAACTTGGGGGTCGAATCAGGCACGCACACTTCAGAAGCAGGGGAAGAACTAAAGCCCTTTTCTCTCAAAGCTGGGAGGTGGATAGCCTCAGGCAAGTTTTCAAGCCTATTGCCTGCTGCCTGGAAACAGACTCAAGGCTGTTGGGGTAGGCATGGTGGGAGTGAGACCAGCCCTTTAGTTTGTATGGGAGCTGGGTGAGGCCTATGACTGCTGGCTTTCCTCCACTTTCCTGACCACCTGCATGACTTAGCAGAGGCAGCCATAATCCTCCTAGGTACACAACTCCAGTGACCTGGGAATCTTACCTCCATCCCCCATAGCAGCCACAGCAAGACCTGCCCAAGGAGAGTGTGAGCTCAGACATGCCTCGCCCCACCCCCACATGATGGTCCTTCCATATCCATCCTTGTAGTGGAAGACAAAGGGCGTATAATCTTGGGGGTTCTAGGGCCCCACTCACTACCAGTCCCTCACCACACTACTACAGCTGATGCTTTCTGGAAAGTGCCACCTCCTGGCAGGAGGCCAACCAGCACAAAAATAGAGCATTAAACCACCAAAGCTGAGGACCCTCATGGAGTCCATTGCACCCTCCACCACTTCCACCAGAACAGGTGCTGGTATCCATGACTGAGAGACCCACAGATGGTTCACATCTCAGGACTCTGTACAGTCAACCCCCAGTACCAGCCTGGAGCCGGGCAGACTTGCTGGGTGGTTAGGCCCAGGGAAAGACAACAATCATTGCAGTTTGGCTCACAGGAAGCCACATCCATAGGGAAAGGGGGAGAGTACTACATCAAGGGAACACCCCGTGGGACAAAAGAATCTGAACAACAGCCCTCAGCCCTAGAACTTCCCTCTGACAGAACCTACGCAAATGAGAAGGAACCAGAAAAGCAACCCTGATAATACGACAAAACAAGGCTCTTCAACATCCCCCTAAAAATCACACTAGTTCACCAGCAATGGATCCAAACAAGAAGAAATCCCTGATTTATCTGAAAAAGAATTCAGGAGGTTAGTTATTAATCAGGGAGGGACCAGAGAAAGGCAAAGCCCAATGCAAGGAAATCCAAAAAGTGATATAAGAAGTGAAGGGAAAAATATTCATGGAAATAGGTAGCTTAAAGGAAAAACAATTGAAAAAGTCAGGAAACTTTGGACACACTTTTAGACATGTGAAATGCTCTGGAAAGTCTCAGCAATAGAATTGAACAAGTAGATAAAAGAAATTTAGAGCTTGAAGACAAGGTCTTCAAATTAACCCAATCCAACAAAGACAAAGAAAAAACAATAAGAAAATGTGGACAAAGCCTCCAAGAAGTCTGGGATTATGTTAAATGACCAAACCTAAGAATAATTGGTGTATGGGAGGAAGAAGAGAATTCTAAAAGCCTGGAAAACATATTTGGAGGAATAATCAAGGAAAATTTCTCTGGCCACGAAAGAGACCTAGACATCCAAATACAAGAAGCACAAAGAACACCTGGGAAATTCATCACAAAAAATCTTCACCTAGGCAGACTGTCATCAGGTCATCCAAAGTCAAGACAAAGGAAAGAATCTTAAGAGCTGTGAGACAGAAGCACCAGGTAACCTACAAAGGAAAATTTATCAGATTAACAGAAGATTTCTCAGCAGAAACCCTACAAGTTAGAAGGGATTTGGGGACCTATCTTCAGCCCCCTCAAACAAAACAATTATCAGCCAAGAACTCTGTATCCAGTGAAACTAAGCATCATAGATGAAGGAAAGATAGAGTCGTTTTCAGACAAAGAAGTGCTGAGAGAATTCGTCATTACCAAGGTATCACTACAAGAACTGCTAAAAGGAGCTCTAAATCTTGAAGCAAATCCTGGAAACACATCAAAACAGGACCTCTTTAAAGAATAAATCACACAGGACCTATAAAACAAAAATACAAGTTAAAAAGCAAACACAAAACAACAACAACAACAAAAACACAAAGTACACAGGCAAGAAAGAGCATGATGAAAGCAATGGTACCTCACATTTCAGTATTTTTTTCTTTTTTATTACTTTTTTTAAA
>NW_012103798.1:3466540-3466958 GCF_000951045.1 Mandrillus leucophaeus
AGGTATAACTCCCAATGCAATCCCTCCCCCCTCCCCATGATAGGCCCCGGTGTGTGATGTTCCCCTTCCTGAGTCCAAGTGATCTCATTGTTCAGCTCCCACCTATGAGTGAGAACATGCAGTGTTTGGTTTTCTGTTCTTGCAATAGTTTGCTAAGAATGATGGTTTCCAGCTGCATCCATGTCCCTACACAGGACACAAACTCATCCTTTTTTATGGCTGCATAGTATTCCATGGTGTATATGTGCCACATTTTCTTCATCCAGTCTGTCATTGATGGACATCTGGGTGGATTCCAAGTCTTTGCTATTGTGAATAGTGCTGCAAAAAACATACGTGTGCATGTGTCTTTATAGCAGCATGATTTATAATCCTTTGGGTATATACCCAGTAATGGGATGGCTGGGTCATATGGTAC
>NW_012103799.1:0-246 GCF_000951045.1 Mandrillus leucophaeus
TTCTTGTGGAATTGGTAAAGTGATATTTGGAAGCCTTTAGAGGACCATGGTGAAAAGGGAAATATCCTCAGATGAAATCTGGAAAGAAGCTTTCTGAGATACTGCTAAGTGTTCTGTTAATTCATCTCACAGAGTTACATCCGTATTTCGTGGATCCCTTTGTTAGCCTTATTTCTCTGGAATCTGAGAACAGATATTTCGGACGCCTTAGAAGACTATAGGGCCAAAGGAAATATCCTCCGATAA
>NW_012103799.1:296-664 GCF_000951045.1 Mandrillus leucophaeus
AAAGAGAAAGAAGCTTTCTGAGAAACTTCTTTGTGTTCTGTGCAATCATCTGACAGAGTTACAGCTTTCCCCTCAAGAAACCTTTTGCTAAGACATTTCTTGTGGAATTGTCAAAGTGATATTTGGAAGCCCATAGAGGGCTAGGGTGAATAAGGAAATGTCCTCAGATGAAATCTGGAAAGAAGCTTTCTGAGAAACTGCTTAGTGTTCTGTTAATTCATCTCACAGAGTTTCACCTGTATTTCGTTGATCTCTTTGCCAGCCTTATTTCTGTGGAATCTGAGCAGATATTTCGGATCCCTTTGAAGACTATAGGTCCAAAGGAAATATCCTCCGATAACAAAGAGAAAGAAGCTTTCTGAGAAACT
>NW_012103799.1:944-1457 GCF_000951045.1 Mandrillus leucophaeus
CTTTCGCTAAGACAGTTCTTGTGGAATTGGCAAAGTGATATTTGGAAGCCCTTAGAGGGCTTTGGTGGAAAAGGAAATATATTCAGATGAAATCTCTAAAGAAGTTTCTGAGAAACTGCTTAGTGTTCTGTTAATTCATCTCACAGAGTTCCATCTGTATTTCGTGGATCCCTTTGGTAGCCTTATTTCTGTGGAATCTGAGAACAGATATTTCGGATCCCTTTGAAAACTATCTGGCCAAAGGAAATATCCTCCGATTACAAAGAGAAAGAAGCTTTCTCAGAAACTTCTTTGTGTTCTGTGAAATCACCTCACAGAGTTACAGCTTTCACCTCAAGAAGCCCTTCGCTAAGACAGTTCTTGTGGAATTGGAAAAGTGATATTTGGAAGCCCATACAGGGCTACGCTGAAAAAGGGAATATCCTCCGATGATATCTGGAAAGCAGCATTCTGAGAAACTGCTTAGTGTTCTGTGAATTTATCTCGCAGAGTTACATCTGTATTTCGTGGATC
>NW_012103800.1:0-440 GCF_000951045.1 Mandrillus leucophaeus
CCCTATAGTCTTCAAAGGGATCCGAAATATCTGTTCTCAGATTCCACAGAAATAAGGCTAGCAAAGAGACCACGACATACATATGTAACTCTGTGAGTGGAAATCACACATCACAGAGCAGTTTCTCAGAAAGCTTCTTTCCAAATTTCATCTGAGGATATTTCCTTTTTCACCGTAGCCCTCTCTGGGCCCCCAAATATCACTTTGCCAATTCCAGAAGAGCTGTCTTAGCGAAACGCTTCTGGAGCGGAAAGCTGTAACTCTGCGAGACGATTTCACAGAACACAAATAAGTTTCTCAGAAACCTTCTTTCTCTTTGTTATCGGAGGATATTTCCTTTGGCCCTATAGTCTTCAAAGAGATCCGAAATATCTATTCTCAGATTCCACAGAAATAAGGTTAGGAAAGAGATCCATGAAATACAGATGTAACTCTGTGAG
>NW_012103800.1:515-802 GCF_000951045.1 Mandrillus leucophaeus
GAGGATATTTCCTTTTTCACCATAGCCCTCTATGGGCCTCCAAATATCACTTTGCCAATTCCACAAGTACTGTCTTAGCGAAAGGCTTCTTGAGGGGAAAGCTGTAACTCTGTGAGGTGATTTAACAAAACACAAAGAAGTTTCTCAGAAAGCTTCCTTTCCTTTGTTATCGGAGAATATTTCATTTGGCCCTATAGTCTTCAAAGGGATCCGAAATCTCTGTTCTCAGATTCCACAGAAATAAGGCTAGCAAAGAGATCCACGAAATACACACGTAACTCTGTGAG
>NW_012103800.1:1019-1327 GCF_000951045.1 Mandrillus leucophaeus
GTCTTCAAAGGGATCCGAAATATCTGTTCTCAGATTCCACAGAAATAAGGCTATCCAAGAGATCCCCGAAATACACATGTAACTCCGTGAGATGAATTAACAAAACACTAAGCAGTTTCTCAGAAAGCTTCTTTCCAGAATTCATCCGAGGATATTTCCTTTTTCACCTTAGCCCGCTATGGGCTTCCAAATATCACTTTGCCAATTCCACAAGAAGTGTCTTAGCAAAAGGCTTCTTGAGAAGAAAGGTGACACTCTGTGGAATGATTTCACAGAACACAAAGAAGTCTCTCAGAAAGCTTCTTTCT
>NW_012103801.1:0-2496 GCF_000951045.1 Mandrillus leucophaeus
GTTTTTCCCTTGAGATCCTAGAGATCTGTGGAACTTTGAACTTGAGAGAGATGATTTAGGGTATCTGGCAGAAGAAATTTCTAAGCAACAGAGGATTAAAGATATTTTGTTACCTAGTTGTTTCTAAAAGTGTATGATTATGTGTGTGAACAGAGAGATTTTCTGAAACTTGAACTTATCTTTAAAAGGGAAGCAGAGCATAAAAGTTTGGAAAATGTGTAGCCAGGCCATGTGGCAGAAAAGAAAAACCCAGTTTCTGGGGAGAAATTTAAACCTGTTGCAGAAATTTGCATGAGTAACAAGGATCCAAATATTAATAGCCAAGACAATACAGAAAATGTCAGCAGGGCATTTCTGAGATCTTCATGGCAGCTCCTCCCATCACAGGCCAAAAAGTCTAAGGGGGAAAGTGGTTTCATGGGCTGGGCCCAGGGCCCCGCTGTTCTGTGCAGCCTTGGGACTTGGCATCCTGCACCCTAGCTGCTCCAGCTCCAGTCATAGCTAAAAGGGGTCAAGGTATAACTTGAGTCATTGCTTCAGAGGGTGCAAGCCCCAGGCTTTGATGGCTTTCCTGTGGCCTGTGGGTGTGCAGAAGACAAGAATTTGGGAACCTCTGCCTAGATTTCAGAGGATGCATGGAAACACCTGGATGTTCAGGAATAAGCCTGCTGTAGGGGCGGAGACCTCATGGAGAACCTCTACTAGGGCTGTGGGAAGGGGAAATGTGAGGTTGGAGCCCCCACACAGAGTTCCCACTGGGACACTGCCTAGTGGAGCTATGAGAAGAGGGCCACTGTCCTCCAGATGCCAGGATGGTAGATCCAGTGACAGCTTGCACTGTGTGCCTGGAAAAACAGCAGGCACTAGATGCCAGGCCATTTTGATTTGCATTTCTCTAATGATCAGGGATGTTGACCACCTTTTCATATGCCTGCTTACCATTTGTATGTCTTCTTTTGAGAAATGTCTATTCAAATCTTTTACCCTGTATTTGATCAGATTATTAGATTCTTTCCTATAAAGGGGTTTGAGTTCCTTATATATTCTGGTTATTAATCCATTGTCAGGTGGGTAGTTTACAACTATTTTCTCCCATTCTGTGGGTTGTCTCTTCACTTTGTTGATTGTATCCTTTGTTGTGCAGAAGCTTTTTAACTTGATGTAATCCCATTTGTCCATGTCTTCTTTGGTTGTCTATTCTTGTAGGGTATTGCTCAATAAATCGTTGCCCAGAACAATGTCCTGGAGACTTCCCTCAATGTTTTCTTGTAGAAGTTTCATAGTCTGAGGTATTAGATTGAAGCTTTTTATTCATTTTGATTTTATTTTTGGATATGGTGAGAGATAGGGGTCTAGTTTTATTCTTTTGCATATGGATATCTAGTTTTCTCAGCACCATTTATTGATGAGACTGTCTTTTCCCAATGTATGTTCTTGGAACCGTTGTTAAAAAATGAATTCACTGTAGATGTGTGGATTTGTTTCTGGTTCTTTATTCTGTTCCATTGGTCTATGTGTTTCTTTTTATGTCAGAAAAATTCAGGGCACTTCCCACTGCAGTCCTTGTCCTTATTTTTCATTGTTTCATCCATTGACTTTGTCTAATAAGATTTCCCATCAGATTTTAGCACAAAATGGGGGAACTAGGTATATGTCTAAAATTTGAGCTGCAATTTTCACCGGAAAGACAACTGTATTTGGGTTTGTCTCCTAAAGGGAATCAGAAACTTTGGCCTTATTAAATTATGTTTTGATTACCTCAGATAAGATTATACTAATCAAAGCACTAAGAGTAAATTTCACATTTAACTAAAGTTTATACAAACATGACAGAAGTGTCATCTGTGGCGGTAAATAGTATATAAAATATTATTTCATTTGTTAAAACTAGAAGTGTTCACATGAAAAAGTGTTTATGATTCCAGAAGTTAAATGCCACTGGGGACAATCTGGACTTTTCATATATGTCGAAATCCACAATACACACTAGAACAGCTTCAGTTTGTTCCATAGGGAATCCCTTGGCACTCTTATGAGAATTTCAGTTTTCCATTCAATCATCTTCTGGCAAAAGTACAGAGTTATACAATTGAATGACTCTTCTGTTCAATCCAAATTTATGTAAACAGTAGTTTCCTGAGCTTGCAGAAAGAAGCCTCCCAAAAGAATGAATATGCAATGAATTGCTACCTGTATAGTTATCAGCATTCCTGTGCAATTGTATTTTTTTCTGTTTTAGAAAGCCTAATGGTTTTAGAGGATATCCTAAATTTCTTTCAAAATATGGGTAAGAAAAAATATCTATAATTTTCATTACGCTTTGTAGAAATGTTGAAAATGCTAGTTAACTTACCATAATTTTAGATTGGGTATACAAGCTGTCAAAATAGCCAGGTTGAAATTAGATAACTATTACTGGCTTATCTCTATATTTTAGTTTCATGATTATGATATGGATAGGATAAATAGTTATAAGACAGCATTGTTCTTTTAATG
>NW_012103801.1:3366-4922 GCF_000951045.1 Mandrillus leucophaeus
CATTTCCCATTTTAAAATATTTGGTGCATGTTTATCATGTGAAGAATAAAGTTTGAGATTCTCCACATTACATTCATTCCATTTTTAATACAGGCCTTTCAAATATCTTTTTTCCTTCACCCTACATCCATATCCCAGACAGAAGGTTTTCCTATTATATTCAGTACAGTCCACAAAAATTTAGTACATATAGATGATGCATCTTTTTAAATCTCAATCTGTTAATTCCTACACAATTTTCAAACCAAAATGTATTATTTTTTCCATGTATTTAAATGCTCAAATATAGGGTACATCAATTAGAGTGCTGATTAAAAAAAATTAAGAGGTCTCTGATAATTACATAGTTTATTTGAACACTTCTTCCCCAATTTCAACTCACAATTCCATTGCGAATGTTCCTTTACATTTATTTCATTTTTTAGAGGACATGCAGTGAGGACATGGAAGAGGAAAACGCAACATTGCTGACAGAGTTTGTTCTCACAGGATTTTTATATCAACCACAGTGGAAAATACCCCTGTTCCTGGCATTCTTGGTCATATATCTCATCACCGTCATGGGGAATCTTGGTCTAATTGTCATCATCTGGAAAGACCCTCACCTTCATATCCCAATGTACTTATTCCTTGGGAGTTTGGCCTTTGTGGATACTTGGTTATCATCCACAGTGACTCCGAAGATGCTGATCAACTTCTTAGCTAAGAGTAAGATCATATCTCTCTCTGAATGCATGATACAATTTTTTTCCTTTGCAGTTGGTGTAACCACAGAATGTTTTCTCTTGGCATCAATGGCATATGATCGCTATGTAGCCATTTGCAAACCTTTACTTTATCCAGTCATTATGACCAATGGACTATGCATCCGGCTGTTAGTTTTGTCATTTCTAGGTGGCCTTCTTCATGCTTTAATCCATGAAATTTTTTTATTCAGATTAACCTTCTGTAATTCCAACATAATACAACACTTTTACTGTGACATTATCCCATTATTAAAGATTTCCTGTACTGATACTTCTATTAACTTTCTAATGGTTTTTACTTTTGCAGGTTCAATTCAAGTTTTTACCATTGGAACTATTCTTATATCTTATACACTTGTCCTCCTTATAATCTTAAAAAATAAGTCCGTCAAAGGGATGCAAAAAGCTGTCTCCACCTGTGGAGCTCATCTCCTATCTGTATCTTTATACTATGGGCCCCTCGCCGTCATGTATGTGGGCTCTGCTTCCCCACAGGCTGATGACCAAGATATGATGGAGTCTCTATTTTACACTGTCATAGTTCCTTTATTAAACCCCATGATCTACAGCCTGAGAAACAATCAAGTAATAGATTCATTCACAAAAATGTTCAAAAGAAATGTTTAGATCTCATACAACCTCTCTTCTGTATTTACTAAAGCTGTCACAAGATTGTGCAAGTTAGAGGGGTGTATGTCTTACCAGCACTCAAAGATTTTGCAAAATTCTAGTACTTTAATGACCTAAGGTTTAATATATAGTAAACTAATAAATATATTCCTAATATAGCATTTAAGAAATTTTAATCAT
>NW_012103801.1:5817-7523 GCF_000951045.1 Mandrillus leucophaeus
ACAGATTCTTAATAAACTTTTCCAAATACCTCCATTGCCATGAAAATAAGAATATTTAGTGATAGTTTCTGATTTCAGGATAGATCAGCTAAGGAGAAAAAGGTAAATATGTTAATTCTATTTATAAAGGGTGTACTTGAACAAATTACTAATAAAGTTGATTTAAATCTTGTTAAATATTGCGATATTATAGTTATCAGAAATCTCTCTCCACTTGTCAGAGCCTTTTCCATGTTTGTGTTGAGATTTTATATCACAGCTGCTTCCAAAAACTTTTATGATAGCATCAGCAGAAAACAACAAACTCTCAGTGAATTACAAAAAATGTTTAAATGGCCAAGCTTACGGATTTGTTAAGAGTTTATTACAACGCAATTTACATAGAATTTTGTCATTGTGTTCCACATAACATAATGAGATAATAATTAGAATTATTAACTGACCACAATATTTTAGTACATATCAGAGTTCTAGAAAAATAATAAAATTCTAGAATATGTATATTAATCATACATATTTCTAAAAGTATAACAAAGAATGTAAACATTGCTTTTATTGGACAATATGTCTCCTTCAATTTTGCGTATCAAATAAGCCTCATTAGCTTAACATCTCTCTTTTTAAAAAAGATAAAACAAATTCTCTTTAGCTATTCTAGGGGCTCATCCAGGAAATCCCAAAGTCAGTTGAGGTCAAAAAGAACTCAGTTTAGAATTTTATTTGGAGAAGTTTGTTAAAAATACCAAATGACTCAAATAATTGGTTAAATATAGTCACAAACTGAAAGAATACCAAAATGACAAAGATTTCAAAGGCAAATAGAAAAAGTGATGTTATTGTGAAAAAATAAAAAAGTTAGCTCTTTTAATACTGAGAAAACTCAGTTTTCTTAAGTAATCAAATACTGGCTAAAGACAATATGAATCACAGAACATCATCTTGATGAAACATAAAATCTTTTTGTTTCATAGGCCAAGTATTTAAAGGACCAAGAGAAAACTTAACCAGTGTCTAATAAGAGCAGAGCAACACGTTGTTAAAACTGTGATTTTAACCGAAAAGACCAAATTATAGTTTTGATTAGTTTAGTTTTAATATTAAGACACATTTTAAAAACTCATAATAACTTGAATTCTGGCAACTTAACTGCAAAATACTCTCTTTCTCTTCCAACTTTCTGCATCCATTTGATTTTTGTTTTTCATCATCTATTCTGAAACAACTTTTAGCTACCATCTGAACCAGACAATATTACTCCAGTTTTGTTTTTTTTTTCTTAAAACACATATCCTCATTCCTGGTGACTTTTCTTATAAAAATCATTTCTTAATTTACTTACTTACTTTGCATACAGGCTTGTTTCTCTTAAGTTCTTCAGCAGCTTTAATTACCATACATTAACTAGAATTATCAATTCTCAGTAACTTTATTTTCTAGGATTTTGTATCCTGAAAATCTACTGAATATTTTTATGAGTTCTCATGCTTTTTTAAGGCAAGTGTTTAGACTTTTTAAATAGAAGATCATATCAACTGAAAACAAGGATAATTTGATTTCTTCCTTTTCAATTTGGATGCGCTTTATTTCTTTCTCTCATCTGTTCTAGCTAGGACTTCCAGTACTGTTACATAACAGTGGCAAAAGCGGACATCCTTGTCATTTTCAACATCTGAGAGAAAAGCATTTTATTTATTCCCCATTCAGTA
>NW_012103802.1:0-865 GCF_000951045.1 Mandrillus leucophaeus
GGTGTATATGTGCCACATTTTCTTAATCCAGTCTATCACTGATGGACATTTGGGTTGGTTCCAAGTCTTTGCTATTGTGAATAGTGCCACATAAAACATACATGTGCATGTGTCTTTATAGTAGCATGATTTATAATCCTTTGGGTATATACCCGGTAATGGGATTGCTGGGTCAAATAGTATTTCTAGGTCTAGATCCTTGAGGAATCACCACACTGTCTTCCACAATGGTTGAACTAGTTTACATTGCCACCAACAGTGTAAAAGTGTTCCTATTTCTCCACATCCTCTCCAGCACCTGTTGTTTCCTGACTTTTTAATGATAGCCATTCTAACTGGTGTGAGATGGTATCTCATTGTGATTTTGATTTGCATTTCTCTGATGGCCCGTGATGATGAGCATTTTTCATGTGTCTGTTGGCTGCATAAACGTCTTCTTTTGACAAGTGTCTGTTCATATCCTTCACCCACTTGTTGATGGGGTTGTTTTTGTCTTGTGAATTTGTTTGAGTTTTTTGTAGATTCTGGATTTTAGCCCTTTGTTAGATGAGTAGATTGCAAAAATTTTCTCCCATTATGTAGGTTGCCTGTTCACTCTGATGGCAGTTTCTTTTGCTGTGCAGAAGCTCTTTAGTTAAATAGATCTCATTTGTCAATTTTGGCTTTTGTCGCCATTGCTTTTGGTGTTTTAGACATGAAGTCCTAGCACATGCCTATGTCCTGAATGGTACTGCCTAGGTTTTCTTCTAGGGTTTTTATGGTTTTAGGTGTAACATTTAAGTCTTTAATCCATCTTGAATTAACTTTTGTATAAGGTGTAAGTAAGGGATCAAAATCAATGTGCAAAAATCACAAGCATTCTTAT
>NW_012103802.1:2585-3768 GCF_000951045.1 Mandrillus leucophaeus
GTTAGGGAGGATTCCCTCTTTTTCTATTCATTGGAATAGTTTCAGAAGGAATGGTACCAGCTCCTCTTTGTACCTCTGGTAGAATTCGGCTGTGAGTCCGTCTGGTCCTGCACTTTTTTTGGTTGGTAGGCTATTAATTTTTGCCTCAGTTTCAGAGCCTGTTATTGATCTATTCAGGGAATCAATGTCTTCCTGGTTTAGTCTTGGGGGAGTGTATGCGTCCAGGAATTTACCCATTTCTTCTGGATTTTCTAATTTATTTGCTTAGAGGTGTTTGTAGTATTATCTGATGATAGTTTGTATTTCTGTGGGATCTCTGGTGATATCCCCTTTATCATTTTTTATTGTGTCTATTTGGTTCTTCTCTCTTTTCTTCTTTATTAGTCTTGCTAGCAGACTACCTATTTTGTTGATCTTTTCAAAAAACCAGCTCCTAGATTCATTGATTTTTTGTAGAGTTTTTGGTCTCTATCTCCTTCAGTTCTGCTCTGATCTTAGTTATTTCTTACCTTCTGCTAGCTTTTGAATTTGTTTGCTGTTGCTTCTCTAGTTCCTTTAATTGTGATGTTAGGGTGTCAATTTTAGATCTTTCCTGCTGTCTCTTGTGGGCATTTAGTGCTATAAATTTCCCTCTACACACTGCTTTAAATGTGTCCCAAACATTCTGGTACATTGTGTCTTTGTTCTCATTGGTTTCAAAGAACATCTTTATTTCTGCCTTCATTTATTTCATTATTTACCTAGTACTTATTCAGGAGCAGGTTGTTCAGTTTTTATGTAGTTGTGCAGTTTTGAGTGAGTGTCTTAATCCTGAGTTCTAATTTGTTCGCACTGTGGTCTAGGAGACAGTTTGTTGTGATTTCTGTTTTTTATATTTGCTGAGGAGTGCTTTACTTCCAACTATGTGGTCAATTTTTGAATAAGTGCAATGTGGTGCTGAGAAGAATGTGTATTTGGTTGATTTGAGGTGGAGAGTTCTGTAGATGTCTATTAGGTCCGCTTGTTGCAGAGCTGAGTTCAAGTCCTCGATATCCTTGTTAACCTTCTGTCTTGTTGATCTATCTAATATTGACTGTGGGGTGTTAAAGTCTCCCATTATTATTGTGTGGGAGTCTAAATCTCTTTGTAGGTTTCTAAGGACTTGCTTCATGAATCTGGGTGCTCCTGTATTGGGTGCATATAT
>NW_012103803.1:0-318 GCF_000951045.1 Mandrillus leucophaeus
GGAAATATCCTCAGATGAAATCTGGAAAGAAGCTTTCTGAAAAAGTGCTTAGTGTTCTGTTAATTCATCTCACAGAGTTACATCTGTATTTCGTGAATCTCCTTGCTAGCCTTATTTCTGTGGAATCCGAAACAGATATTTCGGATCCTTTTGAAGACCACAGGCCCAATGGAAATATCCTCCGATAACAAAGAGAAAGAAGCTTTCTGAGAAACTGCTCTGTGATGTGTGAATTCCACTCACAGAGTTACATCTGCATTTCATGGATCTCTTGGCTAGCCTTATTTCTGTGGAATCTGAGAACAGATATTTCGGATC
>NW_012103803.1:559-1608 GCF_000951045.1 Mandrillus leucophaeus
CGGAGAAACTGCTTAGTGTTCTGTTTATTCATCTCAGAGACTTACATCTGTATTTCGTGGATCTCTTTGCTAGCCTTATTTCTGTGGAATCTGAGAATAGATATTTCGGATCCCTTTGAAAACTATAGGGACAAAGCAAATATTCTCCGAAAACAAAGAGAAAGAAGCTTTATGAGAAACTTCTTTGTTTTCTGTGAAATAATCTCACAGAGTTACAGCTTTCCCCTCAAGAATCCTTTCGCTAAGACAGTTCTTGTGGAATTGGCAAAGTCATATTTGAAACCCTAGAGGGCTTTGGTGAAAAAGGAAATACACTCAGATGAAAACTGGAAAGAAGCTTTCTGAGAAACTGCTCTGTTATGTGTGTTTCCCACTCACAGAGTTACATCTGTTTTTCGTGGATCTCTTTGCTAGCCCTATACCTGTGTAATATGAGAACAGATATTTCGGATCCCTTTGAAGACTATAGGGCCAAACGAAATATACCCTGATAACAAAAAGAAAGAAGATTTCTGAGAAACTTCTTTGTGTTCTGTGAAATCATCTGACAGAGTTACAGCTTTCCCCTCTAGAAGCCGTTCGCTCAGACAGTTACTTGGAATTGTAAAAGTGGTATATGGAAGCCCATAGAGGGCTGTGGTGAAAAAGGAAGTATGCTCAGATGAAATCTCGAAAGAAACTTTCTGAGAAACTGCTCTCTGATGTGTGACTTCCACTCGCAGAGTTACATCTGTATTTCGTGGATCTCTTTCCTAGCCTCACTTCTGTGGAATCTGAGAACAGATATTTCGGATCCCTTTGAAGACTGTAGGGCCAAAGGAAACATTCTCCGATAACAAAGAGAAAGAAACCTTCTGAGAAACTTCTTTGTGTTCTGTGAAATCATCTAAGAGATTTACAGCTTTACTCTCAAGAAGACTTTCGCTAAGACAGTTCTTGTGGAATTGGCAAAGTGATATTTGGAACACCTAGAGGGCTATGGTGAAAAAGGAAATATCCTCAGATGAAATATGGAGAGAAGCTTTCTGAGAAACTGCTCTGTGATGTGT
>NW_012103803.1:1663-2018 GCF_000951045.1 Mandrillus leucophaeus
ATAACAAAGAGAAAGAAGCTCCTGAGAA
Organism: Mandrillus leucophaeus; assembly: GCF_000951045.1. Taxonomy (NCBI): domain Eukaryota; kingdom Metazoa; phylum Chordata; class Mammalia; order Primates; family Cercopithecidae; genus Mandrillus; species Mandrillus leucophaeus. Next base: position 1,692 of record NW_012103803.1, read on the forward strand.
CTTCTTTGTGTTCTGTGAAATCATCTCACAGAGGTTCAGCTTTCCCCTCCAGAAGCCTATCGGTAAGACTGTTTTTGTGGAATTGGCAAGGAGATTTTTGGAAGCCCATGGAGGGCTGTGGTGAAAAAGGAAGTATGTTCAGATGAAATCTGGAAAGAAACTTTCTGAGAAACTGCTCTATGATGTGTGACTACCACACACAGAGTTACATCTGCATTTCATGGATTTCTTTCCTACCCTTACTTCTATGGAATCTGAGAACAGATATTTCAGATCCCTTTGTAGACTATAGGGCCAAAGGAAATATCCTCTGATAACAAAGAGAAA
>NW_012103804.1:0-794 GCF_000951045.1 Mandrillus leucophaeus
AAGAAATACCCACACACATTCACAAATATAAATGTTTCTGGATGTTCTGCACAAAATGTTCCCAATGGCAGAAAATTGGAAATATCCTCAATATCTATCTACAGGGGAGTATTCATTTCCTTCCCCTAAATTGTGACATAACTATTTATGGAAAAACTATGGAGCTGCTTAAAACCGTGAGGTAGACATAGACATGCTCACATGGGAAGAGCTTAGAGACACTTAACTGAAAAAAACAAAATTTTAGGCTGGGCTTGGTGGCTCACGCCTGTAATCCCAACACTTTGGGAGACCAAGGTGGGTGAATCACCTAAGGTCAGAAGTTCAAGACCAGCCTGGCCAACATGGTAAAACCCTGTCTCTACTAAAACCACAAAAATTAGCCGGGCATGGTGGTGCAGGCCTGTAGTCCCAGCTACTCGGGAGGCTGAGGCAGGAGAATCGCTGAACCCCAGAGGCAGAGGCTGCAGTGAGCCAAGATTGCGCCACTGCACTCCAGCATGGGCAACAGAGCAAGACTCCATCTCAAAACAAACAAACAAAAAATTAAAAAGATTTTAAAAGATGAATATATATGACCTTATTTATATTCGTGAGAAAAGCTCTGTGTGTGTGCATGTGCAAATGCACGTATATGTGTGTAAAATGGATAGAAGGATAAATATCAAATTATTAATAATGATTACAGTTATCTCTGACGATGGGGATGAGAGAGTTGTCAGGGAGTAGGAAGAGAGATAAAGGGAAGCTTAATGCTTGCAATAAGCATTTTTGTATATTATGTGTATGAAGAA
>NW_012103804.1:4989-6495 GCF_000951045.1 Mandrillus leucophaeus
AAAAAAAACCCTAGGAGCAGCTTCCACCCTTCCCTGCAGAGCGGAAAGAGACCCGAGGGAAGTCTATGTGGATGTGAATCCCGCCCCTCCCAACAATGCAGTAGCCTGCTCCTGTAGGTCAGGGCTTTCCAGCCTTTGCTCTGGAGATCCACCAGTACTTTTCAAATCTTCTTTGGTACATTTCCTAGCAGATGACCTCTGTTGCTCCCTTTCTCCTGGTTTTGCTGGGATTTCCCACAGGAAGAGAAGCTCAGCTGGCCAGCTGAGTCCCAAGTTCCGCTTGCAGGGTTTGCAATGAAACATCAATCCTCCTGCCCACGGTCCCATCCTAAGGGGACTTCACTGCCTGCTAGACTCTCAGTAGGTGAAAATACAGCTTCTAGGAAGTAAAAAGTGACTGCTCCTGAAACCAAAAGTTTGGAGAGCCTTACTGAAGTTATCTTTCTTTCATGCGGCCTCTGCCCCACAATCCCTCCATTGGGGTCAACCTGGGCAAACACACACGAATCTACTCTCATTTCTGTTTCTAGAAGAGTCCTTGAGACAAAGGGTAAAGAAAAATCTAGTCAGGGGACATTTTGTTCCTCTCGTTTTTCCAGCTAGCTCCTTCTCCCTCTGATGAGGCAACAGTCCCTCATTCCTTGGTCTCTGGCATTCATTCCTAAAATTACTCTCTGGAGAGAACTCCTGAAGTTTAGGGTGGTGCATCTAAAAAAGGACACCAAAAGGTTTCAAATGGCAGCCAGTTTAGGCACATTTCCTAGTTGTGTCTGGGGCCATTGGAGGAGTCACTCAACTTCTACCGGTGGCCACTGGAGAAATCAATTCAGGCTCCGGAGAGATTCAGTCTGAGAGTGCTGCTAAGGATCTTCACTCCATAAAATCCTGTTCTTCATCATGTGGTACTTGTATAAATCAGACCCTCAAGTGGTCAAATTCCTTCTCGTATTCAAATCATAGGTAAATATCCACACGAGGTTAACTTTTTTGGTTTTTGTTTGTTTGTGTGTTTGTTCGAGTCAGAGTCTCACTCGGTTGCCCAGGCTGGAGTGCAATTGTTCAATCTCAGCTCACTGAAACCTCCGCCTCCCAGGTTCAAGCAATTCTCATGCTTCAGCCTCTGGAGTAGCTGGGATTACAGGCACCCACCACCATGCCCAGCTAATTGTTTAATTTTTAGTAGAGATGGGGTTTTGCCATGTTGGCCAGGCTAGTTTCAAACTCCTGACCTCAAGTGATCCCCCCTCATTGGCCTCCCAAAGTACTGGGATTACAGGCGTGAGCCACCACACCCGGCCACAGGTTAAGTTTTAAATGTTGACCCTTCTAGAAAGAGTTAGTGAAGGGGAACTTCCCCTTTCCATTCAAGTCTTGCAATTTCTCTTTAATTTTAGGAACAGAATCAAACTCCTTTTCCGAAATCTGGAAACCATGACCTTTGACGTTGTGGACCAACGTAATATACAACAAATGGCAACTGTTTGATTTATTTTTCAGAATAATACA
>NW_012103804.1:10710-11883 GCF_000951045.1 Mandrillus leucophaeus
CATTTCAACCCTCCACAGAGAAGCTGACAGTCACTGCCACCATATTCTGTGACAGAAAACAGTGTGAAGATGCTGGGGAATTGTATTGAAATGGTCAGAAGGCTTCTTGTTATCCTTCACTGCCAAGACTGCAGCCACATCTAAAAATGAACTTCTAAACTCCATGGGAGGGTCATGTTAGAACATGAAAAACTCCCCTGAAAATTTTTGTCAGTGCAATAACGGGTTTTGTTTGCATGGCACTGTGGGAAACGGGTTTTCCCAGCAGTCAGGCTAGCACCGTGGGCCCTGAGTAGGCAACCTACAAATGGCAGCACTTACAGTAATTCTGAGGCCACTGCCTGGAGCCAGCCCAGCCTTCCCTGTGGATGCTGGAAGGAAGGGTGGGAAGTTTGAGCTCAGGCCGGCTTTATCAGCTGAGGAGGTGAAGTGGCTCTGAGGTCAAGAGTGGAAAGATGGAATCTTCGTTTCCACAGAGATCATCCTGCTCGGGGGTAAAGCAAAGGGCCAGGCTTCCCCTACAGTGTCGCAACAGCCTCTGTACCACGTGTGCTTCCTGAGTCACAAAGCTGCATCTCCCTCTCCTCATCTCTTCCTGCTGGGTCCTCTACAGTCTGTGACTGTGTTTTCATTTCATTTATGGTGTCTTTCATTGTACACATATTTTTAATTTTTATGAACTCAAATCTGTGTATCTTTTCTTTTTTCATGGCTTCCAAGTTTTGCGGCTTGCTCACCCTAGAATTACAAAAATATACTTTCATAAATTTATCCTTTAAATTTTTCACATAAAAATTTTTAAAATAATTTCTTTCACTTTTATTACAGTAAAGCCAAGGATGGATTAAAAAAATAAGTGGCGGTGACGAATTTACACTGAGGAGCAGTAATTCCTGCTCTATTCTTCTCCAACCCTGGGTCTGCTCCTCAGAACAAACTCATTTAAAGTGTTTTTGTTTTTGTGTTTTGTTTTGTTTCGTTTTTGAAACAGACTCTTGCTCTGTCACCCAGGCTGGAGTGCAATGGCACAACCTTAGCTCACTGCAACCTCCACCTCCCAAGTTCAAGCAAGTCTCATGTCTCAGCCTTCCGAGTAGCTGGGATTACAGACGTGAACCACCATGCCCAGCTAATTTTATTTATTTATTTATTTATTTATTTATTTATTTATTT
>NW_012103805.1:0-4280 GCF_000951045.1 Mandrillus leucophaeus
CATAGGTGGGAACTGAACAATGAGATCACTTGGACTTAGGAAGGGGAACATCACACACCGGGGCCTATCATGGGGAGGGGGGAAGGGGGAGGGATTGCATTGGGAGTTATACCTGATGTAAATGACGTGTTGATGGGTGCAGCACACCAACATGGCACAAGTATACATATGTAACAAACGTGCACGTTATGCACATGTACCCTACAACTTAAAGTAAAATAATAATAATAAATTAATTTAAAAAAATTAGAAATAAGTGCTCTGAGAAACTGCTTTGTGATGTGTGAGTTCATCTCACAGAGTTACACTGTAATTTTCATTGAGCAGTTTCCTGACACCATTTTCGTGGAATCTTCAAAGGATTATTTGGGAGCATATTGAGGCCTATATTGGAAAAAAAGAAATATCCATAGATAAAAACTAGAAAGAAGCCTTCTGAGAGACTGTTTTGTGATGGGTGAATTCGTCTCACAGTGTTAGATCTTTCTTTTCATTGAACAGTTTGGTAACACTCTTCTTGTGGAATATGCAAAGGGATATTCGGGAGTGGAAAGAGGCCAAGGTTGAAAAAGGTAGTGTCTTCAAGTAAAAACTGTAGAGACAGTTTCTGATAACTCCTTTGTGAAATGTGCATTCATCTCATAGAGGTAAAGGTTTCTGTTGAGGGAGCAGTTTGGCATCACTGTTTTTGTCGTGACTGAGAAGGAATATTTGGGAGTACATGGAAATCGATGGTGGAAAAGGAAATATCTTCAGAGAAAAACCAAAAAGATACTTTCTGAGAAACTGCCTTGCGATGTGTGAATTCATCTCACGGATTTACACCTTTGTTTTCATGGGGCGTTTTCCTAACACTATTTTCATGGAATCTGCAAAGGGATATTTGCAAGCGCGTTGAGGCAAACATTGAAAAAGACAATATTCTCAGACAAAAACTAGAAAGAAGCTTTCTGAGAAACTGCTTTGTGATTTGTGAATTCAACTCACAGAGTTACACGATCTTTTTCATGGAGCAGTTTGGTAGCACTGTATTTGGGGAAACTGAGAGAGAATATTTTAGATCGTGTTGAAGCCTATGGTGACAAAGGAAATATCCTCAGATAAAATCTACAAAGAAACTTTCTGAGAAATTTCTTTGTGATGGGTGAATTCAACTCCCAGAGGTAAACCATTCTTTTCATTGAACAATTTGGTAACCCTGTTTGTACTTAATCTACAACGGGATATTCAGAGTGCAGAGGAGCCTATGGTGAAGAAAGAAATACCCTCAGATACAAACTTGAAAGAAGCTTTCTGAGAGACTGTTTTGTGATGGGTGAATTCATCTCACAGAGTTATATCTTTCTGTCATTGAGCACTTTGGTAACACTGTTTTTGTGGAATATGCAAAGGGATATTTAGGAGCGGATAGAGGCCAAGGTTGAAAAAGGAAATATCTTCAGGTAAAAACCGGAGAGAAACTTTCTGACAAATTATTTGTGATGTGTGCATTCATCTCATAGAGGTAAAGCTTTCTTTTTAGAGAGCAGTTTGGCATCACTCTTTTTGTGGGGTCTGAGAAGGGATATTTGGAGTGCATGGACGCCACTGATAGAAAAGGAAATATCCTGAGATAAAAACTAGAAAGAAGCTTTCTGAGAAATTTCTTTGTGATTGGTGAATTAGTCACACAGAGTTACATCTTTGTTTTTTTTTGTGCAGTTTGGTAACACTTGTTTTTATGGAATCTGCAAAGGGATATTTGGGAGCACATAGAGGCCGATAGTGAAAAAAAATTTTCTAGGTAAAAACTGGGGAGAAGCTTTCAGAGAAAATCCTTTCTGATGTGTGCATTCATCTCATATTGCTAAACGTTTTTGTGGAGGGAGGACTTTGGTATCACTGTTTTTGTGGTGTCTGAGACTGGATATTTGGGAGTGCATTAAAGCTTATGGTGACAAAGGAAATATCCTCAGTCAAAAACCAAAAAGAAACTTTCTGAGAAACTGCTTTGTGATGTGTGAATTCACATCACGGATTTACACCTTTCTTTTCATGGAGGAGTTTGCTAACACTATTTTCGTGGAATCTGCAAAGGGATATTCGTGAGTGCATTGAGGCAAAGGGTGAAAAAGGAAATATCCTAAGATAAAAACTAGAAAGATGCTTTCTGAGGAACTTCTTTGTGATTTATGAATTCATCTCACAGAGTTACACCGTTTTTTTCATGGAGCCATTTGGTAGCACTGTTTTTGGGGAATCTGAGAAGGGATATTTTGGAACGCATTGAAGCCAATGGTGGCAAAGGAAATATCCTCAGATAAAATCTGGAAAGAAACTTTCTGGTAAACCTTTTTTGTGATGTGTGAATTCATCTCACAGAGTTTCACCTTTCTTTTCATGGAGCAGTTTGCATACATTGTTTTGGTGGAATCTGAAAAGTGGTATATGGGAGACCATTGAGGATTATGGTGAAAAAGGAAATATCCTCAGATAAAAACTAGAAAGAAGCTTTCTGAGACACTAATTTTGGATGCGTGAATTTATCTCACAGAGATACACTGCTGCTTCCATTGAGCAGTTTGATAACACGGTTTTCATAGAATCTGCTTAGGATATTTGGGAGCTCATTGAAGCCTATGGTGACAAAGGAAATATCCTCAGACAAAAACCAAAAAAGAAGCTTTCTCAGAAACTGCTTTGTGATATGTGAGTTCATCTCACAGATTTACAAGTTTCTATTCATGGAGCAGTTTGCTAACACTGTTTTCATGGAATGTTCAAAGTGAAATTTACGATCGCCTTGAGGCCTATGGTGCAAAAGGAAATACTGTCAGACAAAAACTAGAAAGAATATTTCTGAGAAACTGCTTTGTGATTTGTGAATTCATCTCACAAAGTTACACGATAATTTTCATGGAGCAGTTTGGTAGCACTTTTTTTGGGGAATCTGAGAAGGGAAATTTTAGATGGCTTTGAAGTCTATGGTGACAAAGGAATTATTCTCAGATAAAAACTAGAAAGAAACTTTCAGAGAAACTTTTTTGTGATGTGTGAATTCATCTCACAGAATTACACCTTTCATTTCATGGAACATTTTGCTAACCCTGTTTTCGTGTAATCTGCAAAGGGATATTTGGGAGTGCTTTGAGGCCTATGGTGAAAATGGAAGTAACCTCAGATTAATACCAGAAAGAAGCTTTCTGGGAAACTACTTTGTGGTGTTTGAATTCATCTCACAGATTCATACTGTTCTTTTCATTTAGCGATTTGCTTACACTGTTTTCTTGGAATCTGCAATCTGATATTTCGGAGTGCATTGAAGCTTATGGTAACAAAGGAAATATCCTCATATGAAAACTAGAAAGAAGTTTTCTGAGAAACTCCTTTGTGATTGGTGAATGCGTCATATAGACTTACACATTTCTTTCCATGTAGCAGTTTGGTAGCACTGTTTTTGGGGAATCTGCAAAGGGATTTTTCGGATCTCATTGAGGTCTATGGTGAAAAAGGAAATATCTTCAGATCAAAACTGGGGAGAAGGTTTTTGAATAACTGTTTTGTGATGTGTATATTCACCTCATACAAATAAACCATTTTGTTGATTGAGCTGTTTGTCATCACTGTATTTGTGGTGTCTGAGAAGGGTTATTTGGGAGCACATTGAGGTTGATGGTGAAAAAGTAAACAGGCACAGATAAAAAGTAGAAAGGTGCTTTCGGAGAAATTTCCTTGTGATGCGTGAATTCATCAGACAGAGTTACACCTTTCTTTTCTTTGAGCAGTTTGGTAGCACTGTTTTTCTGGAATCTGCAAAGGGATATTTGGGAGCTCCTAGAGGCCTATGGTGAAAAAGGAAATAACTACAGATTATAACTTTGGAGAAGCTTTTCGAGAAAAGTGATGTCTATATTCATCTCAGAGTATAACATTTTTGTTGATTAAGAAGCTCGCCATCACTGTTTTTGTGGTATCTGAGAGCAGTTATTTGGGAGTACATTGAAGACTATGATGGAAAAGGAAATATTCTCATATTTAAACCAGAAAGAAGCTTTCTGAGAAACTACTTTTGGATGGGTAAATTCTTCTCACAGAGGTACATTGGTGTTTTCATTGAGCAGTTTGATAACACTGCTTTCGAGGGATCTGCAATAGGATATTTGGGAGTGCATGGAAGGCTATGGTGACAAAGGAAATACCTTCAGATAAAAACCAAGAGAAGCTTTCTGAAAAACTGCTTTATGATGTGTGAACTCATCTCACAGAGTTACACTGTTCTTTTCATTGAGCAGTTTGCTAAC
>NW_012103805.1:4330-7256 GCF_000951045.1 Mandrillus leucophaeus
GCTTTCTGAGAAACTGCTTTATGATGTGTGAACTCATCTCACAGAGTTACACTGTTCTTTTCATTGAGCAGTTTGCTAACACTGTTTACTTGGAATCTGCAATGGGATATTTCGGAGTGCATTGAAGCTTAGGGTGACAAAGGAAATATCCTCATATAAAAAATAGAAAGAAGTTTTCTGAGAAACAGCTTTGTGATGTGTTAATTTATCTCAGAGAGTTACACGATCCTTTTCATGGATGAGTTTGTTAACAGTGTTTTTGGGGAATCAGACAAAGGATATTTTGGATCACATTGAAACCTATGGTGACAAAGGAAATATCCTCAGATAAAAACTAGAAAGAAGCTTTCTGAGAAAGTTCTTTGTGATGCATGAATTTATCCAACAGAGTTCCCCCTTTTTTTCAAGAGAAGTTTGCTAACACAGTTTTCGTGGAATCAGCAAAGGGATATTTGGAAGCGCATTGATGCCTATGGTGAAAAAGTAAAAATCCACTGATAAAAACTAGAAAGAAGGTTTCTGAAAAAGTGCTTTGTGACTTGTGAATTTATCTCTGAGACATATACTGTTCTTTTCATTGAGCAGTTTGGTAACACTGTTTTCTTGTAATCTGCAATGGGATATTTGGGAGTGCATTGAGGCCTATAGTGGAAAAGTAAATATCCTCAGATACAAACTGGGAAGAAACCTTCTGATGAATGGCTTTGTGATGTGTGAATTCACCACACAGAGTTACACCTTTCTTTTCATGGAGCAGTTTCCTAACACTCTTTTTGTGGAATCGGCAAACGATATTTGGGAGTGCATTGAGGCCTATAGTGAAAAAGTAAATATCCTCAGATACAAACTGGGAAGAAACCTTCTGATGAACGGTTTTGTGACATGTGAATTCACCACACAGAGTTACACCATTCCTTTTATTGGGCAGTTTGATAACACTGTTTTCATGGAATCTGCAATAGGATATTTGGTGAGGAACTGCTTTGTGATGTGCGAATTCATCTCACAGAGGTACACTCATCTCTTCATTGAACAGTTTGCCAACAATGTTTTCTTGGAATCTGCAATGTGATATGTTGGAGCACATTGAAGCTTATGTTGACAAACAAAATATCCTCAGACAAAAACTAGAAAGAAGGTTTCTGAGAAACTGTTTTGTGATTTGTGAGTTCATCTCACAGAGCTATATGATTCTTTTCATGAAGCAGTTTGGTAGCATTGTTTTTGGGTAATCTGAGAAGGGATATTTTGGATTGCTTGAAAGCCTATGGTGAGAAAGGAAATATCCTCAGACAAAAAGTCAAAAAGAAGAAAGATGCTTTCTGATAAACTTCTTTGTGATATGAGAATTCATCTCAGAGAATTACATGATTCTTTTCATGGAGCAGTTTGGTAGCACTGTTTTTGTGGAATCTGAGAGGGGATACTTTGGATCGCATTGAAGACTATGGTGACAAAGGAAATATCCTCAGATAAAAATTAGAAAAAATCTTTATGAGAAACTGCTTTGTGATGTGTGAATTCATGTCACAGGTTTACACGATTGTTTTCACTGGGCTGTTTGATAACATTGTTTTCGTGAAATCTGTGAAGGAGTATTAGGAAGTGCTTTGAGGGCTATGGTGAAAAAGGAAATATCCTCAGATAAAAACTAGAAAGAAGCTTTCTGAGAATCTGCTTTGTGATGGGTGAATTCACCTCACAGAGTTACACTGTTCTTTTCATTGAGCAGTTTGCTATCCTGTTTTGTTGGAATCTGCAATGGGATATTTCAGAGTGCATTGAAGCTTATGGTGAAAAAGGAAATATCCTCAGAGAAAAACTAGAAAAAAGCTTTCTAAGAAAATGCTTTGTGATTAGGGAATTCATGTCACAGAGTGACATGATTCTTTTCATGGAGCCGTTTCGTAGCACTATTTTTGGGGAATCTGAGTAAGGATATTTTGGATCATATTGAAGCCTGTGGTGACAAAGGAAATATCCTCAGATAAAAACTAGAAAGAAGCTTTCTGATAAACTGCTTTGTGATGTGTGAATTCATGTCACAGAGTTACATCTTTGTTTTCATGGACCAGTTTGCTAACACTCTTTTCATGGAATCTGCAAAGTTGTGTTTGTTAGCACATTGAGGCCTATAGTGAAAAATGTAACATCCTCAGATAAAAACGAGAAAGAAGCTTTCTGAGAAACTGCTTTGTGATGTGTTAATTCATCACACAGTTACATGATTCCTTTCATGTACTAGTTTGGTAGCACTGTTTTTGGGGAATCTGAGAAGGGATATTTTGGATTGCAGTGAAGCCTATGGTGACATAGGAAATATCCTCAGATAAAAAGTAGAAAGAAGCTTTCTGAGAAAGCTCTTTGTGATGTGAGAATTCATCTCCCAGAGGTACATCTTTTTTTCATGGAGCAGTTTGCTAACACTCTTTTCATGGAATCTGCAATAGGATATTTTGGAGTGCTTTGAAGCCTCTAGTGAAAAAGGAAATATCCTCAGATAAAAACAAAAAGAAGCTTTCTGACAAACTCCTTTGTGATGTGTGAATTCGTCTCACAGAGTAACACTGCTCTTTTCATTGAGCAGTCTGCTAACACTGTTTTCAAGGTATCTGCAAAGGTATATACGGGAGTGCATTGAGGCCTATGGTGAAAAAGGAAATATCCTCAGATAAAAATGAGAAAGAAGCTTTCTCAGATACTACTCTGTGATGTGTTAATTCATCTCACAGAATTACACGATTCTTTTCCTGGATCAGTTTGGTAGCACTGTTTCTGGGGAACTTGAGAAGGGATACTTTGGAACGCATGGAAGCCTATGGTGACAAAGGAAATATAATCAGATAAAAACAAGAAAGAAACTTTCTGAGAAAGTTCTTTGTAATGTGTGAATTCATCTTACAGAGGTACACCTTTCTTCTCATTG
>NW_012103805.1:9071-17256 GCF_000951045.1 Mandrillus leucophaeus
TGAGAATTCATCTCAGAGAATTACATGATTCTTTTCATGGAGCAGTTTGGTAGCACTGTTTTTGTGGAATCTGAGAGGGGATACTTTGGATCGCATTGAAGACTATGGTGACAAAGGAAATATCCTCAGATAAAAATTAGAAAAAATCTTTATGAGAAACTGCTTTGTGATGTGTGAATTCATGTCACAGGTTTACACGATTGTTTTCACTGGGCTGTTTGATAACATTGTTTTCGTGAAATCTGTGAAGGAGTATTAGGAAGTGCTTTGAGGGCTATGGTGAAAAAGGAAATATCCTCAGATAAAAACTAGAAAGAAGCTTTCTGAGAATCTGCTTTGTGATGGGTGAATTCACCTCACAGAGTTACACTGTTCTTTTCATTGAGCAGTTTGCTATCCTGTTTTGTTGGAATCTGCAATGGGATATTTCAGAGTGCATTGAAGCTTATGGTGAAAAAGGAAATATCCTCAGAGAAAAACTAGAAAAAAGCTTTCTAAGAAAATGCTTTGTGATTAGGGAATTCATGTCACAGAGTGACATGATTCTTTTCATGGAGCCGTTTCGTAGCACTATTTTTGGGGAATCTGAGTAAGGATATTTTGGATCATATTGAAGCCTGTGGTGACAAAGGAAATATCCTCAGATAAAAACTAGAAAGAAGCTTTCTGATAAACTGCTTTGTGATGTGTGAATTCATGTCACAGAGTTACATCTTTGTTTTCATGGACCAGTTTGCTAACACTCTTTTCATGGAATCTGCAAAGTTGTGTTTGTTAGCACATTGAGGCCTATAGTGAAAAATGTAACATCCTCAGATAAAAACGAGAAAGAAGCTTTCTGAGAAACTGCTTTGTGATGTGTTAATTCATCACACAGTTACATGATTCCTTTCATGTACTAGTTTGGTAGCACTGTTTTTGGGGAATCTGAGAAGGGATATTTTGGATTGCAGTGAAGCCTATGGTGACATAGGAAATATCCTCAGATAAAAAGTAGAAAGAAGCTTTCTGAGAAAGCTCTTTGTGATGTGAGAATTCATCTCCCAGAGGTACATCTTTTTTTCATGGAGCAGTTTGCTAACACTCTTTTCATGGAATCTGCAATAGGATATTTTGGAGTGCTTTGAAGCCTCTAGTGAAAAAGGAAATATCCTCAGATAAAAACAAAAAGAAGCTTTCTGACAAACTCCTTTGTGATGTGTGAATTCGTCTCACAGAGTAACACTGCTCTTTTCATTGAGCAGTCTGCTAACACTGTTTTCAAGGTATCTGCAAAGGTATATACGGGAGTGCATTGAGGCCTATGGTGAAAAAGGAAATATCCTCAGATAAAAATGAGAAAGAAGCTTTCTCAGATACTACTCTGTGATGTGTTAATTCATCTCACAGAATTACACGATTCTTTTCCTGGATCAGTTTGGTAGCACTGTTTCTGGGGAACTTGAGAAGGGATACTTTGGAACGCATGGAAGCCTATGGTGACAAAGGAAATATAATCAGATAAAAACAAGAAAGAAACTTTCTGAGAAAGTTCTTTGTAATGTGTGAATTCATCTTACAGAGGTACACCTTTCTTCTCATTGCGCAGTTTGCTAACACTGTTTCCTGGAATCTGCAATGGGATATTTGGGAGCGCACTGAAGCCTATGGTGAAAAACTAAATACCCTCACATAAAAACTAGAAAGAAGCCTTCTGAGAAATTGCTTTGTGATGTATGAATTCATCTCACAGAATTACACTGTTGTTTTCATTGAGCAGTTTTCTAACACAGTTTTCGTGGAATCTGCAATGGGATATTTCAGAGCGCATTGAAGCTTATAGTGACAAAGGGAATATCCTCAGGCAAAAACTAGAAAGTAGCTTTCTGAGAAATTGCTTTGTGATGTATGTATTCATCTCACAGAGTAACACCTTTATTTTCATGGATCAGTTTGCTAACACTATTTTCTTGGAATCTACCAAGGGATATTTGGGAGCGAGTTGAGACCTGTGGTGAAAAAGAAAATATCCTCTGAAAAAAACTTCCTGAGCTTCCTGAGAAACTGCTTTGTGATGTGTGAATTCATCTCACTGAGTTACACCACTCGTTTCATGGAGTAGTTTAGTAGCACTGTTTTTGGGGAATCTGAGAAGGGATAATTTGAATCACATTGAGGCCTATACAATATACAATTGAAGACTATACAAAAGAACTAACCTCAGATAACAGCTATAAAGAAGTTTTCTGAGAAAGTTCATTGTGATGTGTGAATTCCTCTCATAGAGTTACATTTTTCTCTTCATGGAGAAGTTTGCTAACACTGTTTTCATGGAATTTGCAAAGTGATATTTAGGAGCACATTGAGGCCTATAGTGAAAATGGAAATAACCACAGATAAAAACTAGAATAAAGCTTTGTGAGAAACTGCTTGCAATGTGTGTATTCTCTCCCAGAGTTACACTGTTCTTTTGTTACAGCAGTTTGCTAACACTGTTTTCTTGGTTTCTGTAATCTGATATTTTGGAGGGCATTGAAGCTGAGGGTGACAAAGGAAATATCCTCACATAAGAAGTAGAGAGAAGCTTTCTGAGAAACTGCTTTGTGATGTTTAATTCATCTCACAGAGCTACAAGAATCTTTTCATGGATCCGATTGGTAAAACTGGTTTTGGGGAAACTGAGAAGGGATATTTTGGATAGCATTGAAGCCTATGGTGACAAAGGAAATATACTCAGATAAAAGTAGAAAGAAGCTTTCTGAGAAACTTCTTGGTGATGTGTGAATTCATGACAAAGGGTTACGCCTTTCTGCGATAGGATATTTGGGAGCATATTGAGTGCTATGTTGAAAAACAAAATATCCTCAGATTAAACCTGGAAAGAACCTTCCTGAGAAATCGCTTTGTGATGTGTGAATTTATCTCACAGAGTCACAACGTTCTTTTCATTGCACAGTTTTCTAACACTGTTTTCGCGGAATCTGCAAAGGGATATATGGGAGCGCATTAAGGCCTATGGAGTAAAAGGAAGTATCCCCAGTTAAAAACTAGAAAGAAGTTTTCTGAGAAACTGCTTTGTGATGTGTGAATTCATCTCACAGTGTTACAGTGTTCTTTTCATTGAGCAGTTTGCTAACACTGTTTTCTTGGATTCTGCAATTGGATATTTCAGAGCGCACTGAAGCCTATAGTGACACAGGAAAAATCCTCATAGAAAAAGTAGAAAGAAGCTTTCTGAAAAACTGCTTTGTGATGTGTTAATTCATCCCACAGAGTTACACGATTCTTTCCGTGGATCAGTTTGGTAGCACTGTTTTTGGGGAATCAGAGAATGGATATTTGAACCCTACAGCAACAAAGCAAATATCCTCAGATAACTAGAAATAAGCTTTCTGAGACCATTCTTTTTGATGTATGAACTCATCTCACAGAGTTACACCATTCTTTTTATTGAGCAGTTTGATAAGACTGTTTTTGAGGAATCTGCAGTAGGATATTTGGGAGTACATTGAAGCCTATTGTGACAAAGGAAATATCCTAAGATAAAAACCAAAAAGTAGCTTTCTGAGGATCTGCTATGTGATTTGTGAATTCATCTCACAGAGTTACACCTTACTTTTCATGGAGAAGTTTGCTAACACTGTTTTTGTGGAATCTGCAAAGGGATATTTGGGAGGACATTGAGGCCTATAGTGAAAAAGGAAATATCCTGAGATAAAAACTAGAAAGTAGCTTTCTGAAAAAGTATTTTGTTATATGTGAGTTCTTCTCACATATTTACACCGTTTTTTTCATTGAGCAGATTGATAACACTGTTTTCATGGAATCCGCAATAGTATATTTGGGAGTGTCTTGAAGCTTATGGTGACAAAGTAAATATCCCCAGATAAAAACCAAAAGAAGCCGTCTGTGAAACTGCTTTGTGATGCGTGAATTCATCTCACAGAGTTACACCTTTCTTTTCATTGAGAAGTTTGGTAACACTTTTTTCGTGGAATCTGCAAATGTGATATTGAGGAGCGCAGTGAGAAATATGGTGAAAAAGAAAATGTCCTCAGATAATAACTAGAAAGAAACTTTCTGAGAAACAGTTTTGTGATGTGTGAATACATCTCACAGAGTTACACCCTTCTTTTCATAGAAAAGTTTGCTAACACTGTTATCGTCTAATCTGCAAAGGGATATTTCAGAGCAAATTGTGGACTACAGTGGAAAAGGCAATATCCTCAGAAAAAACTAGAAAGATTTCTGAGAAACTGCTTTGTGATGTGTGAATTCATCTCACCAAGTTACACTGTTCTTTTCATTGAGGAGTTTGCTAACACTCTTTTCTTGGAATCCACAATGGTATATTTTGGAGTGCATTGGAGTTTATGGTGACAAACGAAATATCCTCATATAAAAACTACAAAAAATATTTCTGAAAAACCGATTTGTGATGGGTTTATTGATCTCATAGAGTTACAGGATTCTTTTCATGGATCGGTTTGGTAGCACTGTTTTTGGGGAAACTGAGGAGGAATATTTTCGATCACTTTGAAGACTACGATGACAAAGGAAATATACTCAGATCAAAACTAGAAAGAAGCTTTCTGAGAAACTTCATCATGATGTGTGAATTCATCTCATAGCATTACACATTTCCTTTCAGGGAGCATTTTGCTAACACTGCTTTCATGGAATCTGTAAATTGATATTGGGGAGCATATTGGGGTCTATGGTGAAAAAATATATATTCTCACATAAAAACTAGAAAGAAGTTTTCTGAGAAACTGTTTCGTCATGTGTGAATTCATCTCAGAGAGCTACAGTGTTGTTTTCATTGAGCAGTTCGCTAACACTGTTTTCTTGGAATCTGCAATCAGATAGTTCAGAGCACATTGAAGGTTATGGTGACAAAGGAAGTATCCACATAAAACTAGAAAAAAGTCTTCTGAGAAACTGCTTTGTGCTTTCTGAATTGATCTCACAGAGTTACACCATTCTTTCATGGAGAAGTTTAATAGCACTGTTTTGGGGGAAGGTGAGAGGGGATATTTTTGATTGCCTTGAAGCCTGTGGTGAAAAAGGAAATACCCTCAGATAAAGACTAGAAAGAAGCTTTCTGATAAACTTCTTTGTGATGTGTGTATTTATCTCACAGAGTGGCATGATTCTTTCCTTAGAGCAGTCTGGTAAAACTGTTTTTGTGGAATCTGCTATAGGATATTTGGGAGCCCATTGAAGCCAATGGTGGCAAAGGAAATATCCTCAGGCAAAACCTAGAAAGAAGCTTTCTATGAAACTGCTTTCTGACTTGTGAGTTCATCTAACAGACGTACATGATTCTTTCCATGGAGAAGCTTAGTAGCACTGTTTTTGGGGAATCTGAGAAGAGATATTTTGGATCATATTGAAGGATATTGTGACAAACGGAATATTCTCACATAAAAACTAGATAGATGCTTTCTGAGTAACTGCTTTGTGATGTGTGCATTCATCTCATAGAATAGCATGATTCTTTCCTTGGAGCAGTTTGCTAACACTGTTTTCGTGGAATCTGCAAAGGGATATTTTGGAGTACATTGAGGCTTATTGTGAAAAAGGAAATATCCTCAGATAAAAACTAGAAAGAAGCCTCCTGAGGAACTGCTTTGTGATGTGTTAATTCATCTCACAGAGTTACAGGATACTTTTCATGAAGCAATTTGCTGACACTGTTTTTAGGGTGTCTCAGAAGGGGTATTTTGGATTGCATTGAAGCTTAGGGTGACAAAGCAAATATCCTCAGATAAAAACTAGAAAGCAGATTTTTGAGAAAGTTCTTTGTGATGTGTGAATTCATCTCACAGAGTTACAACTTTCTTTTCTTTAAGCAGCTTGTTAACACAGTTTTTGTGGAAAGTGCAAACAGGTATTTGCAATCGCTTTCATGCCTATATGAAAAAGGATACATCCTCAGATAAATAATTGAAAGAAGCTTTCTAAGAAATTTCATTGTGATGTGTGAATTCATCTCACAGAGTTACACCTTCTTTTCCATGGAACAGTTTGCTAACACTGTTTTTGTGGAATCTGCAAAGGGATATTTGGAAGCACATTGAGGCCTATAGTGAAAAAGGAAATATCCCCAGATAAAAACTAGAAAGAAACTTTCTGAGAAACTGCTTTGTGATGTGTAAATTCGTCTCACAGAGTTACACCATTATTTTCATTGAGAAGTTTGATAACCCTGTTTTGGCAGAATCTGAACTAGGATATTTGGGATTGTATTGAAGCTTTGGTGAAAAGGGATATATCCTCAGATAAAAACCAAAAAGGAGCCTTCTGAGAAACTGCTTTGTGATGTGTCAGTTCATCTCACAAAGTTATACTGTTCTTTTCATAGAGCAGTTTGCTAACACTGTTTTCTTGGAATCTGCAACGGGATACTTTGGAGCACATTGAAGTTTAAGGCGGCAAAGGAAATATCCTCAGACAAAAACTAGAAAGAAACTTTGTGAGAAACTGCTTTGTGATCAGTGAATTCATCTCACAGAGTTACACGATTCTTCTCATGGATCAGTTTGGTAGCACTGTTTTTGGGGAATCTGAGAAGGGATATTTTTGATCCCATTGAAGTCTATGGTAAAAAAGGAAATATCCTCAGATTAAAACTAGAAAGAACTTTTTGAAGAAAATTCTTTGTGATGTGTGAATTCATCTCACAGAGTTACACTGTTCTCTTCATTGATCAGTTTGCTAACATTGTTTTCGGAATCTGCCATGGAATATTTCAGAGTGCATTTTAAGCTTATGGTGACAAAGGAAATATCCCCAGAGAAAAAGTAAAAAGAAGCCTTCAGTGAAACTGCTTTATGATGCATGATTTCATCTCAGAGAGATACAAGTTTCTTTACCTTGATAAGTTTGCTAATACTGTTTTCATCTAATCTGCAAAGGGATGTTTGAGAGTGCATTGAGGTCTATGGTGAAAAAGGAAATATCCTCAGATAAAAGCTAGAGAGAAGCTTTCTAAGAAACTGCTTAGAGATTTGTGATTTCTTCTCACAGAGCTTCACAATTCTTTTCTTGGGGCAGTTTAGAAGCACTATTCTTGGGGAATCTGAGAAAGTGTATTTTGGATTGCATTGAAGCCAATGGTGACAAAGGGAATATCAACAGATTATAACTAGAAGGAAGCTTTCTGAGAAAGTCCTTTGTGATGTGGAAATTCATCTCACAACATTACATCTCCCTTTTCATGGAGCATTTGCTAACACTGTCGTCATGGAATCTGCAAAGGGATATTAGGAGTGCTTTGAGGCCTATGCTGAAAAAGGAAATACCCTCAGATGAAAACTAGAAAGATTCTTTTTGAGAAACTGCGTTTTGATGTGTGAATTCATCTCACAGAGTTATACTGTGCTTTTCATTGAGCAGTTTGATAACACGGTTTTGGTGGAATCTGCAATAGGATATTTGGGAGTGCATTTAAGCCTATGGTGATAAAGAAATAACATGATTTAAAAGCTGGAAAGAAACTTTCTTAGAAACTGCTTTGTGATATGTGAATTCATCTCATAGAGTTACATGATTATTTTCATGGATCAGTTTGGTAGCCCTGCTTTGGAGAATCTGAGAAGGGATAATTGGATTGCATGGGAGTCTAAGGTAACAAAGGAAATATCTTCAAATGAACACTAGAAAGATGATTGCTGAGAAAGTTCTTTGTGATGTGTGAATTCATCTCACAGACGTACTTGCTTCTTTTCTTTGAGCAGTTTGATAACAGTGTCTTCCTGGAAATTGCAACAGGGTAATTGGCAGCTCATTGAAGCCTATGGTGACTAAGGAAATATCCTCAGACAAAAACCAAAAATAAGTTTTCTGAGACACTGCATTGTGATGTGCTAATTGACCTCCCAGAGTTAAACTGTTCGTTTCATTGAGCAGTTTGCTAACACTGTTTTCGTGGGGTCTGCAATGGGATATTTCAGAGCACATTGAATCGTGTGGTGACAAAAGCGATATCCTCATATAAAAACTACAAAGAAGCTTTCAAAGAAACCGCTTTTGGATGTGCTCATTCATCTCACAGAGATACACCATTCTTTTCATGCATCGGTTTGGTAGCATTGTTTTTTTTTTTAATTTTTTATTATTATTATACTTTAAGTTCTAGGGTACATGTGCATGACATGCAGGTTTGTTACATATGTATACTTGTGCCATGTTGCTGTGCTGC
>NW_012103806.1:0-363 GCF_000951045.1 Mandrillus leucophaeus
TGTCTAACATGTACCCGCTTAGAGAAGTCCCTATGGGACAGGGAGAAGTTGGATTTGTGAGTGCACCTCTAACAAGTACTGAGATTAGGAATTTTTAAAAGGAAATGAGGGCATTCTTGGAAGATACAGGAAATAATGTATACAGTGGTCCATTGTCAAGACAAAGTGCCTTTTCACAGGAGGACAAGACAGGTAGATCACCTGAGCCCAGGAGTTCAAGACCAGCCTGAGCAACATAGTGAGACCCTGTCTGTACAAAAAATATGTTAAAAAATTAACTGGGCATGGTGGCACATGCCTGTAGTCCCAGCTACTCAGGAGGCTGAGGTGGGAGGATCTTTTGAGCCTGGGAGGCAGAGGTTG
>NW_012103806.1:3223-5199 GCF_000951045.1 Mandrillus leucophaeus
CAAAAGGTGACACAGGATGAACCTTTTAAATTAGTTTGTCTTTACGTGTTTTTCTGATAGGATTCTATTTTTTAAACATTCCAGTTGTTTTTAACTGCTTTGAAAGAAGTTTTATCTGAAAACCCAGAATTGTCTGAATTTGAAGAAAACCTAAAAGATGAATAAATCCTAAGAGTATACTTTGTTCATTAACAACTTTCTTCAGAAGATAAATTCAGGAAAATTGCCAGCGTAGAGAATTCTTAGCATTCCCCAAGCATTAAAGGAATACAAGTTATAAGAGTGATGTATAATTTTGAGAAGGGAAGAGTCTCTAGTGCCAGAGTTTCCCGCCTGAACACCACAGCCTCTAAGGAGACAAGCCCTAGGGTATAAAGAGTCTTGATTTTCTGAAGACAGAATTGTCAGCAAGGCATGCTAATTGTGTTTCTTGAGGGCTTGTTAAGAAAATTGCCCTAGGGTCATTAGCAGGGGGATATGAGAATCATTTGCTAGAACTAATGGGGCTTCCTTCTTAGAGCTCTCAGAGCAGTAGAAATTCACAGCAGACCCACCTAATTTTCCCACCTCCCAACATGATCGTTCTACTCCAGCCAGTCCTCACTGTTTAGGTCTTTGCATAGGCTGTTCCACATGGAATGCTCTCTCCTCCCACTTCCCAGCTGTCTCCTCACTCATTCATAAATGCTTCATATAGGTCTCTTCTTCAAAATGTTTTCTAACTATGTTTAGGTCAGATGAAAGCTTTTGCACCCCCATGAACTCTCGGCACCTAACTCCGGCCTCAGAAACAAACAGAATATCAGACTGGAAGAGATCTTCTATGGTCCAGTCCACATCTTGTCCTTGAGTCCCTTTGAAAAAAAGAGCTGCTAACTTGCCATTCAAATATATTTGCATAAGGCTATTTCAAATGCTTGTGGCTTGGACTGTCCATTCTCTCATTCATGATAAACACACACACAAAAACTCTGTAAACTGGATATGGAAAGAAACTTCCTCACTCTGATAAAGACCATCTACAAAAATTTCCAGCAAACTCATACATTGTGATGAAAGACTAAATACTCTCCCCCTAAATCAGTACGAAGACAAAGATGTTTGCTCTCATTGACCTTTATTCAAAACAGTACTGGAAATTCTAGCTAGTGCAATAAGGCAAGAAAAGAGATTGAAAAGGAAGAAGTAAAACTGTTTCTATTTGTTTGCAGCTAACCTAATCGTCAACATAAAAACAAAAACAAACACACAAAAAATCCACATAAACACTCCTGGAGTTAATGTAGCAATGTAACATACCAAAACTTATGGGATACCACTGCTTAATGGGAAATTTGTATCTCTAAAGGCCTATATTAAAACAGAAGAAAGATCTCAAATTAATAACCTAATCTTTCACTTTTAGAAAGGTAGAAAAGCAAACTAAACTGAAAGCAAGCAGAAAGGAGAAATAAAGATTTAGTGGAAATAAATAAAATAGGAAATAGAAAAAATTGAGAAAATAAACAAAACCAAAAGTTGATTATTTTAAAAGATCAACAAAATTGACAAACCTTTAGCTAGACTGACCAGGAAAAGAAAAGGCTTAACATACTAAAATCCAAAGTGAAAGAGAGGGCATTGATATGGACCTCACAAAATAAAAAGGAATATAAGGAGATACTATAAACAACTGTATGCCAACAAATTAATCTAGAAGACATAGGCACATTTCTAGAAAGATGTAAATGATCAGAATTGACTTTAAAAATAGAAGATTCTCATAGACCTATGCAAGTAAAGAGATTTAATCAGTAATTTATAAATTTCCCAAAATAAAAGCCTGGGAACGGATGGCTTTACTGGTGAATTCTATCAAAAGTTTAAAGAATCAATGCCAATCCTTTCAAACTTTCTGAAAGAAGAGGAGGAGGAGGAAGAAGAAGAAGAAGAAGAAGAAGGAGGAGGAGGAGGAGGAGGAAGATGAGGAGGAGGAG
>NW_012103806.1:9414-10128 GCF_000951045.1 Mandrillus leucophaeus
AGATGAAGTCTTGCTCTGTCACCCAGGCTGGAGTGCAGTGGCACGATCTCGGCTCACTGCAACCTCCGCCTCCTGGGTTCAAATGATTCTCCTGCCTCAGCCCCCTGAGTAGCTGGGATTACAGGCATGTAGTGCAGTGGTCTAAACTGGACCACTAGTAGCTCCATTTCTCTTTCTGCAGCTGAAGAAGAATGGAAGACTTCTGGGATAACCACAGCTTCGTGTCTGAGTTCATCCTTCTAGGTTTCTCCAGGGATTCCCGAATTAATGCAATCCTCTTCAACATCTTTCTCTTCCTCTACCTCTCTACACTTGTGGGCAATGGGCTCATTGTCATCTTGATCCACCTTGACTCCCACCTCCACACACCCATGTACTTCCTCCTTAGTGCCCTTTCCATGCTGGACGTGAGCTACGTTACCACTACTGTGCCCCAGATGTTGATGCATGTGGTCTGCCAGAAGAAAACTATCTCCTATGTTGGATGTGTGTCCCAGATGTACATCTTCTTGGTTTTGGGAATCACTGAAGGCTGGCTGTTCTCTGTCATGGCTTATAATAGATATGTGGTCATCTGTTACCCACTCAGATACAAGGTTATTATGAGTCCATGGCTATGTGGAGCAATGATAGTCTTTTGTGGACTGTGGGGTGTCAGCTGTTCCCTAGTCTATACTGTCTTCACCATGTGCCTGCCCTACTGTGGTCCCAATG
>NW_012103807.1:0-1864 GCF_000951045.1 Mandrillus leucophaeus
TTGGTCTTCAACTCCATATACACTTGAGTTCTCATTGCTTTTTAGAGTTGTAATATTTGACAACCCACTAACCTCTCTAAAATTTTATTTCCTTAAGATGAGAATAATGATAGTAATTACTTTATAGAGTAGTCATAATGATTGCATAAGACAATGAATGTACAGCTTTTAGTACATTGTCATGCATGTAATATTAAACAATTTTAATAATTATTGTCAATAAAATAAAAAGTCATTACCTTTCTTATGAAGATAACCCAGTTAATTTGTGCATCACCTTATATAGTTCTATCTTTTTCACTTATATAAGAGTACCACTGGCTAGGTGTGTTGGCTCATGCCTGTAATCACAGCACTTTGGGAGGCCTAGCTGGGTGGATCACTTGAGGTCAGGAGTTCAAGACTAGCCTGACCAACATGGTGCAACCCCATCTCTACTAAAAATATTTTAAAAATAGCCAAATTTCTGGTATTTTTGGTAGATGCCTGTAATCCCAGCTACTTGGGAGGCTGAGGCAGGAGAATTGCTTGAATCTGGGAGATGGAGGTTGCAGTGAGCCAAGATCGCGCCACTGCACTCCAGCCTGGGCAACAGAGTAAGGCTTGTCTCAAAAAAAAAAAAAAAAGAAGAAGAATAAAAGCGGAGTACAACTGTATATAAGAGGAAGTTAAATATTTATCTATGTAATTATCTACCTAGTTTTCCCAGGCGCAGGCACTGACTACCCACTGTGGTACAAGGTTGTTGCCCAGCTAGAAAGTTATCTTCTGTTCTTAAGAAATTTCTAGTAAACAAAAGGAAATAGTCAAGTCATGATAATATATTGAAACAACTATCATTTATTCGTTCATTTAAGAAGCATTTATTGAGTGACAGCTTTCTGGCAAGTGTGATTCTAGGCCGGAATGAGGCCCAGTTTTGAGAATACAGAAAAAGAAAGACCTTAGGACGTGAACCAATAAGGAAAGGCTTCCCGGTGGTAGGAATCTTTGATCTAAATATTGAGAAATTTGTAGTCTGTAAAGAGGATGCGAAGTGAGCTCTAGATAAAGAAGTAAAAATTCAAAGACTGAACGACTGTGGTGAATACAAGGAACCCAGAGTGGTGGGACTTGCTAAAGATAAGCAGACAGAGAGTTGTGGAACCAGATACTTAAAAGGTTGATAAGATGCCAGGGAGGATGAGCTTTATTCTAAAACAAAGGAGAGCCCCTCAAAGATACGCATGACTTAGGGATTTGTCTCATTTCAAAGAAATGTGCTCTAATATTCTTCCAAACCCTTCTTAGAATTATTCTTCTAAACCCTTAGAAGAATATTAGAGCACATTCCTTTTTTTCCTTCAGCTTAGAAAGCTATCATCATGGCAGTAGCTACTTAGTCTTTGAGAGAGCAACAGAGACAGCCTGTTGAAGCTGAGAGTCAGGAATAGCTCAACAGAAATTAGTAACTTGTTCCCTATGCTATACATAAGGGGTTACGATTGGTTCAAAACTTGGGAGACATCTGAACAATTTCCATATCACAAAATAAAATGTAATTGGAAAGAAGTGAAGGAAAGTTATATGTTAAGTGCCTACTATATACAAGGCATTATAAGTACTTTATACTTATTTTTATCACTTAATCCCCAATCACCCTTAGAGTGTTATAAAAAGTTGTCTTAAAGACTCTGATGATAGCAAGCAAACTGAAAAATTGGTATTTGCCCAGGACCACACAGACAACAGAAAAGGAAACCACAGGTAAACAGAGGCCTGTCTGGATTCAATATTCATCCTCTTCCTTTCCACCACAAAACCTCTCCATAACAAATGACATGAACATTCCCAGCAAATACCCTTGTTATCTTGCCACTGGAAA
>NW_012103807.1:2049-4162 GCF_000951045.1 Mandrillus leucophaeus
TACATTTAGCTGCCATTAAGAAAAAGGTAAGAATAAGTATGAAGACCACTTTTAATACCTTCCTGCTGAGAAGAGGTCCTGTTTTGGGAAAGCAGGAGTCAGATCTCCCTAAGAGGCCTATCTAAGGGTCCCGGGCAAAAGGGGCCATTGTCTAAGGCTCCGGTTGTATGACCATTCGGAGTTTCATGGCCTAAAGGCAAGAAGAGAGGAACCAAGTTATTAGAAATCATGTATCAAAACGAAAGAAGTGGAGGGTAAGGACAGCTCAAAAATCCCAAGGCCTTTTACCAGTTTGCACAGAGAGAGGGAGGCCAAAAACCTCGAACTGATAAAAGAAACTTTTACCGTTTTGCTGGCATGTGAGGCTTCTGGGTTCCCTTCCCCTCAGCCCAATCCTAAGCCAACTAGTCTAAGGTTTGGGAAATTAACTCTTCCCATTTTGGAAGATGGATCTGACAGAAGTGTCCCATAGTATGGAGACAGAATTACCTATCGGTGAAGAGAGGACAGAGGAGGAAAAAGGAAAAAAGAAGTATTTCTTTCTTTCTTTTTTTTTTTTTTTTCCAGAGGAGTCCCAGGGGTTCAGGATGCATTCAAAGGGGGTACAGACGAGACGAATGGTTACTCATCTTGAAACAGGGGAGCAGACATCCCTGGTTCCTTTCTCTTCCTAGCAAATACCCAGGGTATGAGAGGGAGGGAAAGTGAGGCGTTCCTCTTTCTTTCGTCCGTCCTGTATCCCTGAGTCCCAGCTTTCACCCACGTTAACATGGGGGCATAGAGGGTGGGAATATCCATTCTTACCCACATACACCCTATCTCCCCTGCTGTCAGTAGCCTTTGAATTTCCTAGACCTCATTTATGCCATGGATACTAGCATGACCTTTATCCATGAAATGGGAAACTTGGCTTAATCGGCAGGAATTAGTCATGCTCAAATGTGCTGTGCCTTTTAACTTTCATTAT
Source organism: Mandrillus leucophaeus (assembly GCF_000951045.1). Classification (NCBI taxonomy): domain Eukaryota; kingdom Metazoa; phylum Chordata; class Mammalia; order Primates; family Cercopithecidae; genus Mandrillus; species Mandrillus leucophaeus. The sequence continues at coordinate 3,017 of NW_012103807.1, forward strand.
CGTCTGCCTCTGCATCCCTCACATCCAGTTTTCTTTCCTAGGGGTTTGACATGAAGCTTGGAATTGAGTTTGTGACAAAAATGTGTCTTGCCGGGCAGACAGGGTTGGGGTGTTTCATGGACCCCTTATCATAAGCTGAATGCTAAGATGAAGCTGTAGAATTGAGTCCTCCTTCAACAAGAGAGAGAAAAGAATGTCTTGTGACATGCCCAGGTAACTGGTACCTATAGTTATACTTGCTAAGATTTGAGTGCATGGGGCTTGGCTTTGGTTAGTCCCTGTTGTCTTACTCTCCCAAAAAGGAAACCTCTGGGTGATGGACATCCTATTTATTCCCATCACCTGGCAAGATTTGCAGGATCATTGCTCAGAACTAGAATATTGATCTAGAGTTTTACATTACCCATCGCGTTTTGTTTTGTCTTTGCCGCAGCTGGAGATTGCTGGTTGGTTCACAGGAATAAGCAAGGTTAGTCTAAAATGTAGACGAAAACTTAAAAACACCTAATGAGTCTAGAATCTAATGATGATAAGTTTTGAAACCTAATTTCTCTCTCTCTAGTCCTAATTTCTGTTAAAAATAAATCATGATAGGGCTGTGTTCTTTACAAAATAGACTTTAGTCTTATACTTGGCTTGATTATTTGCTTAAAGTGCAACAAGAATAATTCTTTCTACATAGGACTTTTAGATTGGCTTTCATGGAACTTTGTTCTACAAGGAATCTCAGATAAGATCTTTTAAAGCTTAACCCAGCCAAAGGTTTGTACCCTGAAATACCTGTGAGTTGGGTAAACTCTCTTCTTGAGGTTCCAAGAACATGTGGTTCTAAAGATCAAAAACAAACAGATTTAGAGAAGCTGAGTGTTTTGCCATAAGTCACCAAGCTAACTCAGGTAGCAGAACTCAGGTTTCAGCGTAGGTCTTGCATTTTGTTTTGGTTGCTCAAGACTACAGAAATGTGAGAGGAAACTAGCTGCGGGTGCTGGGCCTGGGAGTACCTCTACCATTCACAGATTTCTTACTTTTGAATTATTTCTTTCCTGTAAGAATTTGTAATAGGCAACTGCAATCCCAAGACTTTGGGAGGCAGAGATGGGTGGATCACCTGAGGTCAGGAGTTCAAGACTAGCCTGGCCAACATGG
>NW_012103808.1:0-1879 GCF_000951045.1 Mandrillus leucophaeus
TAATTAAAATTAGATTCTAATCATTGTTCTTTTCTTTCAAAGTATTCCTTGGCAGTTTATTTACCAGATAAATTTTGTTAAATAATTTTCAAATTTAAAAAATAGTATTGCTTTGAATGTATTTTTACTTTAATTAATGTATTAGGAAGAATTGATATATTTCACATGTTTTATTTTCCTAGCCTGGAGCATCAATTAATGAGGTTTTCCTTTTTGCATTTACTTAAGTAATTTCCTCCATATTGTTGTCATCTCACATGTAGCTATTAATATTAACTTACATATCATATTTAATAAATGTGGAAAGAATGGCTTTTGGCAACTTACCAAAATTAAATCCATTGCTACTCCCCTCAAAAGATGTTACCATCAGAGAATAATTATATGCTTCTTATGCAAAAACCAATCCCAAAGAGGAGTTCTAAATGTCATTTTTAAAATAACAGTATTATTGTACTGTAATTTTCTGTACTAAATTCTCCATAGGCAACTACTTTGTAGACAGAAGCTCTTTAATGTCACCATATATTTACTGACATGTTTGTGGAGAAAAACAAAATTAGACCCTTATGTTATTATTGCACTTTATATAATATCTCTCTATCTCCCACACCACCTAGCATAGTAATATAAATAACATTGTAAAACTCAGACTATTTCTCTAAGCACAAAACACAGAAATTTCTGTGATTTTTTTCCCCTAAAATACGTAGCTCTCTGCCATGTAGATTGATCAAGTAAGCACAATCTCGTCTCTGAAAACCACCTCCTGGGAAAAGAGACTAACCGTAGCTATAACAGTTGCATAAACAAAATGTGTAACTCTTCAAGAATATTGCCGCAAATATCTTCTAAGACTGAGAAAAGTAATTGCTGAGTGACCGATCAGGTGACATTTCCCTACTTGGAGAAATGGTGTGAAAAAAGAACCTCAAGACATTAACATTAAGTTATGAAGTTTCAATCTGGTTATTTTCCCCAGTGATTGCAAAATTTGTTTTTATCTCTAGTACAAAAAAAAAGCTACTTTTTTCTTCTTTCTGACCTGTACTATCTCTAGCCATATTGTGTAGTGTCATTTTGCTGTCATTCAACACACAAAAACAGATGTCCCCTTTCTCCCTTTTCCCACCTTTCATTGTTCTCGCTGCAGATTTTTCAGTTATTCTTTGATGGGCCCAAGGCAATTTCATTCTGTTGGCCTTCCCTTTTTATGCACATTCAGGGACTACAATGAGACGGGGCATGGTGTAAGGGGCTATAGAGTAAGATATCATATTCTGAAAAGTGAAGTCAGCAGTACATTGAGAAAGTGATAGGTAGAGCTTAGGGGAACATTTACTGCAGTGCTTCTAAGAAAAAGAGAATAACTGCTGATACATATTATCTGGGAAGGCTTTCTTAGAAAAAAAGAAGCAAAAATTGTGAGCAGAACCATTAGGATTTGGGGCCATCCAAGTCCATTTCTCTTTCTTTCACAGTAACAGTTTTAACGGAGCATATAGTTGGCTGTCTGAATCGGACATTACCCAATCTCTCTTTCAGCTAATGGCAGAGATGGTAATTAAGCTCTCAACAATGATATATGAGTGGAAATGATGCCTGTAACTTCTGAGTAACTATCTTAAAAGAAAATTACCTATCACTTCCTTTCTTTCCCATTCTCTCAGACTGGAACGTGATGAGATAGTGGCCCAGCATTGACTTAAAGGACGAGAAAAATACATTTTGAGATAAAAAGGCGGGTGGAACTGAGTTTCCAGAATGGTCCCATCAGGGAAAGCCCCTGTCAGCCTGAAAAACTACCTTCCAAAATGTTATGTGATAAGCACTACAATTTTATATTTAAAAAATATATTTATTTTATATTTTATATTTA
>NW_012103808.1:3426-5927 GCF_000951045.1 Mandrillus leucophaeus
TAGAAAAACTGAAAAATTCCATGAAAAAAACTGTTAAAACTGATAAACGGTCAATAAAGTTTCAAAGTATAAAATCAACACAAAAAAGTACTAGAATTTCTTTATACAAACAACAAATTATCAAAAGAAGAAATTAAGTCATCAAGTCCATTCATGATAGTGTCAAAAAATAATAAAATACATGCGAGTAAATTTAATCAAGAAGGTGAAAGATCTTTGCACTAAAAACTGTAACATAAATAAATGGAAAGTTATACTGTGTTCATGGAGTACAAGATTTAATATTGCCAAAATGATCATACTAGGCAGATTGAATGCAAGCTCTCTGAAAATATCAATGTTATTCTTCACGAAAAATAGAAAAATAAAATAAAATTTGTATGGAACAACAAAAAACGCCAAATAGCCAAAGCAGTCTTTAGCAAAAAGAACGAAGTTGGAGGCATCACACTACCTAACTTCAAAATACACTACAAAGCTATAGTAACCAAGACAGCATGATAGTGGTGTAAAAATGGACACATAGACCAATAAAACGGAATAGAGAACTCGAAAATAAATCCATGTATTTACATCCAACTAATTTTTGACAAAGACACTAAGAACAAACATTGTGGAAAGAATATTATCTTCAATAAACAATGTTGGAAAACTTGATTTCCATGTGGAAAACAAGGAAAGTAGACCCCTATCTTTCACCACATACAAAATCAATGCAAAACAAATTAAAGATTTAAATGTAAGACTGACACTTTGAAAAAACGAGAAGAAAACATTGGGAAAAATGCTTCAGCACATTGGTCTGGGAAAAGATTTTATGAATAAGACCTCAAAAGCACAGGTAACAAAAGCGAAAATTGACCAGTGGGATTACATCAAGCTAAAAAGCTTCTGCATAGCAAAGGAAACAAACAATGACATAGTGTAGAGGCAGCATACAGAATGGGAGAAAATATTTAAAACATTCAGTCAACAAGGGATTTATATCCAGAATAGATAAACAATTCAACAGAAAAAAAAAAAAAACCTGATTAAAACTGTACAAGTGATCTGAATAGACATTTTGGAAAAGAAGACATACAAATGGACAAGAAGCATTTGAAAAAAATGTTCAACATTCTTAATGATCAGGAAAATACAAGTCAAAACCACAGTGAAATATCATCTCACCTCAGTAAGAATGGATACTAAAGAAAAGTAAGAAAAAACAAATGCTGGTGAAGATGGAAGGAAAGTGAACTCCAATATACTGTTGATGGGAATTTAAATCAGCATAGCCACTATGAAAAACAATATGGAAGTTCCACAAAAAACTAAAAATAGAATGACTGTATGATCCAGCAATCTCAATGCTGGGTATTTATCCTAAGGAAATAAAACCAATATTTCAAAAAGATATATGCACCTCCATATTTACTTTGGCACTATTCACAATAGCTGAGATAGGTAATAAACCTGTAAGTCCATTCGTGGATGAATAGATGTGGAAATTGTAGTATATATGCACAATGGAATACTATTCAGCTATAAAAAGAAGAAAATCTGGTTGTCTGCAGCCACATGAATGAGCACGGTGGGCTTTATGTTAAGTGAAATAAGTCAGGTACAGAAAGAAAGGTACCGTATGTTCTCAGTCATATGTAGGAGCCTCCAGAAGAAAAAAAAAAAAATGCTGACACTTTGGTTTTATTCATGTTAGACTCATTTTGCACTTCTGACCTCTAGAACTGTAAAAGCATAATTCTGTGTCATTTCACCCACTAAATTTGTTGTAACTTGTTGGCTTTGGCAATAAGAGGTCCTTGTTACCTGGACCAGTGCAAGATCAGACAAGGAATTAGAGATGAATGGAGATACATCTTAAGGGAATGTGAGGAAGCAGAGACAGCAAATACAAACAACTCCTTCACAAAATGTGGGGAATAGCAGCCTAGGCAAAAGGCAACCCCATTCTACAGAAAAAAAAAACCCAAAAAACAAACAACAGATAAAAAATAGCCAGCCATAGTGATGCATGACTGTAGTCCCAGTTACTCCAGAGGCTGAAGCAGGATTGCTTAGGTCCATGAGTTCAAGGCTGTAGTGAGTTATAATCATGCCTGGGCAACAGAGCGAAACTCTATATCAAAAAAAGGAGGCTAATATATGAAGTCAGGATCTATTGTTAAGAAAATGAATTTTAAACTGGTGGATACTGGAGCATATATGGACTCTGAGGACAACAATTGACTTCAGAGGGAAAAAGATGATGCAAGAGAAAGTGGAAATAACTGCAATAATTGAAGTCTTTGAAAGGAAAAAAGGAGATTTGGTTAGAATCAATGAGGATATTTTGGCCTTTGTTAAGAAAGGGACATTTTTCTTTAAGACCATAAATAGAAGAAGATGGACTCAGGTGCTTAGGGATACATAGATTTAGTGATGGCAAGGGCAAGGGAAACACTTTTAAAGATGAGAGGTTCTATTTTACCAATAAAATAAAGGAAATTTCATCAGCTGAA
>NW_012103808.1:9762-10145 GCF_000951045.1 Mandrillus leucophaeus
ATATCCTTACTTGTTAACATACCCAGAGAAGATCCATTAAGTAAATTCATACAACATAAATATGAAATCAGTATAAAAATAAAAAATTAAAATTAAAAAGTACTAGAATACTAATAATCAAAGCATTCCCTGAAAGGAACATTGACATTGGCTAGTATATTTTTAAGGGCTTTTATAATTCCACAGTTACGGCAAGTGTAAACTGGTATTAATAAAATGAATGGTTATCAGCACTTTAGATAACTCACGGCATCCATCTCAAAATAGAAATGTTCCTGACAAAAGGAATTAAAACATTGTGTCATTCACTGACTTGAACTCCCTGAACCTAGGTGACGATCCGATCTTCAGTTAACTGCACAGTTATCCCCTGATTCATCACA
>NW_012103809.1:0-6581 GCF_000951045.1 Mandrillus leucophaeus
CCAGGAGGTTGAGACTGCACTGAGCCATGATTGTGCCACTGCACTCCAACCTGAGCAACAGAGTGAGACCCTGTCTTTAAAAAAAAAAAAAAAAAGTTCAAAATGAATCCTAAACGTAAAACTGTTTGGATGAGAAAACTTGAAGAAAATAGATTTTTGTTTGGCACATATCCCATTATATATGGCCATTGCACATTTTAGATACTGTTCCTGCTGTTTCCCTATAACTTTAATTGAGCAGCTGAAGGTGCCCAGTAAATTGCCACACATATTAAAAAGGTGCCTACCATTGTGGGTGGGAATGTAAAATGGCCCAGCCTCTGTGGAAACCAGTGTGAGGGTTCCTCAAAAAGTTAAACAGAGAATTACCATATGACTCAGCAATTCTCCTCTGGGTGTACACCCAAGGGAATTTGAAAGCAGAGATTTGAACAGATGCTTGTACACCCATGTTCACAGCAGCACTATTGGCAATAGCCAAAAGATGGACCCAAACCAGGTGTCCATCGGCAGGTGAATGGATGAAGAAAATGTGGTCCATCCACACCATGGAATATGATTCAGCCTTAACAAGGAAGGACATGTGGACCCATGCTATAGCACGCATGCGTCTCGAAGACATTATGTGCAGTGAAATAAGCCAGACACCAAAAGACCAATGTCCTTCCACTCACACAAGGCACCTACGTTCATCAAATTCCTAGAGACAGAAAATAGAATGGTGGTTGCCAGGGGCTGGAGGGAGGGAAAAATGGGAAGCAATTATTTAATGGGGACAGAGTTTCGGTTTGGGAAGATGAAGAAGTCCTAGAGATGAATGGTGGTGATAGTGGCAGGACAACATGAATGCATTTAATGCCACTGAGTTGGAAGAATAGTTGAAATGGTAAATTTTATGTATATTTTACTATAATAAAGGAAAAGAAAAGCAGAGCCTGCCCTGGGGATAATCCAACCCTCGAAACCCTTAATGCCTGGGGCCACTCAGGCCCTGATCCTTCCTACCCTGACCTTAAAAACCGACACTCTCATAGGCAACAGGGAGATGCTCGAAGGCTTTGGAGGATGGGAATTTACCCCAGCTGGACAAGATTAACACATTTCATAAAGGAGAAAGAAAAGGCTTGAGGAGACCTTGTTTTCCGAGACTAAACTCATAACCCCAATGGTGTGGATATAAGCCAAAGCGTGTAAGTACCTGGTGTATCTCACTGGTAGGACAAAGGTGACACTTTCTTCCTACCTCTCCCAGGACCTTCTGAAATATGGGGACAGGAGATGGTCCCTCACCTCCAGTTGCCCATGGTTCTTACTAAAACTATGAGGGAGAGGAAGGAGTTTATGTGCAGCAAAAGGAAAAGTGTCAGTAGAGCGCAAAGAGGAAGGGAGGAAAGGTAAATTCGTGTAAACAGCTGGGACCAAAAAGCTGGTACCAAAGCACAATGACTGTGTCTGTGATTCACTAATCCAAGAAGTCAGGGCGTGGAAGGAGGAATTCATGTTTCTGGAAGTCCTTCCACAAAATTGTAGCCTCTTGTCTTCAAGCAGCATTGCACACCATTTATCACAGCTGGAAAAAAAATTATATCAACCCCAGAAGTACTAGCAATATGCAGGGAAGCACAGATAAGGAGATTTAGGGAAAACAGCACAAGGAGCTTCTCCCAAGGAATACCTAGTGTACTGCACTTTTAGCTGCACTACTTAATCGTCAAACATTTCCACCTGCTTTATAGAATGCAAACCCATTCTCAATAGCACTTCATGATGCAAGAAATGTATGCACTTAATTAAAATAGATTTCATCCAGGTGTGGTAGCTCACACCTGTAATCCCAACACTTTGGGAGGCCAAGGCAGGAGGATCACTTGAACCCAGAAGTTTGAGATCAGCCAGGGCAACATAGTAGGAATTGCTGCCCTGAACCCCGGCACCCACCCCCCACCACTTCCAGTCTCTACAAAAAAAATTTTTTTAAGTTTTTAAAAAGAAAATAGATTTTTACATGCTACCTGAAAGTATTTTGTTACCCCTGTAACAAAACATAACAATTTTTAAAAGAAGTTGCACAAAGAAAGTATTCGGCAAGCTTTAAATTGCTATGTAACTTGTAATTGTTAGTTAACTTGTTTATCAGTCTGCTAGGGCTGCCAGAACAGAAGACCACAGGCTGGGTGTCTTAAACAGCAGAAATTTATTTTTTCACAGTTTGGAGGCTGAAGGTCCAAGATCAAGGTGCCAGCAGGGCTGGTTCCTGGTGAGGCCTCTCTTCCTGGCCTGCAGACGGCTAGGCTGTCTTCTCACTGCATCCTCACGTGGTCTTTCCTCTGTGATTGTGCAGAGAGAGATTACTGGCGTCTCCTCTTCTTATAAAGACGCAAATTCTGTCAGATTAGGGCCCCACCCTTCTTATCTCATTTAATCATAATTATCTTTTTTAAAGCCCGCCTCCAAATACAGTCACATTGGGGGCTGGAACTTCAGCATAGGAACTTTGGGGAAACCCAATCCAATCCATAACAACTTGCTGCACTATTTACCTTGCAGTTTATAGTTTTCAAAGCACTCTCATATTTCATTTCTTTTCCTTGCAACACATCTGGAGATAGACAAGCACGCATTGCCCCATTATACAGAGGAGGAATCCAAGGGCCAGAGGATTCCACAACTCACCAGGGATACGAAACTTTTAAGTAGCAGAGCAAGAAATCAAATCCAGGTCTGTGGAACTCCAAGATCCTTCACAAAAATTAAAAAGTCACTGGTTCCAGTAAAATCATATATAACGTACTTAGTACTTGCATGATACATCACCGGGGGGAGTACAAAAGCAGGAGGCCCCACTGGAGGGAAAAGCAGGTGGCCTTGGGAGTCAGAAACACAAGCGCCTGTGCCTATGCATCCACAATGCCACACTTCCCTGGCTTCTTGCCTTCTCTCATATACAGCTTCCCTTCTGTAGAGAAGTTAGGTGACCCCTGCTCCCCCAAGGCCTCATAGCCCATGATGAGTTACCTTCTTCTGAGATGTGTCTACCACTTGCTTGAACTCAAATCCCTTTCTGCCTAGAGAGTGGTTCAGTTTCATGGATCTCAGTCATTCCTGCTCGCACCTAAGTCTGATTCTGTTCTGCACTTTCTCTGCTTGCCACTGTAGTTCCAGATTTTCTGTTTGTTTGGGGATTTTTGTTTTGTTTTGAGATGAAGTCTCGCTCTGTCACCCAGGCTGGAGTGCAGTGGCGCAATCTCAGCTCACTGCAGCCTCAACCTCCTGGGCTCAAGTGATCCTCCTGCCTCAGCTTCCCAAGTAGCTGGGACGACAGGTGCCCACCACCATGCCTCATTCATTTTTTGTAGTTTTTTTAGAGGTGGAGTTTCACCGTGTTGCCCAGGCTGGTCTCAAACTCCTGGGCTCAAGTGATCCATCTGCCTTGGCCTCCCAAAGTGCTGGAATTACTGGTGTAAGCCACCAAGCCCAGCCCAGATTTGTTTTTAAAAGTCTTCCCCAGAAAATAGAAAATTGAAAAAAAAAAAAATTAGAAAAGACAAAACAAGAAAAAGAAAAAATATAAAATAAAATCATAAAAATGTAACAAATAAGTCTTCCCCAAACCTTACATATCTATGGAGAAGAAAATCGTTTTATTGATAACAGCCTAAATCTTGGTGATATTGCAACATCCTTCTCCCAAGGCTGAAAAAACATGAAGCAAAGAGCTACAAATCTCTGCCGTCTGAAAGCCAGAAGGCCACGTCTCCCTCGCCCAGGGCATGCGTTCCTGTGCAAGAAGAATGGAAAGTGTTCCTTGTTTTTGTTTTGGCTTTCTTCTAGGAGATTTTCCAAAATAAAGAGATCCTGCAAGCTGGCACTCCCTGAGTATGGGGAGATGGAGTAAACGCCCCTCCCATAGTGCAGTATTGTGTATTACATACGTTCTAGGAACACAGTGCCCGAAGCAGTAGTGATTTGACAGTGTGTTAAATTCCAGACAGGAACATATGAGTTACTGGACTCTCTGGGGAGGCGGGCCCTGACCCCTTCGCAATCCAGCCTAGTCCAAACCCTGATGCTCTGACAAATAGACATGCAGCTGGTGGATACTGTGGACAAGCATACTCTACGCAAGCTGTACTTTTTAAACATTTACCTCCTTTGGGTTAATACACACACTTCGAGATGACAATATCATTGTTTCAACGGACCAACTAAATGCAAGAGGGTCTTCTAATTAAAATAGGCTGTGTTTTTCAAAGTTGTCTTTAAGTTTTAGGCTAACGATCCTAGTTTGTACAGAATTGGAGGGGGTTTCTCAGCAGAACTTCAGGTGGTAAAACTGGCAGAGTCCCAGGCAAATGGGGACAGTTGGTCACCCAATTCCATGATGGGATACCTGTTAAGCATTGTGAAGTGCATGGCTTTTGGGGGTGGGGGGTTTCTTCTTAAGTCACTTCATTTTTCTGCACTTCTTCCTGCATTTGTCCTAAAGCAGGGATTCTATCACGAGCCTCAGAGCTCCCCTGTGAGGGTTAAGGGATTCCCTTTGGGTGAGTGTGCAGAGCCAGTACTTTGCCGCATCAGGAGGGGTGATGGGCAGGTGTGATGAGCCAAGGTGCGGCTGGTCAGTTCCGGTCCTCACACCTTGGCCCTGTGTAGAGTTCCACTTTGACGAGGTATCCATGCCAAGAAGAGTTATGCCATGAGTCATGGGAGCAAAGCTGAGGTCAGGGTCTGGAACACCAGGTTGGGCTCAGGGACATGAACAAGTTTCAATATAGAAGCAGGAGACTGAGGTCAGTGCTGAAGATGCTAAGCAAAAGGAGAACGGGCCGGGCGTGGAGGGCGTGCAGCCTGGGGCAGGCAGAGAGACAAGTAAGCTGGCTGGTAGGCATGGGAGGCCTGTGTTCAGAGCACCAGGAAGTTGGAGCTCAGACACCCAAACTGCCTAGAGGGTGCCATCCAGGAGCCATTTCAGCCATGGGAACATAGCTGAGAAACTCACAATACGAAGGGAAGAAAAGGCCTCCGAGGAGGCCAAATCCACATTACAGTCCTCATGCAAGAGCCGCTCTTAGACCATGCCTCGGATCATGATTCTAAAACGTTTTGTGATCTGTCTTCCATTGCAACATAGACGCCAAAAATTAGCACGAGAAGTGCCATCACAGGCACTCTGAGAAGAAAGGTGTATTAACCATCAGGCAATGGAGAAGACAAATACAACAGAAAGAACAGATCGGTCTGGGGCCGTTTACCATAGACCTGTTTACCTAGACCTCGAGGGTCCAAGATCAGAGCCAGACAGACTGTTCCACACTCACTGATCCATCCTCCAAGTTTGCAGGATGGCTTATGCCTTACAGATGTTCAAGACCCCTCCCTCACTCACCCACACACCCACTCATCCTGGGAGAATGGGTGAATGAACTGTGGTGCGTTTATACAATGAACTACTCAGCAGCAAAAAGGAACAAACCATTGCTAAGCAGAACCATCTCAAAAACATTGTGATGTGGGGGGAAGGGGCAGATGTAAAAGAATTTATACTGTATGATTCCATTGGCATGAAATTCTAGAACAGGCAAAACTAACTTGCGATGGCAGAAAGCAGAAAGTGAGCCATTCTGGAGGGCATGAAGGATTCGACTGGAAAGGTGACATGCAAAGAATTTCTAAAATGGCAGAAGCAGCTGAGCATGGTGGTGCACACTGCTAGTCTCAGCCCCTTGGGAGACTAAGGTGGGAGGATCCCTTGAGGCCAAGAGTTGGAGACTGTAGGAAGCTATGAGCCCACCACTGCATTCCCACTGGGTGACAAAGCAAGACCCTGTCTCAAAATAAAATAAAATGACGGAAGCATTCTGTCTTGCTTGTGGTGGTCACACAGGTGCGTGCCAATTTGCAAAACGTATCAAACTAAACATGAGGTCTGTGCGTTTTATTGTCTAGGGTATTTTGTTTTCGATTTTTTGAGATGGAGTCTCGCTCTGTCACCCAGGCTGGAGTGCAGTGACGTGATCTCAGGTTGCTGCAATTTTCACCTCCCGGGTTCAAGCGATTCTCCTGCCTCAGCCTCTTGAGTTGCTGGGACTATAGGCGCCCACCACCATGTCCAGCTTTTTTTTTTTTTTTTTTGTATTTTTAGTGGAGGTAGGGTTTCACTGTGTTGGCCAGGCTGGTCTCGAACTCCTGGTCTCAAGTGATCCACCAGCCTTGGCCTCCCAAAGTGCTGAGATTATAGGCATGAGCCACTGTGCTCAGCCATTTTATTGTCTATTAATTACACACCATTTAAAAACAGTTTCACTGTCTGGGCACAGTGGCTCACGCCTATAATCCCAGCACTTTGGGAGGCTGAGGTGGACAAATGACTTGAGCACAGGAGTCTGAGATCAGGCTGGGCAACATGGCAAAACCCTGTCTCTACAAACAATACAAAAATCAGCCAGGTGTGGTGGTGCACGTCTGCAGTCCCAGCAACTCGGGAGGCTGAGGGTGGGAGGATCGCTTAAGCCTGGGAGGCAAGGTTGCAGTGAGCCAAAATTACACTGTTACACTCTAGCCTGGGATACAGAGCCAGACCC
>NW_012103809.1:6632-12240 GCF_000951045.1 Mandrillus leucophaeus
AAATGCATCTACTGACAGCATTTTTTCTGATTTAAAAGTACTGCAGGTGTCAATTATCTGTCTGAAAATCCAAAAATCAAAATAACTTTTAAGAACTATATAGTCATTCGAAACGTTACACACACATTTCATTCACCCCTTCTGTGTGCCTGGCATCATGCTAGTCACTGGGAATACAAACGTGAAGAACCATGATCCAACCGAGGACAGACAGACACTTGACTCCATGCTTACAGGATAGTGTGATAGGCAATGAGTAAAAAGACGTCAGGAGGTGGGTGGGTGGGAGTCTGGGAAAACGTCCAGGCACTGCCAGTGTTGGAGCTGAGTCTTGGAGAATGCATATGTAACTAAGCGGATGGAGCAGGGCAACATGGCGGATTCCAGGCTGAAATAGCACACGCACAGAGAGGCTTCAAGGGTACGTGTATTGGGAAACGCTGATGCGTGGAGTACAGTAGGAAAACGAAAGGAGATGAAGCTGCGAAGGCAGAATGCGGCCAGATGGCACAAGGTGTTTGGACTTTGTCCTGTGGCAAACAGGGAGCCCGTGGAGATTTTATGGAGGTTTTGAGCAGGAGAATGAATGGTCAGGATTGTCTTATCAATGGATAACTCCGCAGTGGGGTGGAGCATGGCCTGGAAGAAGAGAATGTAGGGCAAAGAGACCAGTTCCACAGCTGTGGCAGCCAACAGATGTGCCCAAGGGACACACAAAGGCAGAAGTCTAAGGGATCCAGCTTTTCCGGGAAAAAAAAGAAGAAGAAGTCCACAGGATTTAGTGAGATTTGGTGATGTTGAAAATAAGAGACAGGAAAGAGCTAAGACAATTTTAAGACACTCAGCTGAGGTGTTTGGCCCAGAGGTGACCCTTTAACCGAGATCATGGCAAGTTGCTAGAGAGGGGACAATGTGCCTGAGGTGCCTGCAGAACTTCCAGGAACATTTGTCCAGTTGGTTTCCAGAAATAAATGTCTGGAGTTCAGAATAGAGTTCTGGGCTAGACGTCCTCCCAAGCGCAAAGGAGTCCAGGCAGAACACAAAATGTTGCATGTAGGGGGTGTGAATCTGGGCTAATTCAACATCGCTAAGACATTCGGAAGTCTGAAGCACACCTCTGTCCAGAGGTATCCTTAGTGCGGACAGCATGAGCTCAGGAACCAGGATAACTGGGTCCCAATTCCAGAATTCTTACTCCACACCTTATATACTCCAGTATGGTGAGGGCAAGCAGAGTTGGGGGGAAAGGAAGCACAGCTGGAGAGAAAGAGGTGTAGGCCAGGAGCGGGGTGAAGCTAGCACCTACAGGAATTCCTTCCAACCTCCTTCTTGCCCCATGGTCATCTTCCTCCTGCTCAGGAAACACCCTTCCTCACGTAGCAGAGCTGCTCAGCCTGCCTCTTGAGGTCTGGGAGGTTGAACACGGTCAGCACCACCATAGAAAGAGCCGTGGGCATTTAGTAAGTGAAAACGTCAGTGGTTTGGTTAGTGCTGCATCATTTCTGGGGCTCACTGCAAAATAAAAATGCAAAGCCTCCTTTAAAAAAAAAAAAAGGTGGCCAGGGACATGGTGGCTCACATCTGTAATCCCAGCACTTTGGGAGGCTGAAGCAGGCGGATCGCTTGACCCCAGGAGTTTGAGACCAGCCTGGGCAACATGGTGAAACCCCGTCTCAATGACAACAAAAAAGAATTTCAAGACTGTGATAGTAGGGCCTTAAACCAAACACCAAGATGTTCTAAGTGCAGGAACCGGTGCATTGCCCACGAAGCCGTCCCTGCCTTTCCGCTCTGAGGCCCAGGGTAATGTAGCCATTTAGCGTCTGGACTTAGGAATCAGCTAGAGCTGGATTTGAATTTGCTTCTGTCACTCGCCAGGTGTGTGAGCTCACACAGTTTCATTTCTCCAGGCTTTAACGTGCTCCTCTGTAAAGTGAAGCTAATAATATTTGTTTCATGATGTTCTAGGGAGAATTAAAGGTAAGCATGTGTATACAGTGAACCTGACTCATGTGCTAGGAGCTCAATACCTGATAGGATTTTTCATCCACTGCTCAGCTCCACCTGCTCTCAGAAGCAATAGCGATCTCCACGGCAGGGAAGCAACAGGTCCTTAGAAGACAGTCAGTGGTAGTCCTGGCTTGTCTTGGTGAAAAACATTTTCAGACTAGGCACTCATAAAATGACATGCTTCGGACACTTTTTGTAAATATAGCAGCAAAACAGGAAACAAGGCAATGTTAAAGGAAGCCTCTCTCCCCCAAGAATGAACTTGCATTCATCATGTTTCATTGCCCACATGATACTGGGAGGCACATGTATGTGGTGCTATAAATAACATGTTCTACCAGGAAACCTTGGCTGGTGCAGAAATGAGTGGTCCATCTACTGAAAGGGATTAGATAGATGTACATTGAAAACTTGTGGATTTCATCTCCAGGATGCTTATTTAATCCCTATGAACTTAGGCCATTATGATGAAAGGATTAAAGAAACCTTGTGTGCTTCAGTTAACTGGCAGACAAATACAGATTTTAAAGTCCTTGTGTGCTTTAGTTAACCGGCAGATAAATACAGATTTTAAATGTATTTTCCTAAATGTCTTGACTTATAAGCTGTAAGAGTTTATCCAAAGCATGTTAGGACCCCTGTGGCAGGCCAGTGGGGAAGCTAAACATGTTGGGATATGCCAAAGAAGGGCCAAAATTAATTGAACTGCAGTACTAGCACAAACCAGAAAGATGACCAGAACTACAACATGGAGGGTCCTAAGAGAGCAAACTGGTTTGTCCTCAGTCCGCAGAAATATTCCAGATTTCTACAGTACAAGAGTCAACTCAAGGTGCTTCTGTTAATCTCTAGAGTCAAAAGTTCTGTGTATACACACAGCTGATTTATGAGGCTCAAGTCAATCCAAAAACCAGTTGTCACAAAGACTAGCTTATGAGATGAACATTTAACTGGCTTCCCAGTCCTCTGATCAGATAAACCAACCTAACCTCCTAAATATCACAATTTCATTAATAACATGAAATTTGGAATCTTTAATAGATAATATCTTTATCCTAGGAGTAACTCTGTCGTCCCTCATCTCTGGGAAGTTATTAGGACAAATATTTTAGGCAGTTGGAAACTTTGAGGCCCTTCAAATGACACTACAAAGGCATCAACCTGGTTTATGTGTGCAAAAGTCAAACCTGGGCAGATAGATCCATAGTGGATATATGTCATGCATTTTCTTCTTTTTTTTTTAAATTTTTTAATTTTTTATTGTCATGCATTTTCAATCTCCTTCCATGTTAGGGCATTTCCAAATCTACGAGCCCCGCTTTCCCAAGGTGGAAACCGGCCTCCTTCCTCTGCAACGAGGGCAAAAACATGCGTTTTTAACCTCAACCAATCAGATTTACCTGCATACCTTACCAATCAGATACACCTGCATGCCTTACCAATCAGATACACCTGCATGCCTTATGTTTCCAGTTGTGTTACAAAACGTTCCAAACAGGAATAATGTGGACAGAGAAATTCGGAGACGATGGAGGCAGGGGCAGTTTGTTCATCTCTCTGAATCCCCACAAAACAAACAAACAAACAAAAACAGATAAAGCAACTGGAAAGCAAAACCAAGATACCGTGAACAATTACAACAAAATCAGATCAAAACACTTTCCCTACAGACCCCAAAATACAAGCTCATGAGGATAGAGCACCGGCAGTCACATCAGCTGCATCGTCTCTGTGGGAGGAAGCAGAGCAACACAAAAGGGTGTTCCAGTGGGTCTGAAACCCGGAGAACCTGAAAGTCGCCGTGGTATTTAACGGAGAGCTCAGTGAGGCCATCTGGGAACAGCAGCTGAACTGGAGGGGCTTTCGCTGAGTAGGTGAGCGTAAGAGGCTTTCAGGAAGGATCAATGGGTCTGCAGAAATCCTGCTCCTGTAAACTCGAGAAACCAGCAAGTCAGGCTCCCTTTCAGGACAGGACTCCCCGTTGAGACACTTCTGGGAGTGGAATTTTTTTTTAAAAAGGACAGAGGAAAGAGTCCAGTTAAAAGTGAGCAAGAAGAAGAGAATCAGGAAATCTTGGGAAACGAAACTAGCACATTTTTAAATGCTACATGAAAATAGCTGAAAGGCCGGGCGTGGTGGCCCACGCCTGTAATCCCAGCTCTTTGGGAGGCCAAGGCGGGCAGATCATGAGGTCAGGAGTTCAAAAGCAGCCTCGGCCTCCCAAAGTGCTGGGATTACAGGTGTGAGCCACCACGCCCGGCCTCATATTCTACTTATTTTTCTTTCTCTTTGACTTTGTGCGTGTGTGTGTTTGTGTGAGATAGCGCTTGCTCTGTCACCCAGGCTGGAGTGCAGTGGCATGAACACGCCTCATTGCAGCCGACCTCCTGGGCTCAAGTGATCCTCCTGCCTTAGCCTCCTCATGCAGTTGGGACCATAGGCACGTGCTACCATGTCTGGCTAATTTTAAAATTATTTTGTGGAGATGGGGAGATGGAGTTTCCCTATGTTGCCCAGGCTGGTCTCAAACCCCTGGGCTCCAGTGATCCTCTCATTTTGGTCTCTCCAAGTGCTGGGATTACAGGCTCAATCTTGGCTCACTGCAACCTCTGCCTTGTGGCTTCAAGCGATTCTCCTGCCTCAGCCTCCCAAGTAGCTGGGATACAAGCATGTACCATGCCCAGCTAATTTTTGTATCTTTGGTAGAGACAGGGTTTCACCATTTTTACCAGGCTGGTCTCAAATGCCTGACCTCATTCAGTGACCCGCCTGCCTCGGCCTCCCAAAGTGCTGGGATTACAGCGGTGATCCACTGCTCCCAGCCCCCATGTATTTTTGAGGACAAAGATTTTCAGTACAAAAGAAAAGATTCTTAGATTTAATACAGAAAAGGCAAAAGTTAAACACTTAATCTAGATCTGAATTGGAAATACTGGTATAAACCCATGCATTGTTTAATCTTTCACCTTAAAATATATATAATTGTGTATATATGCACACATATACACATGTATGTATACACACATACATGTGTATACATACCAATCAGCCTGAAACTTTTTGTCATACCAGATAGTGAGGAAACCATTAAAGACCACCAAGAGCTGGGTTCAGTGGCTAATGCCTGTAATCCCAGCACTGTGGGAGCCCCAGGTGGGAGGATTGCTTCAGCCCAGGAGTTCAACATCAGCTTTAGCAATCTGGTAAGACACCATCTCTACAAAAAAAAAAAAAAAAATTAGATGGGCAGATCACCTGAGGTCAGGAGATCGAGACCAACCTGGCCAACATGGTAAAACTCCATCTCTGCTAAAAAATGCAAAAATTAGCTGGTTGTGGTGTGTGCTCATGTAGTCCCAGCTACTGGAGAGGCTGAGGTGGGAAGATCCCTTGAGATCAGGAGGTCAAGGATGCAGTAAGCTCTGACCACCCACTGCACTCCAACCTGGGGACAGAGCAAGACCCTGTCTCTAAATAATATTTTTGAAATAAAAATAATTCTTAAAAATAAAGACCACAGCCCAGGCGCAGCAGCTCATGCATGTAATCCCAGCACTTTGGGAGGCTGAGGCAAGCAGATCATGAGGTCAAGAGACTG
>NW_012103809.1:13185-50786 GCF_000951045.1 Mandrillus leucophaeus
AAAAAAAAAAAAAAAATGTAAACAGGCTGGGCACAGTGGCTCATGCCTGTAATCTCAGCACTTTGGGAGCCTGAGGCAGAAGGACTGCTTGAGCTCAGGAGTTTGAGACCAACCTGGGCCACACAGCAAGACTTCATCTCTACTAAAAAACATGTTTTAATTAGCCAGGCGTGGTGGCACTCACCTGTAGTTTCAGCCACTCAGAAGGCTGAGGTGGAAGGATCTCTTGAGACCAAAATATTGAGGCTACAGTAAGCTATGTTTGTACCACTGCACTCTAGCACGGGTGACAGCAAGACCCTGTCTCTAAAAAAAAAAAAAATAAAATAAAATAAAAAGTTTTTGTTTTAAAAGAAACGGCACAATTACAATATCACCATTTTGTAACTGCCAAGGAATTAATGGGTCTAGGCAATGATTGCCCATAGCTGCTATCATCAAAAAAATAAAGACCACCAGATATTAGTGCCTTCTGATAAAAGAATGTCACAGGTGATGCTGCGTATGTCATAATGGATCACATTATCACATGTGCAATATGAAATTTTCTCAGATTGGAGATGATCACTTGGTTAAGGTGGTGAATTCATGTGATTTTGACCTGGAAAAGATTATTTTTAAAAATAAAAAAGATGTTTTTTCAAAAACGTAGGAAGTCACCCAGAATCTATTCTGGCAAGGTGGCAGAGCACAAGGAAGGGAGATGTCTACCTTTTAAGGGTAACTTGGCAGAGGTTCTCACAGCAGTGCCTCACACCCAGTGTTGGCAGCAGTCAGTATTCTACTGGAACAATCTAACAATGGGATCAATGTAATTCAGCTATTGTTTTTAAGAACAAAGCTCTCCTGGAAATTTTCTGAGCTACTTAATTGTTATTACTAGACTTTTTTTTCCTAGCATGGATTCTGTTGTTTGTAACTAAAAGACCCTGACTGATACAGGATCCAAAAGGTTGAAAACTGTGTGTGTGTGTGTGTGTGTGTGTGTGTGTGTGTGTGTGCGCCCTCACATTCAAATTAATGAGTCTCCAAAATGCTATTGATTTCTCCAAATGCATTTTAAAAACCTAGGTTGAATGACAAGAAGTTATTTGACTTGATTGACGTTTGTCTCGGAAAGCCTTGAGGAAGACAAACAGAAGCTTGGCTGTCCTGGAACTCTGTGTATTTGACAACTGTTGGAGTGCATGGACAGTAATCTTTGATTTTATGTAAGTCTGACAAGAGAGTGAGCATGACAAGCCTTTCTCAGAAAATTCTTAAAGAATCGTTTGTTCTCAGCAGGGCACGGTGGCTAACGCCTGTAATCCCAACACTTTGGGAGGCCAAGGTGGGACGATTGCTTGAGGCCAGGAGTTCAAGATCAGCTTGGGCAACATAATGAGACCCCATCTCTAGAAAAAAAGTTAAAAACTTAGCCGGGCATGGTGCTTCATGCCTACAGTCCCAGCTACCTGGGAGGCTGAGATGAAAGGATCGCTTGAACCCAGGAGTTAGAGGCTGCAGTGAGCTATGATCACACCACTGCACTCCCACCTGGGTGATAAGGCAAGACTTTGTCTCAAAAAAATGAATTTATTTTTTATTATTATTATTTAATTAGAATAAAATAGAGATGGGATCTCGCCATCTTGCCCAGGCTGGTCTTGAACTCCTGGGCTCAAAGGATCCTTCCCTTTGGCCTCCCAAAGTGCTGGGATTATAGGCGTGAGCCACCATGCCCAGCCAAAAAAAATTTTTAATTAAAAAAATTGTTTGTTCTGGAAGCAATTAAGTCTAAAAGCCCACTCAATGTTGCTGTTTATTCCATATTTACATATCTCTTCTGTACTACACTTTCTGGTAGTCTCTACTGGTTATTTTGCATATATATTGTGGTAAACTGTAACAGTGTTCCAAAATATTCACTGCCTTTGCCAGGAGAGAATTCTATTTTCTCTTCCCAGTTCTGTCAGGCTTGGCCATGTGACTTGCTTTGGCCCACAAAAGGTGAGGAGAAGTAACGCAGGTCACCCTGGGCTCCAACAGCCAGTGTGGGTTCTGCCAAGCTCTCTCTCTCCTTGGCTTCTCTCTGGTGTTCCAGATACGACCTTTCAGTCAGCATGAGTCCCAAGGGAAGATGACTTGGAGCGGAGCCTCAGCGCATCCACAATGGTCATAGGGCATCAATATATGAGGGATAACGTGGTAAGACACTGAGATGGGGAACCCCGTACAACCTACCCTATCCTGCCTAATACGGTATTCATTGCTTATGAGTGATAATAGCTACTATTTCGTCAGCACTGTTTGGAAACCAAGCACTTGTGTTCTTACAAAATTATTATGAAGTAGATATTCATTTCTCCACTTTACAAGTGAGGAAACAAGACCTGTAGAGGTTAAGGAACTTTAGACCTGATTTTAACCAGCTTTGAGACCTGGGCCTGAGTCTGTCTAATGCTGGGGCTCTTGCCTCATGTTGGAAAACCAGCCACATTGAAAACCTCCTGCATATCCTCTACAGCGTTTGTGATCTCTTCCCTGAGCTCACGGAAGCACCCAGCAAATGCTTACAAATGACTGACTGAAGGGCAATGACCCGAGGACAGCTGCTGAATGTGTGAATGAAGAAATGACTACAGCCAGTTCCTGACTTGCAACAGTTCCACTGATGATTTTTTACTTGAGCTCAGGAGTTCAAGACCAGCCTGGACAACATAGTGAAACCCTGTCTCTACAAAAAAATATAAAACTTAACCAGGTATGGTGGTACGTGCCTACAGTGCCAGCTACTCAGGAGGCTGAGGTGGGAGGATCACCTGAGCCTGGGAGGTGGAGGCTGCAGTGAGCCAAGATCATGCCACTGCACTCCAGCCTGGGCAACAGAGCCAGACCCTGTCTCAGAAAACAACAAAATAAAATGTACAATATTTTCAACTTAGGATGAGCTTATCCAGACATAACCTCATTGTAAGTAGAGAAGCATCTGTATTTGCTGAATACCAATTGAAAACTGCACTAGGTAAAACTGTCTAGAATCTCTCACGTAATGCCAAAAAAGATACAGACCATATCTTCAAAAACTAGATAATAAGGAGGTGAAATGGACCAAATATAATACTTAGAAGCAGTGTTGACAGAAGGCCACACATTGGCCAGAGGACTAGACCAAGAGTCTGGGGCCTGCATTCTAATTCCTCCTACAGCTGTATGCTGTTGGTAATCATTTTAACCTCCCTGAGCCTGTTCCATCACACAAAAAGATACTAATAAAACCAGTTCTAGGCATCAAATGAAACAATATGTGTGCTATGTTATGAATGTGTTTCCCAAAATTCGTATGTTGGAAACTTAATCCCCAATGCAATGGTGTTGGGAGGTGGGGCCTCTGAAGAGCTCTTCAGGTCACAAGGACTCTGCCCTCATGAATGAATTAGTGCCCTTCCAAAATGGGCTTTCAGAAGTGGGTTCATTCCTTCCTGCTCTTCTGCTATGTGAGGACACAGATCCCTCCCCTCCAGAGGACACAGCAAGTGCCATCTTGGAAGCAGAAAACAGCCCTCGCCAGATGCTGGAGCCTTGATCTTGGACTTCCCAGCCTCCAGAACTGTGAGAAATAAATGTCTCTTCTTTATCAATTACTGAGTCTCAGGTGTTCTTTTATAGCAGCACAAAATGGACTACAACAACATGTAAGTCACTTTAAATTCTACAGTGAGTTGAAATGTCCCAGCATGGGGCCTGTCTGAACAGGAAAGTGGATATGTTCAGAAGAGGACTAGAAAGATGCTTCATCCAAGGGCTATAACCCTTTGTAGTGGGGCACTTGGAGAACATAGACTTTTTGAGTTACTGAAGTGTCTCTTTTATAGAATATATAATGTGTATTGATTTTTTTATTTTATTGAAACCTTGATTTAAGTAGCATGCCACGAATTGCTATAAAGTTATAAAAGATTGAGAAATTAATAAATTGGAGGCATCTCCGGTACAATATAAAATTCAGGACCCCTTGTGAGCGGTCACTTGCTCTCTGTCGCCATGGAGAGGCATGGAATCTGTGTGTAAACATAAAATCTCTATGCACACATGTGTACACTTCCAATTAACGCAAAGAATCTGCAGAGTATGTTTAAACCAGTGTATACACACCTCTCAGTCGTCTTCACCCCAAAAGGCTTTACAACGGAAATGGACTTTGTGCTCTGGGTGACTGAATTCTAGTTTTGGAACTATCCTCAGGCAAGTGGAAAAGGAACTCGCACTTACTGAGTGCCCTCTGCATGTCACAGACTTCACACAGGTTATCTCTAATGCTTATAGCAACCCTTCCAGGTCTGAAGTTTAAGAGGCTTATATAACCTGCTCAAGGTCACACAGTTAGCAGGTGACAAAAGATAGATAACAAAAGCTATTGAAATCCTAGTTTATCTGACCCCAAAGTCTAGGTGCTTCCTACTAGACCGGGGCGTTGGCAAACTACAGCCCATGAGCTAAGTCATGCCCACCACCTTTGTTTTTGTACTACCTGTGAGTCAAAATGTTCTTTACATTTTTAAACAGTTGAGAAAAAAAGGATAATAATTTGTGATGCATGAAAACAATATGAAATTCAGATTTCAATATCCACAAATAAACTTTTGTTGGAATGCGGCCCTGTCTATTTATTTACCTATCGTGTGTGGCTACTCTTGCACAACAATGGCAGAGCTGATTGGCTGCAGTAAAAACCATATGGCCAGCAAAGTCTAAAGTGTTTACTTCCTGGACCTTTTAATTTTTTTTTTTTTTTTAAGTAGAAATGGGATCTCACTATATTACCCAGGCTGGCCCCAAACCCCTGGTCTCAAGTGATCCTCTTGCCTCAGCTTCCTAAAGTACTGGGATTACAGGTGTGAGCCACTGCACCTGGCCTGCTTCCCTGGATCTTTACAGAAAAAGTGTGCCTCCTCCTGCTCTAGACCCTGTCGCCCTGCAGGTGATCCTCTTACAGATGAGAAAACAGAAGTCCACAGAGATTTAATAACCGTGTCCCAAGTTAAACAATATTGGGAGAGATGCAGGTCTGACAAATGAGAAATCCTAAATGGTAAATGTGCTGAGTTTCCAAGAAGATCATAGATGGGTCAGCAAACCTGGCTGACTGCGACGGAGAGAGTGAGTGGAGTGGAGCAGAGCAGCCCAGAAGCTGCAGAAATCTGGGCTCTGGTGGAGAACGATGCGATCAATTTGGGAATTTGAAATGACAAAGAGACAGAATATCCCGCCAGGAAGACGCTGTCGTCTGCAGCATGCAGGCTGGATTAAAGGAGAGCACGCAAGACTCACTCCCCAGGGCAGAGTAAATCACTCTCAGAACGTGATCTTTCACTCAGTGAATCAAATAAAAGAAAATGGTAAAAAAACAAAACACAAAAATCGTGGTACAGTTGCAATTAATTTGTTCATAACATAGTAAGATAAAGTTTATAAAATATGATTGTTTTTGTAAAAGAAATTGCACGTGTGTTTGTGTGTGTGTATCCATAGGAAAAAGCAAAGAGAGATTTACATCAGTTTTCCAAAGGTAGCTACTTCTACAGAGAGAGAGAAAAGACGGGAAGGAAGCTCTCGCGTTCTGTTTTATACACAATGATATCATTTGAATTTTTATCTTGAAAACATAATATCTGCAAAAACTTAAAAACAAAATAAGTGATCTATTATCTGTAAAATAAACAGACTGTAAAAGATTGTTCAGTGTCAGTGTGGAAGTCACTAGGAGGTAACCCCCAAAAGCCATTCGTTTGATAAAAATCTAAGCAAAGCCTGTAAACCAGTTCATTGCAAGATCTGTAAACTAATTAGCTGTATGATGCCAATACCAGTTTCCTGGTTTTGATCAGTGTATAATATTACACAAGATGTCCCCATTGCAGAGGCTCAGTGATGAGTGCATGGGACCTCTTAATACTATTTTTACAACCTTTTGCTTTTTAGAAGTTTAAAACTGAAAACTGAAAATTTAAAAAGAGCCAAGCATGGTGGCTCACGTATGTAATCCCAGCACTTTGAGAGGCTGTGGCAGGCAGATCACTTGATGTCAGGAGTTTGAGATCAGCACGGCCAACGTTGCAAAACCCCATCTCTACTAAAAATATGAAAATTAGCCAGGCATGGTGGTGTGCACCTGTAATCCCAGCTACTAGGAAGGCTGATGCATGAGAATCACTTGAACCTGAGCACAGAGGTTGCAGTGAGCTGAGATCATGCCACTGTACTCCAGCCTGGGCAACAGAGTGAGACTCTGTTTCCAAAAAAAAAAAGAAAAGAAAATGTAAAAAGAGCCTGAGCATAGTGGCTCATGCTTGTAATCCCAGCACCTTGGGAGGCTCAGGTGGAAGGATCACTTGAACCCAGGAGGTCGAGGCTACAGTGAGCCCTGATGTCGCCATGGCATCCTAGCCTGGGTGACAGAGTACAACCCATCTCAAAAAAGAAAAAGAAAAAAAAAAGGAAAAGAAAAAAGAAAGACAGGAAGGAAAAAAGAAAGTTTTAAAAGAAAACTACTAGGTGGAACTACATGAAGTTGCAATATTGGACTGTTTTTGACCCACAAGCATGGCAATTTCATACAGTTAACTATACAGTTAATCTAGGGAAAGGTGGAGCTAATTAACTGTATTTGAACCTGTCTGAAAGAGCTTTGGCAACATATGGAGGCCGTCTGCATGGAGTACGACAGCTTCAATTCAGCAAGCCTCCTGAGGACTTCATGGTTTCGAGGGGCAGCTGTGGTCATGGGATTCCAGTTCCCTCTATTGACTCCCCCCTCACTAAGCAGCACTGGTGCTGGGAACATGGGTTCCCCCGTCCCTGGGAAGATACGCAGCTCTTGACATGCAGGCTGACGATCCTTCCCTGAAAAGTTTTGTGAGCAAAAGATATGCAGCTGGAACAGTTCTGAGTAAGTGGACAACCTTATGCTTCAGGTCCTACAAAGCTGAGGATAACCCTTAAGTCTGCAGTAGTCACAAGCCAGCACCACCCCTGGGGGCAGCCGGGCTCTCTCTGACGTGGCTTCTGAGTGGTCAGCACTGACCAAAGACACAACCAGGAGGGTGGACCTTAAAAGAGGTCCCAAAAGAGAAGTTGGATGCCTTAGTAGCTGCTCCACCAAAGCAGCCACCCTGGTGCTGTGGCAGCCCTTCTGACAGGGCTCCCAAGTGGGTGGAATATTTAGGCCAAAGAAAAAGAGCACATTCTGACCAGTCCCAGTGGCTCACGCCTGTAATCCCAGCACTTTGGGAGGCTGAGGCAGGCAGATCACCTGAGGTCAGGAGTTCGAGACCAGGTTGACCAACATGGAGAAACCCCATCTCTACTAAAAATACAAAAATTAGCTGGGCATGGTGGCACACGCCTGTAATCCCAGCTACTTGGGAGGCTGAGGCAGGAGAATTGCTTGAACCCGGAAGACAGATGTTGGGGTGAGCTGAGATCATGCCATTGCACTCCAGTCTGGGCAACAAGAGAGAAACTCTGTCTCAAAACAAAAGAAAAAAGAATAAAAAAAAGCAAGAAAGCGAAAGCAAGCAAGCAAGCAAGAAAGAAAGGAAGGAAGGAAGAAAGAGAGAGAGAGAGAGAGAAAGAGAGAGAGAAAGAGAAACAGAGAAAGAGAGAGAAAGAGAGAGAAAAACAGAAAGAAAAAGAAAGAAAGAAGGAAGGAAGGAAAGAAAGAAAGAAAGAAAGAAAGAAAGAAAGAAAGAAAGAAAGAAAGAAAGAAAGAAAGAAAGAAAGGAAGGAAGGAAGGAAGGAAGGAAGGAAGAAAGAAAGAAAGAAAGAAAGAAAGGAAGGAAGGAAGGAAGGAAGGAAGGAAAGGGAAGGGAAGAAGGAAAGAAAGGAAAGAAAGGAGGAAAGGCGGGAGGGAGGGAAAGCAAGCAAGCACATTCTTTATTAGGTAGAGTTTGACACAAATCTCCCAGGCCATAGAAACTCTGGGACTGGACTGAGGAATAAATGACCCTAGGTTATTCTCCTCAACAGCAGAACACCAATAAAGTCACTGAACAAATTTGTCAAATACATTGTTTCAGAAAGAGTATCTGCATTTTCGGTTTCAAAAAAAAGAAACTAAAACTAAAACTAAACTTAATTTTAAGTCTTAAAATTAAATGGGGTGTTTATTTTTTCCTTAACTTCTTTTGCCTGTTACCAGTACTAAAAAAAAAATATTTTAGAAAAGTGTTAAATATTTCAGAGAGAGAATAGCTGAAGAAAACAATATCATGGGCAACCACTGAAGTGCTCGTCGGAGAAGAGCATGGAATCAGAAGAGTGCGTTACTTTCTAGTGCATTGCAAATTTCAGACTGCATTACAAATTCATAGATTGGGGGGCTTAAACAACAGAAATTTACCAACTCAAAGTTCTAGAGACTGGAAGTCCAAAATAAAGGTGTTGGCAGAGTTGCTTCTGTCAAAAGGAAAACTCTAGACACATTAAATTTAGCAGCATTTACTTGACCAAAGAATAATTCATGAATGGGGCAGTCCTTTGAAAAAGAAGAGGTTCAGAGAACCCCACCCAGCCTTGTGAACAGAGCTTTTATAGGCCAAAGGCAGGGAGGCAAAGTAGACAAATTACCTGATTGGCTATAACTAGGCATTTGCCTTGTTTGGGCATGGTGTGATTTGTTGGCTGCTTATGATTGGCTGAAACCTATTTGTTACAAAAATGGACTATTAAGTTAGGTTGGGGCTCGTTGTGTGGGAACTCTTAGAGAAAGCCTCAGGCCAAAGTCTCCCGCTTGTTGAATGCACTTCTTTTCAAAGGCTGTGAGGGAGAACCTGTTCCATCGCTTTTTCCCAGCTTCTGGTGGTTTGCCAGCAATCTTTGGTGTCTTGTGAAAGCATCCTCTCAATCTCTGCGTTTATCTTTTTATTTATTTTTATTTTTATTATTTTTATTTTTAGAGACAGGGTCTCATCATGTTACCCAGGCTAGGCTTGAACTCCTAGGCTCAGGCAATCCTCCCACCTCGGCCTCCCAAATTGCTGAGATTACAGGTATGAGCCACCACACACAGTCAATTTTTTTTTTTTTTTTTTTGGGACAGGATCTCACTCTGTCACCCAGGCTGGAGTGCAGTGATGTGATCATAGCTCGATGAAGGCTTGACCTCCCAGGTTCAAGCCATCCTCCCACCTGAGCCTCCCAAGTGGCTGAGACTACAAGTGCATGCCACCATGCCCAGCTGATTTTTTTGTTTGTTTTTTCTTTTTTGTTTTGGTAGAGACAGGGTTTTACCACGGTGCCCAGACCGGACTCCAAGTCCTATGCTCAAGATCCTCCCACACTTTGGCCTCCCAAAGTGTTGGGATCACAGGTGTGAGCCACTGCGCCTGGCCTCTGCCTTCATCTTCACATGGCATTCTCCCGTGTGTGTTCTGTGTCCAAATTTCCCTTTTTATAAGGACACCAGTCATATCCCATTAGGCACCTACCCTACTCAAGTATGACCTCATTTTAACTAATTACACCTGCAGTCACCCTATTTCCAAGGTCACCTTCTGAGGTACTGGAGGTTAGGACTTCAAGATATGAAGTTGGGGGGCACAAACACCAGGGGCAATGGTCATCATTCACACTGAAGACTCCCGAACTCCTTCTCTTCTATTCACTCTTTTTGTGGTTGTGACACCCAATGACACCTCTTTCATTACATAGGAAATGCGTTACAAGTAGACTCTGAAGCAACAGAATAGCTGCCAAAGGGGTGTAAGAAGTCTGATGGAGAATCACTGAAATGAAATGATATCAGGTCAAAATTTGATGGAGAATCACTGAAGTGAAATGGCATTGGTCATAGGAGGTGTCCTGGCCTGGGCATCAGAACACGTGGGCTCTGACTCTACCCCACCGGGGGAATCTGAGCACATCACTGTGCTTGCTAAGCTGCAGTACCCTGCCCCATAGGATGGAAGGGCTAGACAACCCCCATGTCGCGAATGAGCCAGCCGCGGCTCAAAGAGGTTAAGTTACCAAATCCACTGGCTGGCTGAGTTGGAACCAGGACGAGAGCCCAGGTAGATATCTTTTGACCTGTTACTTTCTCCACTGTACCTACATCTTTCTGAGATTCTAAGTCCAATCTCCTGAGCCCTGAGAGTCTAAGCCAGGCCTTTCCAAGGCTAACTACAGGCTTAACATATAAACTTCCCTCAAAACCCCTGACCCACCTCAAGATCGGTAAGTCACCCCATAATTTTTTTTTTTTTTTTGAGACAGGGTCTTGTTCTGTCGCCCAGGCTGGAGTGCAGAGGCCTCATCTCGGCTCATCTCAGCTCCATGCCTGGAGTGCAGGCAACCTCCCTCTCCCAGGTTCAAGCGATTCTCCTGCCTCAACCTCCCAAGTAGCTGGGATTACAGGCATGCACCACCATGCCTGGCTAATTTTTGTATTTTTAGTAGAGACGGGTTTCATCATGTTGGTCAGGCTGGTCTTGAACTCCTGACCGCGTGATTCGCCTGCCTCCCAAAGTGCTGGGATTACAGGCGTGAGCCACCGCGCCTGGCCGTCACCCCATAATCTTTTTAGAAAGCCTGGTGGCTGGACAGCCTACAGTTTCCTTGACTAGCATCACCAAGCCCCACAGAGCTCAGAACCGCTCTGGGTGGGACAATTCCTGGTATTGAGTAGACTCTGGGTTTGCCGGTCTCTGTCGATGGTTTTCCATGGCCAGCGCTCACAGACGGCTGTCTGGGCGGCCCACGCCGAAGCCAAGTTTGGACAGCGTTACAGGCGTGCATAGCGTCAGGCCCAGCACACCAAAGTGTGGTTACTCCCGCTCCTGTGCCCAGCAAGGATTTCCACAGGGGTTCCACACATCCAAAAATGGAAAAAGCACTAAAACCTTAACCATTTACCTTTCCTTCAACCTTCTGCCATGTCCCACACTCACAAACAGCATAAGAAGCCCTTTTTCTTCCTCCCTGTGAGAACAGTCTGAGAATGGTGAACACAGATTGCTGGTTAGCATAGCCACAGGGAGGGAAAATGTCAGATATTAATGTCACTTTTTCATATGGCAGTGTGAGCCTTTGTGGATAATAATAAACTCTTATTTGCAGAGTCAAACACCACAATATGTACATATCCCTAAAGAGTGTTTGCAAAATAGGCAATAATGGCTCGAAATAGACTGTCTCGGAATGGCTAATAAACAATAAGCCTCTTGCCTTTAAAATTAACAACAACAAAAAGAAGCATATTGTGTGTAGCCTACAGTGGGCAGAGTGGGGTGCAGCGGAATGTGTTCACGACTCAGCTCCGTCCTCACCGTTACTTCTAGCGCAGCGGGAAGGTGTGCTCCTGTAAAGCAGCGACAAGAGCAAAACCCGCAAACACTGCCTGGAGAGGCAATGCCAGAGAAATTCAGAATTTTACATCTGTTAAGAACTTTTGTGTCCCTTGAACTCCAGCTTGCCTGGTCCTCGGTGTGCAGTGACTTACCTGAGGTTACACAAGGTAGAGCAGGAAATGCCCACGGAATCTTCCAGTTGGAGGAGGTTACGGTTTGGGGTTTGCTATAGAATATGCCGGGCTTGAATCCAGGAGCCCTGCGTTTCTCCCTAGCTCTGCTGCTGTGTGAGCTCGAATACATCCCTAAACCTCATGGGACATCGCGTTCCTCTGCAAACAGAAGTGGAAGCACCTATTCATGGTGGTGTTGTATGAGACAACGTGGGTAACAGAACTTGGCAAATGTAAAATGACATTAAATGAAATGCATCAAGCAATAATATGAGTAAGAAATGCTATATTTTTAAGTGATATTGTTATGATGATTATAAAATCTCAGAAAGCCAGTTGCTATCCAAGTTGATAAATACCTCCATTTTTGCAGCATGAAATAATTGCTTCTGGAGTAATAATAATATCAGACATGTATTTAGACCTTTCCTGGTTACCAAGTGCCTTTAATACAACTTTTTGCATTGATTCTCACTGAGGAAACCAGAGCAGAACCAGCACTCAAAGCAGCCTGCAACATCCTCAGGGTCACCAGGTTAATGAATGGCAGGGTTGGACTTTAACGCTCGGTCAGGCACTCCATCAACAAAACCACATTGCCTCTGGAAAGAAACTGCCCAGTCTGGGCAAACTGGTATCTCAAAGTGTATGCCCATTGTTCACAAAGGCTCATCCAGACCCAGGACCATTGCTGGGCTGGTTTGCAACCTCACATGGAGAGTCCCGGAGCGAGGGGCTGAGCGCCCAGACTAGAAAGCAGCTTTCTCCTGTGAGGCACAGCCCTCCCACAGTCACTGGAATGGGAGACGTTGCTCAAGGCAGCAGGAAATGAGGCTCAGCACAGCCTGGTGATGTCCCTGATCTCAGATCGTCCTTCCCGCTGTCAACACCTCTTGTAAATCAGTGCAATGATATAAACCCCTGAGCCCTTTCCAGTCCCTGATCCCAAATCCAAATAAGACCTGCACATAGAAGCAATAACTCTCTCCTGGATGAAAGAAATATTCAAAGTACCAAATCTCATATAGAAAACGAAATAGGCCGGGTGCGGCAACTCACGCCTGTAATCCCAACAACTCGGGAGGCTGAGGTAAGAGGGCAGCTTGAGGTCAGGAGTTCAAGATCGGCCTGGGCAACATAGCAAGATCCCCATCTCTAAAAAAAAGGTTAAATAAATATTCAGTATTTTATTTGTGTGTTACCAAGAGTGTGCACATGTAAAACTGTTCAGGTAAATGCACAAATTCAGCTTTTTATTGGCGTATTTTCTCACTGTAAAGAGAATCACAAAGACACAAAGGAAGCCTCTGTGCTCCTCAGTTCCTAGGGCTAAAATTTCAGAGTTATTTCTGGAAGCCCTTTTGCCATTGTCCATCAAGTGCTCTAAGTTATCCATACCCATTGGCCCAGTGCTTCTCTTTCATTTACTTATTTGTTTATTTTGGATTCCGGGGGTACATGTGCAAGTTTATTACATGGATATATTACCTGATGCTGAGGTTTGGGCTTCTAACAATCCTGTCGCCCAAGTAGTGAATATACTCCCGGATAGATGGTCTTTCAACCCATGCCCACCTCCGTCACTCCCTCCCCCAGTTATTCCCTTTATAAGAATCATGATCCAAAATTCAGATGAAGATATTCATCACTTATGATTGTGAAGAGTCAGCCATGAAGCTCAGTGTTCGCCACAATATGTTAACAGCGACTGCCTCCAGCAATGAGGTTATGGCACAGCTATATTTTTCTCTTTTTCTTTACATGTTTCTGTAATTTCCAAAATTATCTATAATGAGAAACAACCCAAATATACATGGATAGATGAAAGGATAAACAAAATTGTAGATGCATGCAATAGAATATCCCTCAGCCTGTAAAAGGAAGGCAGTCGGGTCACACGCTGCAACGTGGATGAACCTTGATGATGTTATGCTCAGTGAAATAAGCCAGGCACAAAAAGACACATACTGTCTGATTCCACTTGTATGGGGTTCCTAGAGTCATCAAACTCATAAAGACAGAAAGTAGAATGGTGATGGCCAGGGGCTAGAGGAGGGGGAGTGGAGAGCTGGTGTTTAATGGGGATGGAGTTTCAGTTTGGGGAGATGAAAAAGTTCTAGAGATGGATGGTGGTACTGGCCGTACAACAATGTGAGTGTGAAATGTGCTTACTGCCACTGAACCGCACACTTAAAAATGGTCAAAATGGCAAATATTATGTATATTGTACCAAAATAAAAAATGGTTAAGGAAAATTATTTGTAAATATGTATTTTACTGTGCTAGGAAAAAAAAAAAAAAGTTGCATTAAGAGAAAATTAGGCCGGGCATGGTGGCTCATGCCTGTAATCCCAGCACTTTGGGAGGCCAAGGTGGGCGGATCATCTGAGGTCAGCAGTTCGAGACTAGTCTGGCCAACATGGCAAAACCTCGTCTCTACTAAAAAAATACAAAAATTAGCCAGGTATGGTGGCATATGCCTGTTATCCCAGCTACTCGGGAGGCTGAGGCAGGAGAATCGCTTGAACCCAGGAGGTGGAGATTTCAGTGAGCTGAAATTGTGCCAGTACACTCCAGCCTGGGAGAAGAGTAAGACTCCATCTCAAAAAAAACAAAAAACAAAACAAAAACAAAAACAAAAAAACAGAAAATTAAATAACCATGCTGACTTTGTCTAGATACTTTCTCTTCCAGCTCCCACCAGCCCTGCTTGATGCTGTGTTCCTATCTGTACAGCAACATGATGAGTGGTCTAAGACCATGCTAAACAGTGACCTCTGGACTCATCTCAGATGCATGCAGAGACTCTTATTTAGAAAGAAACAATGAAACCTCATTATTTCCTTTTAATAAGTTCCTTTACGTTTTATACTAAGTGTTTTTTTTTAAAGGAAATTCTAAATCTAAATTCAGTGTTTCAGGGGTACAAATATGCTTGCTTAGACCTTTTTTTCATAATCACAAGAATGAGAAATTGAGGATAGCATTACATTACCTACACATTTTCTGTATCATGTCACATCTGTTACATTTAAGTGAGTAGTAATACTTGGCAAATATGTCATGTGCCTTCCTGTTCGATAATCTACAATTTAACAAAAATGATCTGGGCCAGGCACTGTGGTTCATGCCTGTAATCCCAGTACTTTGGGAGGCTTAGGCAGGAAGATCACTTGAAGCCAAGAGTTTGAGACCAGCCTGGGCAACATAGACCACCGAGTCTACAAAAAATTAAAAATAAAAAAATTATCTATGTGTGATGGTACATGCCTGTGGTCCCAGCTACTTGGGAGGTTGGGGTAGGAGGATTGCTTGAGCCTAGGAGTTCGATGCTACACAAGAGCTATGATCATGCCACTGCACTCCAGCCTGGGAAACACAGTGAAACCCTGTCTTGATTGGGCATAGTGGCTCAAACCTGTAATCTTAACACTTTGGGAGGCTGAGGCAGGAGGATGGCTTGGAGCCCAGGATTTTGAGGCCAGTCGAGGCAACACAGCAATACCTTTTTTTGCAAAAATAAAAATAAAAAAATTAGTCAGGCATGGTGGCATAGGCCTGTGGTCCCCGCTTCTTGGGAGGCTGAAGTGGGAGGACCACTTGAGCCCAGAGGTTGAGGCTGAAGTGAGTCATGATTGCACCACGGCACTCCAGCCTTGGCAACAGAGTGAGACCTTGTCTCAAAAGAAAAGAAAGAAAAAGAGAAACCCTATCTCTCAAAAAAAATAAAAAATAAAATGTAGTCAGGTGTGGTGGCTCATGCCTGAAATCCCAGCACTTTGGGAGGCCGAGGCAGGAGGATCACTTAAGGTCAGGAGTTCGAGACCAGCCTGACCAATATGGTGAAACCCTGTCTCTACTAAAAATACAAAAATTAACTGGGCTTGATGGCATATGCCTGTAATCCCAGCTAATCGAGAGGCTGAGGCAGGAGAATCACTTGAACCCGGGAGGCAGAGATTGCAGTGAGCGGAAATTATGCTACTGTACTCCAGCCAGGGCAACAGAGTGAGACTCCATCTCAAAAAAATAAAATAAATAAAAATAAAAAGTAGAATCATACAATGTTTGTCTTTTTGTGACTGGCTTACTTCACTTAGTATAACGTCTCCAAGGTTCATTGATGTAGCGTGTAGCAAGATTTCTTTCCTTGTTAAGGCTGAATAATAGTCCATGTAGATACACACCATGTTTTGTTTACTCGTTCATCCATGAATAGACACCTGGGGTGCTTCCCCCTTTCGACTATTGTGAACAACGCTACTGTGAACCTGGGTGTACAAAAAATCAATACAAATTTTAACAATTGGTGAGCCATGTGTGTCCAGGAAAATAAAGTAGATGACCTCTATCTCACTGGTCCCAGGAAATCACTTACATCATGGAATCAGAAAATGTTACAGCAGGAAACAATTCTTAAATCATCATCTGTATTTATTTACAGATGAGGAAACAGACACGAAGACACTTAACTAGAACGGTTTGTAAAATGTTCGGTTCCTACGTTTGGGGAGGAGGAGCTGTTGAAAAGAACCCCTCTCCCAGGCAAAATTTTCTACCCAACTTGTCGTGCCACATACCTCAAATTCCCTACACCACAGATTTATTTACTTAGATGAAGGCACTGGTAATTTTACCAGGAATCTCTTAGGAAAATAAAAATAGCTCCAAGGGAAAGCCATTGTTGACCCACAACCCTTTGTGTTGAAAGACTGGTTTTCCATGAAACAATAAGGTTAGAGTGGGGCTCTTAGGGAATAGAGCCTGCCCAGGGGAACTCAAAGAGGAGGTGGAGTCTCCAGGAATTGTCAGCATAGACATGCCACAAGGAAACAATCGCCTCTTGAAAAGCTCCAGGCATCCAGGGGTAGTCAATCCCCAGAAAAGTCAAACTAGAGAAGGCCAAAGACCAACTCAGGCAGCATTACAGTGCTGGCTAGCTCTTTACTCTGTGTTGTGCTTCATGTCAAAATATAAGACTTCGCCATCAGTGCTTTGGGGCCAGGACTCAGTTCAGGATGTTCGTGGCGTATTTCACTAGGCTTTCGCGGTCACGTGAGCAAAGACTCTTTTTCGTTAGCAAGAATGGAAAATGCCCAAATGCATCACCAACTGAGGAAATAATTTTGTTTCCACAGATTTCAATCTCTCTGGCACCAAAATGTGTTTCATGATAGAGCTGAGGGAATTCTGTCAGCAAAATGCAGGGCTCTAAGACCAAGAGAACTCCATTGTAACACAGCTCGTTAGCACAAGCACCTGAACATTCCTCGGGTCAGAGACTGCTCTCTATAAACACAGCAACCAGGGTCGGTCTTTAGCAGAGTGTTATTTCTACCTCCAGTTCCAAAGCTGTGAAGTGGTTCCTTCTTACGCCTGCAGAAGAACAACAAGATTTGAAAAGAGAATTATGGTAGACCAAGGAAAGCATGCACCTACAAATATAGTTGACAATAACCACAAATGATGGATAGAGCCTTTTGCAATCCCAACATCAAGGCCGATGAGACCAGAAAACCTGCTATTTGTTATAAAATAATAAAACAACATACAGCAACAACTAATTGGCCAATAAGACAAGAGATTTACTGTTATATCTGCAGGTGAGCCAAGAGAATGGAGAAATTGGGTAATGAGAACAAAGTCAGGCCAGGTGCGGTGGCTCATGCCTGTAATCATAGCACTTTGGGAGGCTGAGGCCGGAGGATCACTTGAGGTCAGGAGTTCGAGACCAGCCTGGCCAACATGGTGAAGCCCCATCTCTGCTAAAAATGCAAAAATTAGCTGGAAATCACTTGAACCTGGGAGGCAGAGGTTGCAGTGAGCTGAGATCATGCCACTGCACTCCAGCCTGGGAAACAGAGCAAATTAATTAATTAATTAAAACAAAGTCAGAGGTGTGGCTTGGTGGCTCACACCTGTAATCCAGCACTTTGGGAGGCCGAGGCAAGAGGATTGCTTGAGCCCAGGAGCTCAAGACCAGCCTGAGCAACATGATGAGACCCCATCTCTACAAAAAATACACACACACACACAAAATTAGCCAGGCATGGTGGCATGTGGCTGTGGTCCCAGCTGCTAGGGAAGCTGAGTTGGGAGGATGGCTCGAGCAGGGAAGGTGGAGGTTTCAGTGAACTGAGATTGTACCACTGCATCCCAGTCTGGGCAACAGAGCCAGACCTTGTCTCAAAAAGAAAAAGAAAGAAAAGAAAAGGAAAGAAAGAAACAAAGAAACCTGGCCGGGCGTGGTGACTCACGACTGTAACCCAGCACACCACTTCAGCTCAGGAGTTGAAGACCAGCCTGCGCAACACAGTGAAATCTCATCTCTACAAAAAGATTTTTTTTACAATTAAAAAAAATAAAAGCCAGGTGACGGTAATTAAGACAGTTTGCACACATTAGCTGTATAGTTTACTAAACTAGGAATCAACCACGCTCTGGGGAGAATCCAGAAAAAAGTATTTCTGGGGCCCCGCCATTGTGATGCCTATAGTATGTGATAAGTGAAGTCCACAATAACAAAATATAATAAGTTCACAACAAATAAATGTAAACAATAAAAATAAAATAGCATTACTCCAATTTCCATGGTGGTAATATTAGGCTTACTTCACTGGCAAGGTAATTGTTAATTGAGCCAACATCTGCTTTCTCCTCTCCCATGGCCCAGTAGGCCAAGCTCATATGACCTATTCCCATACGACCTGTCCTCCCCAGAGGCCTTCCTATCTTGTGTCTCAGCAGCCTAAGGGAGCACACTGGACTGTGTTAAGCTAGCCCCTAACCAACAGAGCCCACACTGCAATCTTTTTTTATGGATCTTATTACGGAGTGGACAGCCTCCAGAACCGTGTTGGGATTGTCAGAGACATCACTAAAGGCTGTCCTCTCTAGCACTTGTAAGCTTGGTTTCATTTTTCCATTAAAAAATAAAAGGTATATACGGCCCGGCATGGTGGCTCACGCCTGTAATCCCAACACTCTGGGAGGTCGAGGTAGGTGGATCACCTGACGTCAGAAGTTCGAGACCAGCCTGGCCAACATGACGAAACCCTGTCTCTACTAAAAATACAAAAATTAGCTGGGCATGATGGTAGGCGCCTGTAATCCCTGATACTTGGGAGGCTGAGGCAGGAGAATCGCTTAACCCGGGAGGTAGAGGTTGCAGTGAGCTGAGGGCAGGCCATTGCACTCCAACCTGGGTGACAAGAGTGAGATTCCGTCTCAAAAAAAAAAAAGTATATACACAAAACACATTACATTAGTATGTCCCTGCTATAATGACTATAGAGGGAGGCACGGAATATTCCTTTGACCAGTTTGGTTTATATTTTTCCAGCACCTTTTCCAAGCATTTTTATATATGACTTATAACCTGTTTTGCGACTAGAGTTTTTTGTTTAACAAATATGGCTCAGATCCTAGGTCTTCTGCAGGTTTCCCAGAGGCTTTTTAGCAGGGACGTGAGAGAGGGTTTGGCCTCTACAGTGCCCCCTCAGAACCTGTCCCTTCAACCTGTTCTCTCTGTCAGGCCTCTCTCACTTGAAGGAAAGTCGCATCAAAGCAAAGGGGCTGCCTGTCTCTACAACATGCTCTGTCAGGAGGGCTGGGCTCCAGCCAAGCCAGAAACCACACTGGAAACCAGCGATCCAAATAAAGGTAGCAAATGAGAGAAGGTAACACAACTAGGAGGCCAAAGCAGGACAGGGGAGATCGAGCAGGAGGCCAAGACCAAGGACTCAGAACCAAGAGCAGGAGGAAGACAGACACGGCAGGGATATCAGGGGAATGATGCATGGGCTGATCTGCCAGATTTAAAGAGTCCAGGAGGCCGGGGCGGTGGCTCACGCCTGAAATCCCAGCACTTGGGAAGGTTGAGGGAGGAGGATCATTCGAGCCCAGGAGTTCGAGACCAGCCTGGGCAACATAGCAAGACTTCATCTCTACAAAAAATATTTTGTTTTTGTTTTTGCTTTCTACTAAAAATTTTTTTAATTAGCCATGTAGGGTGACACATGCCTATAGTCCAAGCTACTTGGGAAGCTGAAGCAGGAGGATCACTTAAGCCCAGGAGGCCAAAGCTGCAATAAGCCATGATCATGCCACTGCACTCCAGCCTGGACAACAGAGCAAGACCCTGTCTCATAAAAATATATATATATATATATATATATAAAATAAATATATGCAATCAGGAAAGCGAGGAAAGAAGAAGACAGTTTGAGACGGAATCTACCGGATTTGCCCCAGTGAGTCCTGAGGGAAGGAGGGCAGCGAGGGGTCCCATGTGACCGACGACAGGGAGAAGGTGGTGCAGTTATAGAAATGCGGAAAGCAGGGCCCAGAGGAAGGTTTGGAGAGATGGATGAAATGAATCTGTTGGATGGGGAAGACAACGGTAGATGTTTTCCTTGTGGTCCTGTCTGCTCCCGACATACCTTACTATAGTGAGTTTATGGAGGAAAGGGGCATCAACGTGAGAAAATAGGTTCCTTTATCTCACCAAATAGCCCTCATCCCACCCTCCTTTGGGGCAACATCTTTGCTTACCTTTTCTTATCTCCCACTGGGATATATACTCCCAAGGGAAGCCCATCTGTCTTTGTCACCTCTGTAGCACTTTATAGGGGATTCAAAGGGGCTTCAGGTTTGGGAAAACAGCCAGATCCATCTTTCACACCTGAGTTAAGGTTTCAGCTCTAGTGATGGTCACAACAGCCGAGGCTCCAAAGCTCCTCTATGCTTTTCAAGGGTCACCCACTCAGAGAAGGCAAGGCGTGGGCTGCTGGAAAGACCTGGCAATGGCCAGGGTGGTGGAATCTGTCCAGGATGTCCTGGGGACAGCCACACCACAGAAACGAGGAGGGAACAAGAAAGGAAGGATGGGAAAGGCCATGTATAAGAGACTGAAATAGGAAATTCTGGACCATCTTCATGGAAAGCCTTTACAAAATATAGGTGGAGCTTATGCCTTCAGGGAGAGAAGAAATGATGAACAAAATCCTCAAAGCATAGCAGTATTAGAAGCTGCATGAAAACATTTGGAAACACCATGACTCGTTTTTGGCATGGGAGCAAGGATGCAGGTTGGTAGATTAAGTTAGCATCTTGAGTGGCATTACACAGATGCCTCTCTGGAAGAAGCCTTCACAGGTGGCCCAGAGGCACCTGAGCTCAAGGTCGACCAGGTGACCCATCTGACCAGCAGGGCTAATTTATTGACAAAGAGCAGTGAGAATATACATTTCAGCCAATATCTGGGAGTAAAAGTTAGGGGCAAGAATGGAATCAAGACACTTATTCAGGGCTGGCCATGGTGGCTCATACCTGTAATCTTAACACTTTGGGAGGCTGAGGCAAGAGAATTGCTTGAGCCCAGGAGTTCGAGAACAGCCTGGGCAACATAGTGAGACCCCATTTCTTAAAAGAAAAAAAAATTAGCTGGGCATGACGGTGCACACCTGTAGTCCCAGCCACTGGGGAGGCAGAGGCAGAAGGATCGCCTGAGCCCAGAAGTTCTAAGCTGCAGTGAGCTGTGACTGCACCACTGCACTCCAACCTGGGCAACAGTGCAAAACTCTCTCTAAAGAAATTTTTAAATTAAAAAGACACGTATTCAGGAAGAAGGAGGCTCTGCCAGGAGGTTGGGCCCAGGGCCTCTAAGAACCTTTGCTCCAGCCCACTCTGTCCAAAATACAACAGTTACAAAAGGAGGAGGATGAAAAAATAAATAAATAAATAAAACAGTAATAGAAATTTGTCAAAAACAAACAGTTCAACACAGAACAGGGGAAGCTATAATCACTACAAATAGTATCAGTAGAAATAAAGTCATTTCTTTTTTTTTCTTTATTTCTTCTTAAAGAAAAAACAAAAACAAAAACGGGATCCATGTGCAGAACGTGACGGTTTGTTACATAGGTAGAAGTGTGCCATGGTGGTTTGCTGCACCTACTGACCCATCCTCTAAGATCCCTCCCCTCAGCCCCCATCCTGCAAAAGGCCCTGGTATGTGTTGTTCCCCTCTCTGTGTCCATGTGCTCTCATTGTTCAACTCTCTCTTATGAGTGAGTTTGGTTTTCTGTTGCTGGTTTACTTTGCTGAGGATGATGGTTTCCGGCTTCATTCATGTCCCTGCAAAGGACATGAACTCACTCTTTTTAATGACTGTATAGTATTCCATGGTATATATGTGTCACATTTTCTTTATCAAGTCTATCACTGATGGGTATTTGGGTTGGTTCCATGTCTTTGTTATTGTAAATAGTGCTGAAAGTCATTTCTACTGCCTAGGCTTTTGGAAATGCATCTGAGGAGTGGACCAAAAATGCCAACCCTCACCCTCAGCCCAGTACGTGGGGACTAGCAGGTGGTATCCACGTTCTGGGACACCTTGTTTCTTGCAGCACTTCTGCAAGTGCTATGGTGGGAGGGCCGTGTCACTTTTGGGGTCAGTATCTTGGGGCAATGGTGTGCCTGCATGCAATACTATATTGTGTTGTGATACAATCTTTATTTGTATCTAACCATATTTATTAAAATACAATAATCTACCTTACATCATTGTTTTCTCTCTCAAGGTTCATTCTGCCCCAAACTATTTTTCCCCTTGCTTTTGTACAGTGAGATCTGCAATCTGAATGCCAGCCTGTTGAGGCCATGCCTATGGCTCTAGTTTTGAACAAGGAAGTGTGACTTGGAACCAAATGTGTTTTGAGGACCTAAGGGAAAGAATTGGTGGAGACTGGGGTAAGGAGAAGGGATCAGGGCAGTCAGAAACAAGCATGGGGCCAGGTGCGGTGGTTCACGCCTGTAATCCCAGCACTTTGGGAGGCTGGGATGGGCAGATCATGAGATCAGGAGATACAGACCATCCTGGCCAACACGGTGAAACCCCTTCTCTACTAAAAATACAAAAAATTAGCCAGGTGTGGTGACACGTGCCTGTAGTCCCAGCTACTCGGGAGGCTGAGACAGGAGAATCACTTGAACCTGGGAGGCAGAGGTTGCAGTGAACCGAGATTGTGCCACTGGCCTCCAGCCTGGGCAACAGAACGAGACTTTGTCTAAAAAAAAAAAAAAGAAAAGAAATGAGCATGGAAGGACAGTGGCATGAAATAGGCAAAAGGACATTCATTTAATCGGATTCACTTTTGTTAAATTTTTTTTATTTCCATGTGCCCTTCTGAACTGTATTTCTCCTCAGCAGTAAGAACCAAATGTCTCCCACCTCACGTTATTTAATTAATTATGCCACCTCAATCGTAGCATCACGGTTATGGAAAGGCAATCAGGTTAATACCTAAGTGTGGCATTTTATTTTAAAAATAATAAGCAATCTAGAAAGCTAAATTTTAGCAATATTCATTCTTAAACAATGTTTGACACTTAAATCCAGAAATTTGATTGTTAAAGTTTTCCTAATTACTTCACCAAAATCAGGTTGACAGAAAACTGCTTTTGTCTAAAATAGTTTTGCAGATGGCAATTGTTAAGTCATTGTATTGTTCCATTTTGCACCCTACAATTTCACTGAAAGGCAGACTGATAAAAATCAGCGAGGCCAGTTTCTGAACACTACCCTCTCCTCCAGAGGACAGACGTCCAGGGCAATCTGTCCGTTTGGGCCTGCCTTCACAGGACCCTCCAGTACCTACCTCTCCCAGGAAGGTTGGCTAACGTTTGTCCTGAACAGACAAATCTAGAAATGAGCAGCCAGGGGTGCAGACGCCCGGCCTTTGCTTTGGAACAAGGGCTACTTCCTGCTTCTGCCAGGAGGAGCGACCCAAGGGAACACACACGTTTTCTTGGAGTCACAGGAAGAGGGGACTCTCAACTTTGAGAGTCGTTCTCACTTCCTCTTTCCTCATTCACTCACATCCGACAGACATTGGTTGCAGGTCTATGCTCTGCCACACTCTGGGAATAGATACCAAGATGGGTTATCTGGGGCCTCCAGGCTCATGGGGTATGGGGCAGTCACGCCAGGACACAGTTACAACCCAGTGTGAAGGTACGGGACCCTAGAGAGGCCCAGGCTCCATGGAGCATATCAGAGCAGTCTAAACAAGATAGGGGTCGAGCGGTTGGAGTCAGGGAAGAGTGCCTGAAGGAGTGACCCTAACTAACACTTACATCTATTCAGCTAGTATTGAGTGATTATCATGTGCCCGACACTGCTCTGAGTGCTGAGGTAACAGCACAGGGAAGAGACCCACTAATGGATAAAGGAATATGACAGAAAGTCCTCCGGGGCCCAGGGAGGTATATATATACTTTTAAACAATAAAATATATAACATATAGTTCATTTAAAATAGTTTATATTTATTATAATAATATAAATATAAAATATATATTTTATAAAACATATATATTAAAGTGTGTGTGTGTGTGTATACATTTTTCTTAGGGAAGGAGGCTTGCTTTGTTCCCCAGGGTGGAGTGCAGTAGCGTGATCACAGCTCACTGCAGCCTTGAACTCCCGGGCTCAAGCGATCCAGCTGCCTCAGCCTCCTGAGTAGCTAGGACTACAGGTATGTGCCACCACGCCTGGCTAATTGTTGAATTTTTTGTAGAGATGGGTCTTACTATGTTACCCAGGTTGGTCTCGAACTCCAAAGCTGAAGATATCCCTGCCACCCTTGGTCTCCCAAAGTGCTGAGATTACAGACACGAATCGGTGATTTTTACCCTGAGACCCTAATGATAAGATGGAAGGAAATGCTTTTCTTTTTTTTCTTTTTTTTTTTTTCTTCCTTCTTTTTTGAAGGAAGTCTTGCTCTATTGCCCAGGCTGGAGTACAGTGGCACGATCTTGGCTCATTGCAACCTCCATCTCCCCAGTTCAATGGATTCTCCTGCCTCAGCCTCTGCAGTAGCTGGGATTACAGGCACACACCACCATGCATGGATAATTTTTTTATTTTTGGTAGAGAGTGTAGTTTCACCATGTTGGCCAGGCTAGTCTCGAACTCCTGACCTCAGGCGATCCACTTGCCTCAGCCTCCCAAAGTGCTGGGATTACAGGTGTGAGCCACTGCGCCCAGCCTAAATTTGTGTTTTAAAGTGGTCACCCCAGCTGCATGGTCAGCCCAGGGAGTGAGGAGGAGGAAGAGTGCTTGAAGGAGGCAGCATGTGAACAGGCCCTGGGAGAGGCGGCCCTGGCGATGCAAAGCTGTTCTGTGTGGCCATTCTGGTTGCAGAGCATCAGGTGGAATGGAGAGAGGCAAGGCCAGAGACTCCGGCCAGGGCCAAACCAAGATTCTCACATGCCACACCTAGGTTCTCATGTGCCACTCCGCACATACCATGCCAAACACAGGGGCATCATCTGGAGACCTTGAAGCAGGACTGACATGATCACCATTTACTAAACTCACTTGATGGTTTGTGTGTGTGTGTGGACCCCGCCAACATTGTTCAGCCTGGTCTTAAACTCCTTGGCTCAACCAGTCCTCCCAGCTTGGTCTTCCAAAGTGCTGGGATTACAGGCATAAGCCACCATTCCCGGCCTTGATGGCTTTTCTATTGTGGGTAGTGCTGAGGCAATGAATTCCCCTAATAACAAGGACCAAGTGTGTGGAATAAATTCTATCTTTAAAGATCCAAATTTTACACTGTTTTTCAGAGTTACTAAAATGTATTAACATTCTTCACATTCTTCCACATGAAGCAATGGTTTTCTCATTCTCCAGAGCTCAGTGGGTAAAGGAGAGAAGCTGATTATTCCAACTTAGGGTGTATGGATATAAAATATAGACTTTTTATATCAGAAATACAGATTTACATCAGAAATACACTAGTCCTTTAAAAAGAGATGCAGTACTTCATAAGGATGTGGGTTCTAGAGTCAACATGGCATCCACCTCACCAGCTGTGTGACATGTGGGTCAAGTTGCTTAGCTCTCTGGTTTCAGTTTTCCCATCTGTAAAATGGGAGCCAATACAATACCCACTTTATGGGGTAGTTATAAGGCTTACACAAGTGATATCAGTAAAGGGTCTACACCAGAACCAAGCACAAGGTAAGCACCCATATGTGATTACTATCGTTATTTTATTTTATTTTTATTTTTATTTTTCATTTATTTATTTTTGAGACAGAGTCTTGCGCTGCTGCCCAGGCTGGAGTGCAGTGGCTCACTGCAACCTCTGCCTCCCGGGTTCAAGCGATTTTCCTGCCTCAGCCTACTGAGCAGCTGGGATTATAGGCATGCACCACCACACCTGGCTAAGTTTTGTATTTTTATTAGAGACGGGATTTCACCATATTGGCCAGCCTGGTCTCGAACTCCTGACCTCAAGTGATCCGCGCACCTAGGCCTCCCAAAGTGCTAGGGTTACAGACGTGAGCCACCATGCCCAGCCACTATCATTATTTTATTGTTGTTGCAATTTACTTTCTTACTGCATTTCACACTGCTGATCACTCACTTCCTTCTTAAACTTCCTTCCTTTGGCTTCTGTGACTCTGGACTCCTCTGGCTTTCCTTCTTTGTTCCTTTCTAGATTGTTTTACTGCTTCCTCTTCATCCTCTAACCCTCTAGGAGTTCCTTGAGGCTCCTCTATCTCTTTCTCAGCAGTTCCTCCACCCATGAGGGTGCTCTATGCAGATGAATCCCAGGCTAATCTCTGCGCTTCCAACCTCCCTGCTGAGTGCGGCACTCACGCTTCCAAACTTGCCGCCCACCCGATGTCACAGGGGCCTCTCAGGTTCAGTGGGGCCAAACTGCTCACTATCTTCCCCAAACCGTTTTCTTCTGAGGTTCTCTTGGTTAGTGCAGTCGCCCGTTTACCCAGACTAGAGTTCCTAGTCACTCTCCCTCTCCCTCGCTCTCTCTCCACACCCAACTGATCAACGAAGCCTGAGCCGGGTCATTTCCCCCGCGTCTTTAGAATACATCCCCTCCTTTCCTTTTCCATGGCTACCATCCTAGTTACAGCTGTCATTCACCTTAACTGTTGCAACTACCTCAAAATGGTCTCCTTGCCTTTGATATTTATTTATTATCTCA
This sequence comes from Mandrillus leucophaeus, assembly GCF_000951045.1. Classification (NCBI taxonomy): domain Eukaryota; kingdom Metazoa; phylum Chordata; class Mammalia; order Primates; family Cercopithecidae; genus Mandrillus; species Mandrillus leucophaeus. The sequence continues at coordinate 39,702 of NW_012103809.1, forward strand.
ATTTATCTCAAGCCCCAAGCACAATCTGTAATCTTACTTTGTGCTGCTCACAGTAAAAAGACATCATTTAGGCTTGAATTTTCTCAACTCTCCACCTCATCAAGCCTACTCCTACTACCACCTCTCTACATCTATACTTACCCTTGGTTCTTCTCCAGTCCAACCTGATCCCCTTATATGTGCCCCACATTCTAACCCTTTCATCTCCACTCCAGACTCTATTTATCTCGTCCGCATTTCTCTCCCCACATACAGCCACCAAGTCCTGATTCCCGTGGTCAGTACCCAGGTTCATTGCCAGAAACTAAGGGATTCTCATCAGGGCTGAACAATATGCACCTGCCACCAATGCCAGCTGGTCTCCAGAGCTTCATCGAGCATGCAAAAGATAAACAGGGACAGGGTGGTGGCTCACGCCTGTAATCCCAGCACTTTGGGAGGCTGAGGCGGGTAGATCACATGAGGTCAGGAGTTCAAGACCAGCCTGTCCAATATGATGAAACTCCATTTCTACTAAAAATACAAAAATTAGCTGGGCATGGTGGCAGGCACCTGTCATCCCAGCTACTCAGGAGGCTGAGGTAGGATCGCTTGAACCTGGGAGGCAGAGGCTGCAGTGAGCAAAGATCATGCTACTACTCCAGCCTGGGTGACAGAGCAAGATTCTGTCTCAAACAAACAAACAAACAAACAAACAAAAAAGATAACCAGGGATCCCCACACATTTGAGAAAAACAACAGGTGAATAACAAACACTAAGCTGATGCATTGAAGAAATTAGACCTTGGGGAAATAAGTACTATAGGAAAGGGATGAGAACCTTAACTTAAGTGTAATTAGTTTCCCAAGACAGATGCACAAGGATGCCAAGCTCATGAATGACTGGCTGCTCAGAAAAAGAAGCCATCAGACTTACTGGAAATTGAAGACTTCCAATAATTGCCGAGGGAAAACTCAGCTGATGGAATGAACCACAGAAGGGTGTCCATGAAGCATGAAATCGTTAAATAGCAGATGGGGCTGATTCTCCCAAAATAAAGTTCAAAAGCTGAAAGAGACTTAAAATGTGAGCTAGACATGAAGAAGCATGGAAGACAGATCCATGAGTTACAGCAGCTGTCCTACGGGATTCTAGGACAGGAGAGAGAAGATGCAGGACACAAATAAAGAAATTATAGAAGGCTGGGTGCAGTGGCTCACACCTATAATCCCAGCACTCTGGGAGGCTGATGCGGGTGGATCACCTGAGGTCAGGAGTTCAAGATAAGCCTGGTCAACATGGTGAAACCCTGTCTCTACTAAAAATACAAAAATTAGCTGGGCGTGGTGGTGCACACCTGTAATCCTAGCTACTCAGGAGGCTGAGGCAGAAGAATCACTCAAACCCAGGAGGCAGAGGTTGCAGTGAGCTGAGATCCTGCCACTGCACTCCAGCCTGGGCAACAGAGCAAGACTCCATCACAAAAACAAACAAACAAAAAAATTGGCCAGACAATGGCTCATGCCTGTAATCCCAGCACTTTGGGAGGCCGAGGCGGGTGGATCACCTGAGATCAGGGGTTCAAGACCAGCCTGACCAACATGGTGAAACCCCATCTCTACTAAAAATACAAAATTAGCCAGGCATGGTGGCACACACCTGTAATCCCAGGTACTCGGGAGGCTGATGCAGAAGAATTGCTTGAACCCAGGAGGCAGAGGTTGCAGTGAGCCGAGATCGTGCCATTGTACTCCAGCCTGGGCAACACAGCGAGACTCTGTCTTAAAAAAAAAAAAAAAAAAAAGTAATTCAAGAAAAGTGCAAGTAAAACAATAGACTTTTGATAAAATCTAAATATGTGCTGTTCAAAATGCTAAACAATTAGCCACATGTGGCTACTGAGCACCTGAAATGTAATGAAGTCTTAACTGAGAGGTGCTGAGAGTGTTAAACATACCCTTAAAACATTTTATGCAAGAAAAAACCACGTAAATAATTTTTATATAGAGTCTGAGTTGAAATGATACTAATCTGAATACTATGGGTCAAATAAATTTTAGATATATTTTGTTTTCTTTTTTTTTTTTCTTGAAATGGAGTTTCACTCTTGTTGCCCAGGCTGAAGTGCAATGATGCGATCTTGGCTCACTGCAACCTTTGCCTTCTGAGTTCAAGCAATTCTTCTGCCTCAGCCTCCTGAGGAGCTGGGATTACAGACATGTGCCATCATGCCTGGCTAATTTTGTATTTTTAGTAGAGATGGGGGTTTCACCATGTTGGTCAGGCTGGTCTCGAACTCGTGACCTCAAGTGATCCACCTGACTTGGCCTCCCAAAGTGCGGGGATTACAGGCATGAACCACCATGCTCAGCCATAAGTTATATTGTTAAAGAAAATTATTATTAAAATTAATTTTATTTGTTCTTCTTGCCTTTATAATGTGGCTATCAAAAAATTTAAAATTACCTATGCAGCTTGCATTCGTGGCTAGCAATGTATGTCAATCGGACCATGTTGGTCTAATTAATTGTGAATAATATGGCTGTGAAGCTTAATGCATTTTTAAAGAAATTATTCCCAAGAAAGCAATGAAATGCCACAATAAACAGACAAATAGCTCAGTTGAAAAATGAACTAAGGATTTGAACATACATTTCTCCAAAAAAGATACACAAATAGCCAATAAGTACATGAAAAGATGCTCACCGTTATTAGTGAATAGGGAAATGCAAATCCAAACCACAGTGAGATCCACTTCACACCCAGTAGGATTGCTGTAGTGAAGAAAAAAAAAAAATGAAAACAACAAGTGCTGGAGAGAATGTGGAGAAATTGGAACCCCACTACATTGATCGTAGGAATGTAAAATGGTGCAGCTGCTTTGAAAAAGTTTGGTAGTTCCTCAAAACATTAAATATGGAGTTAACACATGGCCCATCAATTTAAGACTTAGGAAAATAAAAACATGTATTTGTACAAAAAGTTGTGCATGAATGTCCACAGTAGCATTATTCATAATAGGCAGAAAGTAAAAGCAACCCAAATACCCACCACTTGATGAATGGATAAACAAATACGGTCTAGCCATACAAGAGAGTATTATTTAGCAGTAGAAAATCAAGTGCTGGGTCAGGTGCAGTGTCTCATGCCTGTAATCTCAGTACTTTGGGAGGCCAAGGCAGGTGGATCACTTGAGGTCAGGAGTTTGTGAACAGCCTGGCCAACATGGTGAAACCCAGTGTCTACTAAAAATACAAAAATTAGCTGGGCGTTGGGAGGCTGACACAGGAAAATTGCTTGAACCTGGGAGGCAGAGGTTGCAGTGAGCCAAGATCGCGCCACTGCACTCCAACCTGGGCAACAGAGTGAGACTCCATCTCAGAAAAAAAAAAAAAAGAAAGAAAGAAAGAAAAGAAAGTGCTAGTATGTTACAAGGATGAACCTTGCAAACATTATGCTAAGTGAAAGAAGTTAATCACAATAGACCAATATTTTTGATGCTTTTTTTTTTTTTTTTGAGAGAGGGTGTCACTCTGTCACCCAGGCTGGAGTGCAGGGGTGCAGTCTCAGCTCACTGCAGCCATAACCTCCCTGGGGCTCTAGCTATCCGCCCACCTCAGCCTCCCAAGTAGCTGGGACCACAGGCACATGCCACCAGGCCCGACTAATTTTTGTATTTGAGATGGAGTTTCACAATGTTGCCCAGGCTGGTCTCAAACTCCTGGGCTCAAGTGATACCCCTACCTCAGCCTCCCAGTGTGCTGGGATTACAGGCATGAGCCACCGTGCCTAGCTACTATGACACTTTTTATTTGAAATGTTCAGAAGTTCAGAATAGACAAATCTAGAAACAGAAATTAGATTAGTGACTGGGGCTGAAGAGGGTAGGGGAAATGCACACTGATAACTAATGAAGATAGAGTTTATTTTGGGGATGATGAAAATGTTCTAAAATTGATTGTGGTGGGTGGTGGAGGTTGCACAAGAAACAAATTACAGTTGTTGCTTCTGGGAAGGGAAACTTGACAACTGGGGGCCAGAAGTGTCTAAAAATATATATGTGTGTGTGTGTGTATATATATACACACACACACACGAGTGGGTAAGTATGTATAAGTGTATATATACACACACACATAAACATATACACACACACATATATGTGTATGCCCTGGATGCTTATCTAATTTTGTATCATGCATATATATAACCTATTCACTAACGAATAAATAAAATAATATTTTACAAAGAAATTGCATTTGGAGCCAGGAGTGATGGCTAATGTCTATAATCCCAGCACTTTGGGAGGCTGAGGCCGACAGATCTCAAGCCAGGAGTTCGAGATCATCCTGAGCAACAAGGCGAAAAACCATCTCTACAAACAAAACAAAAGTTAGCCAGGCTTGGTGGTGCACATCTGTGGTCTCAGCTACTCGGAGGCTGAGATGGGAGGATTGCTTGAACCTGGGAGGTCTAGGCTGCAGTGAGGCTGGATGACAGAGTGAGACCCTATCTCAAAAAAATAAAAAATAAAAAAGGAAATTGCATTTGGAATCCTAAGAGTCATAACCAAAGATTCAATAAAAATTCAAAAAGTATTAAAGAACAATATTTATATTGTCATGAATACATATGTAGCTCTAGATGAAAAAGGTAATTTTTGGCCAGGGGCAGTGGCTAACACCTGTAATCCCAGCACATTGGGAGGCTGAGGTGGGCGGATCACGTGAGGTCAGGAGTTCGAAACCAGCTTGGCCATCATGGTGAAACCCCATCTCCACTAAAAATACAAAAACTTAGCTGGGCGTGGTGGTGCTTGCCTGTAATCCCAGTTACGTGGGAGGCTGAGGCAGGAGAATCAGTTGAACCCAGGAGGCGGAGGTTGCAGTGAGCCGAGATCATGCCAGCGCACTCCAGCCTGGGCGACAGAGACTCCATCTCAAAAAAAAAAAGGTAATTTTTAGGACAATAAAATGTCAAAAATTGACTTTGAAAAGGATAGAAAAACCAGACCAGGCTAATGATCAGATAAAAACTGAAAAGATAGCCAAAATTATATCCCCTCTCCCACAAAAAAGAACATCAAGGGCAGAAGCGTTTTACTGGTGACTTCCAGTCCTTCAAAGAACAGGTACTTCTTATAAACTGTTTCCAGGAACAAGAAAATAGCCAGGGCTCCTCCACTCATTTAATAGGTATAAATATCAGTGTACACGAATTGGAGGATAACAAAATGGAAGAAAGAAAGGAAGGAAGGAGAGAGAAAAGCAGGGAGGAGACAGCAGAAGCATCACTCCAGTTTTGTTTGACCCACGCTGTTGTCTCTATGTATCTTTTTTTTTTAATGGAACGGAGTTTCGCTCTTGTCCCCAGGCTGGAGCGTAGTGGTGCAATCTCTGCTCACCACAACTTCCGCCTCCCAGCTTCAAGCAGTTCTCCTGCCTCAGCCTACCAAGTAGGGTGCGGTGGATCACGCCTCTAATCCCAGCACTTTGGGAGGCCGAGGCAGGCGGATCACCTGAGGTCCGGAGTTTGAGACCAGCCTGGCAAACATGGCGAAATCCTGTCTCCACTAAAAATACAAAAATTAGCCAGGCGTGGTGGTGAGCGCCTGTAATCCCAGCAACTCGGGAGGCCGGGGTGAGAGAATCGCTTGAACCTGGAAGGTGGAGGTTGCAGTGAGCCGAGATGGCGCCATTGCACTCCAGCGCCAAGAGCAAAACTCCGTCTCAAAAAGAAAAAAAAAATAGAGTAAAAAGCCAAAGAAAGCCAAAGATATGAGTGGGCAAGTGTAGACAGACAGATAAATAGATAGATTGATGACAGATATTCAAAGACACATTCAATAATATTGAAGGAAGCAAAAAGTTAAACAAAAATGAAAAATCATTTTTACCCATCAGATTGACAAAACTTTTAAAACTTATAATCAGCCAATGAGGGTTTGGAAAAATACTTATTTTTGTCTTCATGGGCATTTAAGTTGGTACAACATTTTATGGAACAATTTGAAGATACTTATTAAAAATTTAAAAGTGCATATATTTGAACTCCAGCAAATCCGCTTCTCTATGTCTATCCAGTAGAAATACTGGGAAATGTATTCAGATGACCATGGTGTTTTCTATTGCTACATAACAAATTACCACAAAATAGCTTCAAAGAATACAAAATCGCTGTCCACAGCTTCTCAGGGTTAAGAGTCAGGCACAGCTTAGTTGAGTCCTCCAGTCAGGATCTCAACAGATTTAAGTCAAGGTGTCAGCCCAGTGCGTTTTCTTTTTTAAAATTTTTTACTTTAATTTTTTTCTTTTAAGAGATGAGGTCTTACTTTGTTGCCTAGGCTTGTCTCAAACCCCTGGGCTCAAGCAATCCTCCTGACTCAGCCTCCCAAAGTGCTGGGATTACAGGTGTGCCCCACTATGCCCCGCTAGCCCAGTGCATTTTTTTTCTTTTTTTCTTTTTTTACTGAGATGGAGTCTCACTCTGTCGCCTAGGCTGGAGTGCAGTGGCATCGTCTTGGCTCACTGCAGCCTCCACCTCCCGGGTTCAAGCAATTCTTCTGCCTCAGCCTCCTGAGTAGCCGGGATTACAGGCACCCACTATCACATCTGGCTAATTTTTGTATTTTTTTTTAGTAGAGATGGGGTTTCACCCTGTTGGCCAGTCTTGTCCCAAACTCCTGACCTCAAGTGATTCACCCACCTCGGCCTCCCAAAGTGCTGGGATGACAGGCATGAGCCACCACACCAGGCCCTTTTTTTCTTTGTTTCAGAGACAGGGCCTCCCTCTGTTGCCCAGGCTGGCGTGCAGCAGGAGTGAACCACTCTACCAGCCAGCCCAGTGTGTTTTCCTCTCAAGGCTCAGCAAGGGAAAGATTTATTCTGAGCTGCCTGAGGTTGTTGGCAGAATTCATTTTATCAAGGTTACATGGGGTCCCCATTTTCCTGCTAGCTGTCAGAGAGGGCCCACTCTCAGCAACTAGAGGTCCTGGGAAGGATCACATGACCTGGCCTCATAACTCCCTTCCTTATGCCCCCTCACACTTCCAATCTCTCCCTTCAGGGATCCCCTTTAAAGAGACCCCCTGATGAGGCCAGACCCACCTAGGATAATCCAAGTTGATCAACCCAATCACAGGGTTGTATCCGATCTGTTTCAGTGTCCTGCCCACACTCAAGGAGAAGGGATGACACAGAGAAGGGGCAGCAAGGTGGGTGGGACTCTCAGGGCAATCACAGAATTCTGGCTGGGCGTGGTTGCTCACATTTATAATCCTAGCACTTTGGAAGGCTGGGACGGGAGGATTGCTTGAGCCCGGGAGTTTGAGGCAAGCCTGGGCAACATAGCAAAACCCCATCTCTACAAACAATACAAAAATTAGCCAGGCATCGTGGCGTGCACGTATAGTCCCAGCTACTCAGAAGGCTGAGGTGGGAGGATCACCTGATCTCAGGAGGTTGAGGCTGCAGTGAGCCAAGATTGCACCACTGCACTCCAGCCTGGGCAATAGAGTGAGACCCTTTTATTTTATTTTATTTTTCTTTATTTTATTTTATTTTTTGAGACGGAGCATCACTCTGTCTCCAAGGCTGGAGTACAGTGGCACAGTCTCGGCTCACTGCAACCTCCACCTCCCAGTTCTAGCAATTCTCCTGCCTCAGCCTCCCAAGTAGCTGGGATTACAGGTGTATGTCACTATGCCTGTCTAATTTTTGTATTTTTGGTAGAGACAGGGTTTCACCATGTTGGCTAGACTGGTATTAAACTCCTGACATCAGGTGATCCACCTGCCTCAGTCTCCCAAAGTGCTGGCATTACAGGCATGTGCCACTGCGCCCGGCTGAAACCCTTTTTTTAAATCTCAGAATTTTGCCTGCCACCGCCCATATTAGAGGATGCTCCTGCCAGTAGAGAGTTGGTGAGGATGAAAAACTGGAAACAATGTAGAAATGGTTAAATATGTTTTGAATGCTTACATAGACTATGTACATCTATACTATGGAATATTGGACTGAGTTGCAAAATTGAACGAAACAGATCAAGATGACATAATAACTAACACAAAAATGGCAAGTTTCAGAATAATACATCCAGTAGGATCCCATGTATGTATTAACAAATAAATGTTAGCTTCCTGCCTCTACCTTTGTCCTCTGAAATCCTCTATTCTGCTGCCAGAGAGGACTTTTCAAAATTCAGATCTGATGAGGCCACCAGCCCCTGCGCCCACCCTGCCCCCCAGGCTTAACATCTAACCTTGGATTCCCATCATTCTTAGGATAAAGCCTAAACAGATATTTATCCTGGCCTGGGATGTGGCCCTAGCTGGTCCCCGCTGCCCCAAGCTCCAGCCACAGCTCTCTGGGTCCACAGTTCTCCCTCTACCACTGAGCCTTACCAGCAACTTCTCTGCTGAAATGCTCTCTAGTCACCCCCCTTTCACCAGGCCCACTTGATTCATGCTTCCAATCTCAATTCTAGCTGGGCACAGTGGCTCATGCCTGTAATCCCCAACACTTTGGGAGGTTGAGGCTGGAGGATCACTTAAGGCCAGTATTCAAGACCAGCTTGGGCAACATAGTGAGACCCTGTCTCTTAAAAAAAAAAAAAAAAGAAGAAGAAGAAAAGAAAGAAAACAAAATCTCAATTCAAATGACAATCTCCTTTCTCAAACCCCCTGTCTGCCCACAGACCAGCCAGATACCCTGTCACAAGCTCTACCCATGCTCCCTCACCACTCCCATAGTTAGTAAGCCTTCATTTATGTGTGTGTAGATCAGATCATTTATCTGATTCATATCTGTCTTCCCCAAATGACCTTAACCTCCACAAGGACGGGACTTTATCTGGCTTTGCTTACCATTGTGCCTCCAGTGCTTGCTACACTATCTGGCACCAAGCAAGGGCTCAATCAGTATTTGTCTCATGACTCTGGCTCTCCTGTCCCTTCTCATCAGATTTTGCACACCTTGCCCATGCACTTTCACATCTCTGGGGCTGGGCATGTCATTTTGTCCTTTTGAAAGGCCTTGCCACTTTTGAATTGCCTGGCAAACTCCTACTCATTTTGTAAAGCCCAGTTGAAATAACCCCTCTTGAAGCCAAGATAAAATCAAGAAGGAGAGACTGGGCATGGTGGCTTATGCCTGCAATTCCAGCACTTTGGGAGGCTGAGGTGGGCAGATCATGAGGTCAGGAGTTCAAGACCAGGCTGACCAACATGGTGAAACCCCATATCTACTGAAAACACAAAAATTAGCTGGGCGTGGTGGCACATGCCTGTAATCCCAGCTACTTGGGAGGCTGAGGCAAGAGAATTGCTTGAACCCAGGAGGCAGAGGTTGCAGTGAGCCGAGACCGTGCCATTGCACTGCAGCCTGGTGACAGAGTGAGGCTCCACCTCAAAAAAAAAAAAAAAAAAATCAAGAAGGAGAATGCCAAAATGTGAATAATGAAGAGTTGAGATCATAAGTGATATTTATTTCTGTTTTATGCTTCCTAAATGCTTTGCAATGAGTAGCTATTACTTTCATAATTATAAAAAGTAAAATAGACAGATGTTCCAAGATGGCCAACTAGGAAGAGCTCTGGTCTGCAGCTCCCAGCATGATTGACACAGAAGATGGCGATTTCTGCATTTCCAACTGAGGTACCTGGTTCATCTCATTGGGACTGGTTGGACAGTGGGTGCAGCCCACGGAGGGCGAGTCAAAGCAGGGCAGGGCATCGCCTCACCCAGGAAGCGCAAGGGGTGAGGGGATTTCCCTTTCCTAACCAAGGGAAGCCATGACAGACTGTACCTGGAAAATCGAGACCCTTCTGCCCAAATACTGCACTTTTCTAATGGTCTTAGCAAACAGCACACCAGGAGCTTATACCCCACACCTGGCTTGGCGGGTCCCATGCCCACGGAGCCTTGCTCACTGCTAGCATAGCAGTCTGAGATTGACTTGCGAGGCGGCAGCCTGGCAGGGGGAGTGGCATCTGCCATTGCTGCAGCTTGAGTAGGTAAACAAAGCAGCCAGGGAAGCTCGAACTGGGCAGAGCCCACCACAGCTCAGCAAGGCCTACTGCCTCTGTAGACCCCACCTCTGAGTGGGGTCAGAGTGGGGTCAAAATCTGAGAGATTTTATCACCACTAAGCCTGCCTTACAAGAACTTCTGAAGGAAGCACTAAACATGGAAAGGAACAACTGGTACCAGCCATTGCAAAAACATGCCAAATTATAAAGACCATCGATGTTAGGAAGAAACCACATCAACTAATGGACAAAATAACCAGCTAACATCATAATGACAGGATCAAATTCACACATAACAATATTAACCTTAAATGTAAATGGGCTAAATGCCCAAATTAAAAGACACAGACTGGCAAATTGAATAAGGAGTCAAGACTCATCAGTGTGCTGTATTCAGGAGAATCATCTTACGTGCAGAGACACGCATAGGCTCAAAATAAAGGGATGAAGGAAGATCTACCAAGCAAATGGAAAGCAAAAAAAGCAGGGGTTGCAATCCTGGTCTCCGTTAAAACAGACTTTAAACCAATAAAGATCAAAAGAGACAAAGAAGACCATTACATAATGGTAAAGGGATCAATTCGACAAGTAGAGCTAACTAGCCTAAATATATATGCACCCCATACAGGAGCACCCAGATTCATAAAGCAAGTCCTTAGAGACCTACAAAGAGACTTAGACTCCCACACTATAATAATGAGAGATTTTAACACCCCACTGTCAATACTAGACAGATCAATGAGACAGAAGGTTAACAAGGATATCCAGGACCTGAACTCAGATCTGCACCAAGCAGACCTAAATAGACATCTACAGAACCCTCCACCCCAAATCAACAGAATATACATTCTTCTCATCACCACATTGCACTTACTCCAAAATTGACCACATAGTTGGGAGTAAAGTACTTCTCAGCAAATGTAAAAGAACAGAAATCACAACAAACTGTCTCTCAGACCACAGTGCAATCAAATTAGAACTCAGGATTAAGAAACTCACTCAAAACCGCACATCTACATGGAAACTGAACAACCTACTCCTGAATGACTACTGGGTAAATAACAAAATGAAGGCAGAAAT
>NW_012103809.1:54336-57951 GCF_000951045.1 Mandrillus leucophaeus
ACAGAAAACCAAACACTGCATGTTCTCACTCATAGATGGGAATTGACCAATGAGAACACTTGGACAAAGGGCGGGGAACATCACACATGGGGGCCTGTTGTGGGGTGCATGGTAGGGGGAGGGATAGCATTAGGAGAAATACCTAATGTAAATGACAAGTTAATGGGTGCAGCAAACCAACAAGGCACATGTATACCTATGTAACAAACCTGCACATTTTGCACATATACCCTAGAACTTAAAGTATAATAATAATAAAAAAAGAGAACCTGGAAAAAAAGTTTTTAAGGCAAAAAAAAGTAAAATAATCTCTCAGCATCTTCAAAAATACACATTTACTTCATGAAGCAACAAATGAATTCCCTTCTCAGGCCTCCAGATCCCCCTTCTCATGGGAACTTGGACTTTCTATTCTTGTCAGACACCCCCTCATAGATGTGTATCTGTCTCCGGGTACTCAGTGTCCTGTACTGGATTGTTTGCTCACAGACCGAAGTGTCCCTCCTAGTCTGAGCTCTTCTTCCCCATCGCCATCAGCCCAGTGTTCACCCTAGAGAAGAGGTCAGTAAACGCATAATGAGAAAATGAATGGACAACCAATCGGCCTCTTTCCATTATCTCCACTATTTCCAGTGGATGTCCTGTTTGGGGATGGCCCTAGATCTTCACGGTTCACTGCAGCAAGCAGACACTCTTCCTGCAGGGAGGGTGGAACAGGCTCTGGGGGCACAGACCTACTACAGTGGCTGGGAGGGAGGGAGTCCTTCCAGGGAGGAAGAGGACGGCAACAGCGAGTGTGGCAACAGGCGATGGGAAGTGTAGTCAGCACTGGGGAGGCCCAGTGCAAGGAATATGGTGTCTCACCAGGCAGGAAGAACCACGTAATGAGGAGTCCCAGTGGGAGCCTCTGTTCTGAGCGAGACATCAGAGAGGGACCCCCCAGGGCCCATCCCAGGGCCCTGCACAGTGTCCAGCTGGTCCACAGGCCAGAGATGGAAACTTGACACTGAATTCTGCGCCCTTCAATGTTTTCTGAGCAGTTTCCCCTCTGCCCCTTGGCTTGCATGCCTGTCCTCCTCAGCTGCAGGGTCTAAACAATGAAGAGCCCGGCAGCAACAGGGGCAGGAAGTGAAAGGGAAAATGACTGAGTGCAGGGCAGGAAAATCAAGGCATGAAAACCTTTTCAAGGGGTGTAAGCTGAAAGTATATTTTGTAAACTGTTGAAATTGGTGCCCCTTTAGTGGGGTGTGGTGGTGCGTCCCTGTAGTCCTAGCTACTCAGGACGCTGAGGCAGAGGATAGCTGGAGCCCAGGAGGTTGAGGCTGCAGTGAGCCATGATCTTGCCACTGCACTAAAGCCTGGGCAGCAAAACAAGACCTTATCATAAATAAATAAATAAAATAATTTTAAAATTAAAAAAAGAAAGGCCAGGTGTGGTATCTCACACCTGTAATCCCAGCACTTTGGGAGGCCCAGGAAGGCAGATCACTTGAGGTCAGGAGTTTGAGACCAGCCTGACCAACACGGTGAAACTCCATCTTTACTAAAAATACTAAAATTAGCCAGATGTGGTGGCACACACCTGTAATCCCAGCTACTTGGGAAGCTGAGGCAGGAGAATCGCTTGAACCTGGGAGGCAGAGGTTGCAGTGAGCCAAGATGGCACCATTGCACTCCAGCCTAGGCAACAAGAGTGAAACTCCGTCACTCTGTCTCAAAAAAAAAAAAAAAAAAAAAAGGAAAGAAAGGAAATTGGTGCCCTCCAGTAAGGTGGCAAGTCATATGCAAACGGACCCAGGAGTTTGGGAATATCTTCATCCTCAGGTCCCTTCACACAGCTACTGAGCCCCTGTTCTGTGAGGTGGTGAGGACATCCCTCCAGGCACTCCGTCACTGTTCCTCTCTTAAAATCTACCATTCTCCATTATGCCTTCATTTAGATAGATCTGACTTCTGGAATCTAGAACCCAGAATTCACAAAATTAAACGAAGACAGAAACTAGGAGCTTGCAGCTAAAGTTATTCAATGGAACTTTCCAAATAAGAACTTTTACCTAACAAGCACATTCAGATTTTCAAGAACATCAGCCCTAGCTGTCATTTTTGGGGCCTTCACTGGGCAGAAAACAACGTGCAGTGGGCATCAGGAGGCATTCTGGAAACCAGACTGCACTGGATTGCAGAAGAGCCATGCCAAATGACAAACGGGAACGAGGGGAAAAAGCATCTCAGCACTTTCAAAGCAGAAACACAAACTACCGTCCCCACCCTCCTCTCTCCATCTCTAAATGTCTTTAGTAAAATAAATTTGGAATTAGGGTTAAATAAAGCCATCCAAGTACCCCTTCCTCTCCAGTCTATGACACAAGGAATCTATCCACTGACTCAGACCTTGTCTGGAGTTTCTGTCTGTGTGGGGATGTTACCTGCATGGGGAGAAGAGAATCAAAGGAAATTTAAGCTACATGTTTAAGTTACTGGGGTTATGCAGAAAGTTGGACTTTTCCTGCCAAATAAAGTAGCCACAAGGGGCTGGGCATGGTGGCTGACACCTATAATCCCAGCACTTTGGGAGGCAGAGGCAGGAGGATCACTTGAGTCCAGGAGTTCAAGACCAGCCTGGGCAACACAGTGAAACCCTATTTCCACAAAAATTAGCTGGGTGTGGTGGCGCGTGCCTGTGGCCCCAGTTACTTGAGAGGCTGAGATGAGAGAATCACCTGAGCCCAGGAGGTGATGGCTGCAGTGAGTGAAGACTTTGCCACTGCACTCCAGCCTGGGTGACACAGCAAGACTCAGTCTCAAACAACAACAAAAAGTAGTTACCAGGGAATTTTCTCTGGGAAAGTTTCCCTTTGGAAGAATTGCATCAGAAAATAATGAAGCCCAAAAAAGGGTATGAGAAGGGTATTACACGAGGGGAGTGGGCACCGGTGACTCTTTCAGTCACACAAACAATTGAACGCCTAGCAGACAACGTTACCATGAGGTTCTTGGGCTTAATTTGAATAAACCACATGATTTCATCATCTTAGGGAATTATAATATAGTTCAATTCTCAAATAAAATTATTCTTAATTGGTTTTAATTTTTTAATATTAGCAGAGGTGAGAAGGCATTAAATCAATCAGAAAGCAACACAAAAAACAAACTTCAAAAAATATGAGAGTTGTCACCTTATTTCTGTGGTTCCTTCCTCAAATGTTGCCACCCATCTAACAACAAAAATTTCTTTCTCTTTTCTCTCCTTATCCAAATAATTGAGAGCATGCTCCCTCCTTTTACACTCCATGATTCAGGCATCAAATATTCAACCTCAGCCTCAGCTTAAGTATTTGCCTGTGTCAAGCAAAATCTACAAGAATACATCTGTCTCTCTTCCTCTCTCTCTGTCTCTCTCTTGGGTAGGTACCCAAGAATCTCCCATCAGTGGATCATAGTGGATTGACTCTACCCAGTGTCAAAACCGAAAGATGACAACAAGAAAGTTTCTGCAAATATCAAGTAAATAATACACACATGCACACACACACATACACACATACATACACACCACCAGCACCACCTTCGTCTTCAACTGTCGGAACTGCTCCTAGCAAGCTTTGTACTTCAGGG
>NW_012103809.1:62371-84796 GCF_000951045.1 Mandrillus leucophaeus
AAAAAAAAAGGGAAAAAAAAAAGGCCTAGTAAGTGGCAGAACCAAGTTACACACCCATACAGTCTTACTTCAGGGCTCATTTCTTTAACTAGTAAGCACTGCTGCCTCCCTGCAGAATGTGGTAATCAGAAGCCTGGCTTGGTCTCAAGACCTTCCTTTTACTTGCCACTAGCTTGTTCTAACACATTGAGTAACATAGAGGAAGATCTTAACATGTTTGACCAAACAATGTTCTACAGGTATTTCCTAGCTCTTCCATTTTGGTTTTCCAGAAGCCTCACATCTGACTTCCCTGAGTCTTAGGGACTGCTGGCAAAGGAAATGAAGCAATCTTTGCAAAGGAGTTTTAAAAAGCAGAAAGGGCTGTGTCAGAGGTTGCAAGCTATTGAAAGGTGAAGCCAAAGTTCTGACCCTTTAGCCTAGCCCTGTGGGGTGAGAGTGGGGTGAGAATGATCATGGGTAGATCCCCAGCTCCCAAGGTGATGACAGCAGCTGCAGACCCCATGCTGTACAAACCAAAGCTGCTACTGAGTGCACACATTCATATGCATGATATAGTGCACCTACACAATCTGTTAACATTTGTGTGGTGACTAATGGATGCAAAGCTCTGTACTAAACAGGACACCACCCAGCTTTGTCTTCCAAGAGCTGATGGTATGAGGAGATATGAGACAAATAATCATGCAGATGACTCCCAAATATATAGCAGAAAACAAGAAGAAAGAGCTGTTATTAAAAGCTTGGGGATAACAGGAGAGAGACAAGCAATGGAGATGGGTGATGTCAGACCAAGAATTGAGATAGTCTTGGGGTGGCAATGACAGGGTTGCTTAACCTCAGATTTTGGTGTAGGCTCGAAAAAAAAGACAGTGTTGCTGGGGCAGAGTGATCCTTTGGTTTTTTTTTTATTATTCCTATTTTTAGAGATGTGGTCTTACTTTATCGCCCAGGCTGGAGTGCAATGGCATGATCATGGCTGACTGCAGCCTTGACCTCCCAGGCTCAAGCAATCCTCCCACCTCAGTCTCCCAAGTAGCTGGGATTATAGGTAAACACCACCAGGCCAGGAAAATTTATATATATATATGTTTATTTTGTAGAGAAGGGGGTCTCCCTGTTTCCTGATATTGAACTCCCAAGATCAAGCAATCCTCCCACCTCGGCTTCTCAAAGTGCTGGGATTACAAGCGTGAGCCACCATGCTCGGCTGGCCCTTTGGTCCTTATCGTCATGTTTGAGAGAAGAAGCACTAGTTCCACCTTTACTCTTCTGTTTCCTACTTTCTTAGGAGAATGTTCAGCCTTCTTCTATCCAGGGGAATTTTTACAGTAATAGGTGTTCAGTAAATATCTGACTGGATCAATGAATTGGGAGGTGGGGGTGTCTTATGTTGGTGCATTTATTCAACACATTCTCATTTATTCAACAAGTCCTGTGGTGGTTTTAAAGTATGACCACAAATTCCTTGATATGCTGTCCTTCTTCAAAAGGTGGAGGCTAATTCCCCTCTTCTTAGGTGTGAGCTGTATTTAGTCTCTTCTAACAAATTCAATGTTGCCAAAATGGCCAAAATAATGATCCAAGTGAGTCTGGGGCATACTAGGCATAGTGGTCTCCTCTTTGCTCTTTCTCTTAGATCACCCTTTCTGGGGGAACTCAGCTGTCATGTCATGAGGACACTCAAGCAGACATTTGGAAAGGCCCACATACTGGTAAGTAGCTAAGGCCTCCTGCCAACAGCCATGTGAGTGGGCCATCTTGGAAGATCATTCAGCCCCAGTCAAGCCTTCAGTTGACTGCAACCTCATGAGAAAGCTAAGTTGTTCCCAAATTCCTGACCCACAAAAAACTGTGACATAGTAAATGCTTGTTGTATTAAGCCACTAAGTTTTAGGGTCATTTGTGATGCAGCCATAAATAACTCTTATAGGCCTCTATCCTACTGTGTGCGAGGCTCTGTAAACATAATGGTATATAGAATAGCTCTATCCCTGGCCTCACAGAGCTCAGTCTATTAGACAATACAGACAAAAACCAATTAATATTGAGTGACAAAAGGTCTAATAGGAAGAAAGAGGCCCCAGTGGGTGGGAGTTTAAGGACGGGGTAGAGATGAAAACCACCTAGCCCAGTCTGGGAGGTCATATCTAAATGATCTAAAAGCTTTAGATCTAAAAGATAAGCAGGAATTAGCCAAGTGAAAGCATACAAGGAGAGGGGAGACCAATCCAGGCAGATGGATTAGCATGTACTGAAGACCACATGGGCAAGATGTAGTATGTGAAGTTGGAGAATTACGAGTGTGAAGTGAGGGAATAGAGGAAAAGCTGATGCCAGGTCATACAGGGCCTTGTGAGCCATATCAAAGCATTTAAATTTCATCCTAAGAGCAGTAGCAACCCTTGGAGAGTTTTGAGAAGGTAAGGAGACTCACATTATCCGAGTTGCATGAATTGGCAGGAGCAAGACTCCACACAGGGAAGAGATGACAGTGGCATGAACTGAGGTGGCAGTGATGAGGTGGAGAGAAATAAAGAGATACGCGCAATTATGGAATGGAACGTGTTGAAGGATTAGGTGTTGTTGGGGGAGGGAATGGGAAGAATGGAGGATGATGCCAAAGCCCCCAGCTTTGGACAGTTGATGGCCAGTGATGCCCTTCTCAGGGATAACACAAGAGGGCTTGGGGCGAAGAGGACAAGTTAGGTGTTGGACCTTTTGAGTCTGAGGTTACTCAAGCAACAAACTTGTTGTGCATACATGTGTACCCAAGAAGAAAGATACAGTCTGAAGATAGAGATTTGGAAGCCATTCACATAGAGCTGACAGTGGAAGCCCTGATAATGAATGAGATCTCTGAAGACAAGAGTGCGTTGAGATGAGAGAATAAATATATCTTTGGAAACCACCAACCCTGAAGAGACGAGCAAAGCATCATTCAGAGACAGAGGAAGGAAACCAAGAGAATAGACAGAGGAAGGAAACCAAGAGAATGACAGCCGCAAATGATGTTGAGAAGTCAGATAAGAACTGTGATGTGCCCCTTAACTGTAGCAACAAAGACATTGTCCAAGACTGTGGAAGGCAGGTCAATTTCAGCGATGCTCTTTTGAGGTCAACGAAGAGTTTTTTGTTTTTGTTCTTTTTTTTTTTTTTTGAGGTGGAGTCTCACTCTATACCCAGGCTGGAGTGCAGCGGCACGATCTCGGCTCATTGCAAGCTCCACCTCCCGGGTTCCGGCCCTTCTCCTGCCTCAGCCTCCAGAGTAGCTGGGACTACAAGCGCCCACCACCACGCCCAGCTAATATTTTGTAGTTTTAGTAGAGATGGGGTTTCACCATGTTAGCCAGGATGGTCTCAAATCTCCTGAATTCGTGATCCACCCGCCCCAGACTCCCAAAGTGCTGGGATTACAGGCATGAGCCACCGTGTCAGGCCGGAGTTCTTAATAATTTTAAATATATTACAAAGATTTATTTTTCTTTTCTTTCACTTTTTTTTTTTTTTTGAGACGGAGTCTAGCTCTGTCGCCCAGGCTGGAGTGCAGTGGCCGAGTCTCGGCTCACTGCCATCTCCACCTCCCAGGTTCAAGTGATTCTTCTGCCTCAGCTTCCTGAGTAGCTGGGATTATAGGTACGCGCCACTATGCCCAGCTAATTTTTGTACTTTTAATAGAGACGGGGTTTCACTATGTTGGTCAGGCTGGTCTCAAACTCCAGACCTCATGATCTGCCCGCCTCAGCCTACCAAAATGCTAGGATTACAGGCGTGAGACACTGCGCCCAGCAAACTTCTTTTTTTTTTTACGAACAGATGAAGGGAGAGCTACTCAGCCACTGGCATTGCCCCCCAAAAAATCTCTTTTACTAAGTAGATACTCCTCATTGAATTAGCAAAATGGCCCTATGTTTTCCCTAAGGCCAACAGAGAGCTCACCAAGACAGGGTCATGTGAAATATAGCAGGAGCCTCCTGCTAAAGACTCAGGAGCCAAAAGAAGCTTCAGTGGAAATGCTTTAAAACACAACCAACTTCACCCAATGTCCTTCCAGAACACAGGAAACAAATTATTTCTTTTCAGAGAAACACAGGGGAGAGGACTTAATTTCCAGTGCTGTCACAAGTCTAGGCAGAACCCTGTCCAGGAGGTCCCTAGCGTATATTTCTTTCTCTAGACAGCATAGCCTCAATGCCTGACTTTGATATTAGCTAATCACCCTGCACTCATTACTCAGCCTCCTCAAATCTCCATTCCTTCATCTGTAAAATAAGGGTGAATACAGAACTCACCACAAAGGGCTCAGTAAGGATTAAGATTACTGAGCACAGTGCTTAGCACACAGTAAGAATTCAGGGGAATGTTTTTGCTATAATAGACAGTAAAGTTATGCAATGAATATTATCACTACTAGATTCAAGTCACCAACAGAAATCTTTCTCTTTGCATTGTTTTTGGGTGTGTGTGTGTGCGTGTGTGTGTGTGTTTTAATGTCTTACGGGTAAAGTGCCAACATCTTAACAAGGTTTGGCATATGTGCAAAAGCCCAATCATTATGCTTATGAACCACAAAAGGGCCTCCGTTTGCCTTGCAACTTACGACTCTGCAGGTTTTTCTCAGCCCTCTCCATCACGACTTGCACCTCCACCACCCCTTTTCTGCCTGCGGCCTTGCTTTTAGAAGGAGGAGATAAGTCTCATTATTTTATTTTATTTTTTAATTTTTATTTTTTTTGAGACGGAGTCTCACTCTGTTGCCAGGCTGGAGTGCAGTGGTGCGATCTCGCTTCACTGCAACCTCCGCCTACCAGGTTCAAGTGATTCTCTTGCCTTAGCCTCCGGAGTAGCTGGGATTGCAGGCGTGCTCCACTATGGCCAGCTAATTTTTGTATTTTTAGTAGACACTGGGTTTTGCCATGTTGGCCAGGATGGTCTCAATCTCTCGACCTCATGATCTGCCCTCCCCAACCTCCCAAAGTGCTAGCATGACAAGCGTGAGCCACTGCACCTGGCCTACTTTATTTTAGAGACAGGGTCTCTCTCTGTCACCCAGGCTGGAGTGCAGTGGTGCAAACTTAGCTCATTGCAGCCTCGACCTCCTGGGTTCACGGGATCCTCCCACCTAAGCCTCCTGAGTAACTGGGACTACAGGTACACACTGCCATATCTTGCTAATTTTTTATTTTTTGTAAAGACGAGGCCTTGCAATGTTGGCCAAGCTGGTCTCGAACTCCTGGCCTCAAGCCATCCTCCCATCTTGGCCTCCCAAATTGCTGAGATTACAGGTGTGAGATACCGCACCCGACTTCATTATTCTTATCACACACCCGATGTCTAGTATAGTGCCTGGCATGTTACATCAATAATGCTTGTGGGATGAGTTCATAATAAATTCCAAGTGTATCCCCCCAAATGTACTTATTATAGCAGAGAAATGTTGCTTCTAGGAACAGAAAATGTCATCTATGAGGAGCCAAGGAAAGGTTGGTGAGTCTGAAGAGAGAAGGACCTGAGGCTTGCACCATATTCTGGATGAGGAGCATGGAGATCGCCCTCAAATGAAGTTTGACCAGATAATGAGCAAAGCAACAGAGCAGCCTGACCGCTCAGCAGGAAGAAAAGATAACAGCACTGTGGGGTTTTGTTGGGTGTTGTTTTTTTGGTTTTTTTTTTTTGCCCTTGCAGGGGAACTCCCTTCATAGGCAACAGAACAGAGAGAGCAGTTCAAGATAAATGTGTCTCTCTTGGTAAATGCTGAGGAGTGTACATTTCTATCACTTCATCAATCAGGAGGTAGAAGAGAGAGGGTTCTGGTGACCAGTGATGATTTGGGAACAGCAAAAAAAACAAACAAACTCCAAACATAATCCAGTGAAAACCCAACAAATTACATGACATTTCAAACCCAGCAGGAGAAAAAACACAGACCCCCAAAGAGGAAGTGATGCGTTCACCCCAGCCAAACAAAGAGGGCGACACTTTGAAGAGGAAAAAGAAAAATCAACCTAAATTCCTTAAAAGAGCATGGAGGTTGTGACTGAGATCCCATTCCTGGCCTCTGAATCCCGTCTCCCACAACCAGGCAAGCCTGGGGTGACCCATGGACTACCATGTTCTGGAATGAACCAAGAGAAATTAAAGCCTCCTCTTTTCAGAGACAAAACTTCATGCAAATGACATCACCTGAAGTCACCATGGAAAAGAATAGATGGAGTGAGGAGGGGACATCATGGAATGAATAGTGGGAAAGGTGACCAAAAGACCTTGAATGATATTCATTCAAAGATAGGCCTCGAGTTGACAATAAAGATGGAATCTTCCATGTAATGCTGCTTTGCAGTAATCAGATCTCTAATCCCAGTTATCAAGAAGAAATGCAAACATTAATGAGGTATTCCCAATGCCTCTAGGGGAATTCCATTTTCATCCTTCATTTAACTGAGAAACTGAGGTGCAAAGAAATGAAGGAAATCGCCTAAAGGATGACAGTGTGAGTCAGCAGCCCGACCAGGAAGCCGGGGCTGCGACTCCTCGCTTCCTGATTTTCTCTGCAAATATGAAGAGCACATTCCCTTCCTCTCAGAATCAGTTTGTGGCAGCAATTCTCTAGCTTAGAAAGGCAACTTTCCAGGAGAGAAGGCACGGGCATTTGGCTCCTGCTGGGGAGGGGCGAGGTAACCTGACATCAGGTCCACAGGTCCACAGAAACTGAAATTTCTTCCAAGATGAGGCTTTCCCCTTCCTTCGCCTGGAAAACCAATTTGTGCTGATGCCCTGACTCCCTCTCCTCAGAGGAGCGTCCTCCCTGCTCACCATTCTAAAGCAGCGGCTGCACAAATTAGCCACACTCTTTGTCCCTGGAGCTCCAGAATCCGATTGTGTCCCAGTGTGCGCCGCAAGCCTCGATGTGTGCCGTGCATTGTAAAACACTGGCACGTGCTTCTGCAAAGAATTTTCTTCTTCTTAACGGCCACCAGAAAGTTTGTTTGGCCATCCATCCCACTGAAGCAAAAAAGGAGAAGAAAGAGAAGAAAAGGCTGTGCACCGCTTGTTAGAAGCTTCCAAAGCTGAGTGGAAGTTTAACCAATTTCAAGGAAAGCACACACACACTAAACCCCCCACTGTTTGAGCACTTTCCACTTTTGCATACGCTGGAGCTGGACTCCAGAGCAAAGGGCGGCAGTGATTATTCTAGAGGTTATGTCATAGATGGTGTAACATTATCTTCTGCCCACTGGGATCTTATCAGCCATGTGTGCCTGGTCTATTTTGAGACCCATCTGAGCCTGCTACCTGGGACATGGGTAGTGTTAACAAATCAACATATGGCTGACAAGAGTTTAACCTGCCTCGTCTGGTGAGAAACAGTCAGAGCAAACTGTCAGCAGCAGCAGCTGAATTTGTGATATGAAATATCGCTTTCATGCCTAAAAGCAGGACAGAGAAAGAAAAAGAAAAGAGAAGTAAAGAAATACTGCTTTTTCTTCCAAATAAAATTTAGAGGCACAGTATAAACTGCAACTGTGACCCAAATCAACCAAGTAGGTAAAACACATACACACAAAGACACACGCACATCCTTTTACTTAGATAGCTTTGTTATTCAGCAAGAAGACAAATTATTAAAAAGTTGCTGGGAACAGTGGCTCACCGTGCTGTAATCCCAGCACTTTGGGAGGCCAAGGTGGGCGGATCACCTGAGGTCAGGAGTTCGAGACCAGCCTAGCCAATATGGCAAAACCCCGTCTCTACTAAAAATATAAAAATTAGCTTGGCGTGGTGGCTGGCGCCTGTAGTCCCAGCTACTCGGGAGGCTGAGGCAGGAGAATCGCTTGAACCCAGGAGGCAGAGGTTGCAATGAGATCCCGCCACTGTACTCCAGTGTGGCAACAGCGTGAGACTCCATCTCAAAATAATAATAATAATAATAATAATAAAAAGTTGAGCTCTTTCCACGAGTCAGGGCTGATAGCTGGCATCCTGGGCAGGCAGGCCAGACCCAGGGTGTGCAAAGGCCCTGTTTGTTGCCTTGGTCTTATGTATGGAAGACTTTGGCTTCTCTCTTTGCCATTAGCAGGAATCGAATTCTCAGGGCCTAACCTCACGTTCTATTTTCAGCTATTTCCACAAAGCATGCAGTCTCTTAGTCTGCCTGTCTTCCTGCTGTCCCTCCTCCTCCAGGCCAGCAGCAGTGCCGGCCGCCTGCCTGTAGCACCTGCTCCCTGCCCTGCTGCCTTACTGCTTCCTTGGGTCCAGAAAGCCGTCCCTTCCTCCCAACTCTCAAATAAACATAAGTGGCTTCCAGGCAGGCACAGTGGCTCATACCTGTCATCCCAGCACTTTAGGAAGCCAAAGCAGGAGGATCACTTGAGGCCAGGAGTTCAAGACCAGCCTGGGCAACATAACAAGACCTCATTTCTACTTTTTGAATAACTTTTTCTACTTTTTGAAAACCTTTTTAAGTGCCTTCCTTTTATTTCTCTACCCAGCGAGTGTTTACGTAGTGTGGGGGAGATCTCAGAAGCTGTCAGCCTGAAACTCTTGGCTTTTGTCTTCCTAAAGAGAGGGGTTTATTTCTGGCAGACAATCCTACTGGATTTAAAGCTGGGGTGGTTAGAGAGGCTGCTTCTTCATCCATCTCGAAGCAGACATGCTGAGGAAAAAATACACTGAGGAAAATGGCCAAATAAAGACTTCATTATTGGCCAGGCACAGTGGCTCACGCCTGTAATCCCAGCACTTTGGGAGGCCGAGGTGGGCCGAGATCACCCGAGCTCCGGAGTTCAAGATAACCCTGGCCAACATGGTGAAACCCCGTCTCTACTAAAAATACAAAAATTAGCCGGACATGGTGGCAGACACCTGTAATCCCAGCTACTTGGGAGGCTGAGGCCAGAGAATCACTTGTACCGGGAGGCGGAGGTTGCACTGAGCTGAGATTGTGCCACTGCACTCCAACCTGGGCGACAGAGTGAGACTCTGTCCTAAGAAATAAAAATAAATAAAGACTTTAGCTGATGGTAATATGGCTCAGGGTCCTAAAAAGCTCACAGAAAGTGAGAGGTGAGTTCTCTTCAAAGTGCCAAAGAAAGGCTGGGTGGGAAGAGAAACCAAGAAGATTCTCCACTTTTTTAGCCACCATACATGCCAAATAGTGGAATCTTCCAGGGTCCACATGTTACGTATGACTTAATAGCTATTGTGTGCAATGGCCTCTTCATCGACTGCTCCTCAGACAAGTCATAAATAAATAATCGCCCTTTCTTTCAGGAAAGTTAGAAATTCATTTGCCTTGAAAATAATTTCCTCTTCTTTCAGGTAGAGAGACCTATGTAAGTCTTTCAAAGTCTCCCTTTTCTTGATGACTACTTCTAGAAGTAAAAGCCAGAAAGGGCAGAATAATTAGGTTAAGTCACATCTAGCCCCGTGCCATCTGTGCATGGAGTGTGAGGATGATCTCAGTAGCGGTTAAGCCACTTACTAACCTCCTATCCACTGGGAAGTGATGAAGGAAGAAGTGACTAATGATGCTAAGGAGACAGCTGTCCTTATTCGGGCTCAGTTTACAGCAATTCTTGCCTCTGCAAAGATAACCAGGGGTTCAAAGCATTAGTCCTAAGAGCTGGTGAGGAAGCCCCATCTGTGCTAGTTAGGGCTTTGGAGTCACAGACTTGGGTTCTAATTCTAATTCTGTCACTCACTGGATGCATGACCTCAAATTACTTAACCTTGTTAAGTGTCAGATTCCTCATCTGTAAAATATGGAAGAAGAAGATTTGTCTCTTAGGATTGTTGTGAAGATTAGCATAAAATGCCAGGTGCAGAGTAAGGGCTTAGTAAGTGGCAAATTATTATTGGGGAATAAAATAAATGAAGAGGATTTCATTAATAAACAAGATTCTTCCAACTAATCCCACCTTCAATTATGATTTGGGAGCTCAGTGTATCATCCTTCGCACTAGAACCCTGCTCAGCAATGATGCCATCTGCTTGTTTGCTTGCTGCAATAATCCACGACTAAAGACCCCTAAAAAAAAAAAACAGATACCCTGCTGAAGGGAAAATTACACAGGGCAAGTAGAGAAATTCAGAGTAAAAATTTACTTGGTAGTAAAACCTTCTGAGTCACTATGAACACCATTTGTATTTCTGACAAGTACCACTCGATTTTGTTTTCATGACAGTAAAAAGTTCCAGCAGAGACGTATATCTTGCGTATTTCAGGTCTGATAGTGTGCATGGATTGTAAAATCTTTTCTTGGCTTGGGCACCAAAGTAGATTAGGTAATAAAGAAGTTGCAAAGAAGAGATGTTTGGAGCTTCTGGTTTTGATAGCCAAATGATAAAACAAATGTGATGAGAGCATAGAGTTATCCCCAACACCATTATATCCCATAAAATCAATCAAAAAATTATGTGTTACATAAAATAAGGATAGAAAGAGAAAGAGAGAGAGAGAGAATGTCTGCTTTACTAAATTGATTTTCTCTCTCATCAGAGTTGGATCTCCTTTTTTGACCCCCACCATATATATAAAACAATAGTTGTACTTTAGTATTCATTAATTTAAAAGATATGTAAAAATTAGCTGGGCGTGATGGCATGCACCTGTAATCCCAGCAACTCAGGAAGCTGAGGCAGAAGAATCACTCGAACCTAGGAGGCAGGGTTTGCAGTGAGCCGAGATCACACCACTGCGCTCCAGCCTGGGTGACAGAGGGAGGCTCTGTTTCAAAAAAATAAATACATAAACAAAAGATACATAACAAAATAATAATGTAAAAATGTATAAATGTAAAAATGCTTCTAAATGAATTTGTGGTTTATTAATTAATGACAAAGACATACATTTGGACAGAGTGCCTTTTTATGCCAGTACTATTATTCCATTTGCAGGAAGTGCTGGGTGCACATAAAGCACCGTTGACCCTTTGCAGTAACTTGGTGTCCCTGAGGGAGTATTTAGCCACAAACTGGGAACCACTGACTTAAAGCAGAAATATGATGCGAAAGCAGGAAGGGATGCTCAACACATCCTTAAAGTGTTTTTCTGTAATTTAAGCAAGGTGAAATAAAAATATTTTTCCCCTAAGCATCTGAGTACGTGAAGTTAGTCTCATCTTGCCATTAGTTTCATTTCCATGTGCTTAGAAACCCCGTCCACGTTACAGTTTTCCAGCTCCCTACAAAACTAGAAGTTTTGCCAATCAAATATTTATTGAATGATAGTGATCTTGCTTATAACCTCAGTGGTGTCTATCCCTTAAATTAACCACATTCATTGTGTTGTCTTTGTGAGATTTTGATCATTTCCAGATGCAGATACACCTTATATGAACAGAAAGGGAAAAAAATCCAAAGTCATTCCAAATAGAACCAGAACTGTAGCTACCACATGTGTTTTAAATATATTACCCATACAATTAAGAATACAGTATTATAAACCAGCTCTATAAATCTTATAATAAAAACAGAAATGCACCAACTCTTCTTAGCCACAAAGAGGCCCTTAATGATACTATAGATTCCATGATGATGTGGCATTGGGACTAACTTAATATTCCATAGGAAGAATGTTAGCTGGCTGAAATAAATAGAGCATATCCCTTTCTGTGCATAACTAAAATGAAGGGAAAGCATTTTTCTTTCATATAGACAAAAAAGAAGGCCTTTTTATTTTAGAAATTCTTAAAGATACACAAAAGTAGACATAATAGTATAATGAATTCTCACATGCCTACCACACAGTTTCAGCAGATGGCATCTTATTTCATTCATATTTTTCATTTTCTACCCCCATCAAAAAAAAAAAAAAAAAAAGCTGTATTATTTTAATACCAGACATCACATCATTTTGGTGCAAATAGTTCATGATGGATGTCTAAGACATGAGAACTCTTTGAAAAATATGGTATGATCACAAATTCACTAATACTCAAACCAGTAACAATAATTCCTTAATAGTCTTTAATATATAGTATTCAAATTTCCCCAAACATCCCATGTTTGTTTACTTTTTAAAATCAACTGTATCTTCAACTTCTAAGGATGGTGGCTGTTTTTAAGGAACTCACACAGCTGAAATCCCCTTACAGTTCCTCTGAGAAATATGTCTTTAAATAAGTGCTTAGTCATGGAACATTTTATCAGTGATTCAGCAATCACTCTAGGCCTTTATTGAGATGGGCCCAAACACTGCGCAGCAGTGGAAACAGGCTCTGTCAAGACTTCTTCTCACTGTCTCTTACTGTAGGGCAGTGCCTTAAAGTGCACAGAGCTGGGGGTGGGGAAGCCTTGATTCTAATCCTAATGTGGTTGTTATATAACTGTATAACCTTAAGAGTATCTCTCTTCTTTGTCTCAGTTTCCAGGCCTGTAAAATGAGTGGGTTAGCCTATGTAATTTCTAAATTTCTTTCTGGCTTTTAAGATTCAACATGTTTGGTTTTATGTCTATGTCAAAAGCTATATCTGCATGGTGTTATTTGCCAAAATGAGAGAATGTCTATTGTGGAAGAGAGTGGGTCTTACGAAATCTTAAGACTAGTTGAATCCTGACTCTAGGTCCCCTGGGTAAGTCATTAACCTTTCTAAGCCTTCATGTCACACTGTATTACAATTATTTATTTTACATATCATCTCTCCTATCAAAACTGAATTGCTAGAGAGTCGGGTTTTCTCATATTTGTCTTTCTGTCATCAAAGTCCGGGGTCCTGTCTGGAGCCTGGTAAGTTCTCAATAAGTGCTTGTTACATAAATGAATGGGAGGGTATGCAATCTGAGGGTAAGTATGGTGGCTCCATCTACCTTACAGGATTACTGTACCGTGAAATGAGCCAATGTACATAAATTCACATTTTATATTTGTATCTTAAACATTCTAAGTAGGATATGTTATTTGCTTATAAAAATCTCTGCTTTACTTCTTACCTTTAGTAACGGATCAGTGAGGTAGATTTTTCTTTCCTATGCTCAATTTTTTTTTTTTTTTTTTTCCAGAGACAAGGTCTCACTCCGTCACTCAGACTGGACTGCAGTGGTGTGACCACAGCTCACTGCAGCCTCAAACTCCTGGGCTTAAGCAATCCTCCCACCCCAGTCTCCTGAGTAGCTGGGACCACAGGCACATGAAAACACACTCAGCTAATTTTTTGTTTTAAGTTTTTTGTAGAGATGGGTTCTTACGTTGTTGCCCCAGGTTGGTCTTATCCTGTCCTCAAGAGATCCTCCTGCCTTGGCCTCCCAAAGTGCTGGGGTTACATGTGTGAACCACCACATCTGGCCTTCTATCTCCAATTTTATTTGTCTTTAGAAAATTGTACCTGCTTCTTGCTCTTTCTTTCTTTTTAATTAGAGTACACTTTTTTTTTTTTTTCTTTTTGAGATGGAGTTTTGCTCTTATTGCCCAGACTGGAGTACAATGGTGGGATCTTGGCTCACTGCAACCTCCACCTCCCAGGTTCAAGCGATTCTCCTGCCTCAGCCCTCCAAGTAGCTGGGATTACAGGCATGCGCCACCACGCCCGGCTAATTTTTTGTATTTTTAGTAGAGATGGGGTTCTCCATGTTGGTCAGGCTGGTCTCGAACTCCCTACCTCAGGTGATCCTCCCGCTTTGGCCTCCCAAAGTGCTGGGATTATAGGTGTGAGCCACCGCGCCCAGCCTACAGTACACTTTTATGTGCTCACCAACCTTTCTTATTTTTCTATAACAATGTTTTGGGGGACTTTTTGTAAGTAATTGGGGAGTAGCTTAGTGCCAGTCTAATTTAAATAAGATATTTTTATTAACTCCTACAAATTAAAATAATGCAGGAGGTAGTGTAACATGGATTAGATATATCAGATAAGTGAAATTTCTGACTTACTAAATGTTCCCTAGAACCAATTCCCTAAAGATGGTCCTGATTCAGTTTCTATTACAACCAAATGTGAACAGTTCTGCCTTTAAATGTTTCCTCAAACGGTCTGTCTCTTTTCGGTAATTATACTAAATCTGGTTTATCAGTTGATGATTCCTAATGACATCATTTTGAAATGTGAACATTTCTCTCAACCCTATTCAAATCTGCCACAATTCCTAGAAGAGCAGAGCAGCAACACCCAAAAGGAATACGAACCCTAGGCAAAATCCTCACCAAAAACCAAAAACAAAAACGGTGACTGAACAAATATACTTAGGAAAGTTTTCATATTATAAGCGCTTCGTGGTGATTCACAAACACCTTAGCACATCAAAGATTCTGAAAGGCCTTACGCTGCTGTATTTATTTTCTTGTGTAACAAATACACTTGATTTAACTTGTTTAAGTCAGCATTTCTCAAACTTCCTTATTTTATGGACCACTAAGAAAGAAAATTATTGCCAATTAAACTATGACCCAATGCGAAGACAGCACCAAATACAACACATGAGAGATGTTAATATTCAAAACTGTTTGTATCTGGGAATAAATGTGTTGTGATATATGACCTCAGAGCCCTTTTTTCAAATATAACTTAAGGACATACTGAAGATTTAGTTCTTTGGCATGATATTCGGGAAAACTATGCTCTAGCCTAGACTTTCATAATTATTTCAGAGGAAAAAGGTAGAAGGTGATTTTTTTTTTTTCATTAAGAAGTAGGAGAAAATAATGTCATGGGATTAGAGAAAAGAGAAAAAGAAGTAAAAGAACCAAAAATGTTGAACAAAAAAGAGAAATACTGTTCACCCG
Organism: Mandrillus leucophaeus; assembly: GCF_000951045.1. Lineage (NCBI taxonomy): Eukaryota > Metazoa > Chordata > Mammalia > Primates > Cercopithecidae > Mandrillus > Mandrillus leucophaeus. The sequence goes on from NW_012103809.1 coordinate 77,088, forward strand.
TTCGTGGTGTGAAATTAATTGACCTTATCCAGTTAAAAAGTAATTTCCAGGTACACAACACAAGGTAACTGTCCAGCTGACCTCATGAGCATGCAAATCTCTTTAAATTAAGATGGCATGTAATTAAATCATTCAGCTGGTTGCCAGGCTTCTTCGTGCAGGTAGTTTACTTTCACTTGAAATAACCCCTTTGCATCTGAATATCCCCACACCCTGAAGTGACTCAACTTTAAAATACCACCATTGAACAACCTCTAGCTTTACAGGCAATAGGCTTGGCCAGGGAGCATCAGTAACTCGGCAGTGAGTCAGATGGTGTGTGAGCTCTGGGAGGAAGGTTGGAGGCTAAGTTTGCTTGCAGGGAATGGGTGCGGTTGAGCGCAGGGGCCTGGCCAGAACCTCCCGGTTTACATCCTGCTTCCCAGTTGCCAATCAGACTCCCGGCAGCCGCCCTGAAAAGGTGTGGGCACGACTTCGGGGACATCGGGTGCCATCCCAGGTCGTCCCAGGTTCCCAGTCTTTCCCTGTACTCCTGGGTTTAGCCCCACTGAAGCTTCTGAATGTCTGAACTACCTGAATCCACCTTCCGGGACGCGCACCTGGGGTTTCCAGGCTCTCGGGACCAGCGAGACCGGCCAGGGCTTTGCGCAGTCCTTAGGACCCGGAACAAACAGCTGATGACCCCGGGGTCACCTTCACACTCTCCTCTGCCCCACACCTCGTAGCCCTCGCCGGCGGCCTGCTTCCCGGTTGGGGCCTGCCTCTCCAGGCGGCGCCCCCCGAGGGCGGCTGAGGCGCGGAGCCGGGCGGGAGGGCAGCAGCCCTGCGGCGGCTCGGGAAGAACAACTTGTGCGAGCTGGGCCGCGGTTCCCCCGGGCGCTGCATCCGCCCTCCGAGATGCTGGCAGCCCCGGACGGCCTAGCGCGGCCCTCTCCTTATTTATCCACCCAGCACAGTTTCCATGGTTCCGCCGCCATCCTTCCGCCCTCTTCCTTGCGCTGAGCCCAGCGGCAGTCGAGGGCCTGGCTGGTGGGGGCCCGGGCGCACTTTCCAAGCCCCGGGGCCGGTGGCTGCGCCCCCCAACTCCTGCCCCCCGAGAGGCTGTGCCACTTCCGCAGCCCCAGCCCAGTCCCCTCCCCACTGGCCCGCACCTCCAGTCTGCCCCCGAAGGCGCCGCGCAGCCCCCGGCCCGGTCCGGTGGCGCGGGGGAGGGGCGCGCGGGGCAGGCAAAGTTGCTGAGTTGCTCTGCACGCTCAGAAGTTGCAGCTGCGACGGCAGCTTCCCTCCCCCTTCCTGCACCGGGCTACCCGGAACGCACACCCACCCGTCACCACCCGCTCGCTACCTGCCCTCGCCCCTGCGGCCCCAGCCCGGACTCCACAGCATCCCCACCCTGCGAGAGCGAGGAGCCCAGGTTTCCAGAGGATTTGGGCTAGGGGCGGGCGCACCCCATCTCCCCGCTCCGCCTCGGGGGAGGCGGGTGATGGGGGGGTTAGTATCCCCTCCACCCAGTCGCCGCTTGGCTGCGGCGCTTTTGCACTTTGCTAAGTTGAACAGCTGTGCAGACGTTGCCCGCCGGCCCCTGCGCCCTCCTAGCAAAGCGGGGTTTGCAGAACGGGAACTGGGCAGTGTTCCCATTCCCTCCCACAGGGGACTTTGCCGTGAGGGTGGAGAGGGGGCGGGGGGGTGGCTCGGCTTGGGGCTGAAGTCGCCAACAGGTGCCCGCGGGTCCACGCCACCGAGGAGGGAGCGCGCAGGGAAGCCGGCGGTGGGGGTGGGGGCAGGCTCCCTCGGGGTCCCCCCGGTAGTGCCCGACGCCGGGTGCACCCAGCCGGCAGCGGTCTAGGGAGTGCTCGCGGGTGGCTTCTCGGAGTGCTGGCGCCCTCGCGGCTTGCCGGGGAGCAGGAGGAAGAGGAGGGGGAGGGAGGGGACGCGAAAGTGGGTCAGGAATGTAACTGGATGCTGCACACCCCCAACGCACACCCCCGCTGTGGCCGACCGAGGCGGCCAGCTCCAGCCTTGGAAAGCGAGTCATTTGCTGTTGTGGTTCCCCAGCATTATCGGTGGACGGTTACCAGGGGATCCCGAGGGATGTGTTTCCCTGTGACCCTTTGGGAAGGAAAACTTAGTTGCCTCAGTAACTGAGTTTGGCTTGGATGCAATGATGCAGTGAATGTTCTAGGTGAGCCTGGCCGAGAAGGAGGCTGCAGTTGCACTAGGGGGTGGATTAACTTTTCTTATTACCGAACCAAGACGTGAAAGGAAAGCTGGGGAGGAGGTGGAGTTTTGCTCTGTGTTTGTTTTTTACTATTTCAGAGAATACGAACTAAACGTTTTTGCGTTAGGGGTTGAGTCTTCCAGAGGCATGCCCGGGCTGCCATACATTTACCGAAGTTTTACTACTCACCACTTAGTTCATACAAAGGTTTGAAGTTGATATCCTGGTGTTGGAAGGAGCAGGGTACAGTGACAGTTTTGTATTTGAGGAAGGCCTGAGAAACAAACGTGAAAAGGCCTTTATTAAAAGGAAAAGAAAAAAAAAACCGACCCTCCTCAAAGCAGAAGAAGGAGAGCAGCCCAGTTCCCTCATGAGCACAGGGGCACCTCACACGCCAGGCACCTGATGAGGGAAGGGAGGAATGGAAATTTAAAAGGGATGGGCTTGGGTTTGAATGCTAGTGAAACAAGCGAAGTCAAGAAAAAAAAGATGAGACTGCAAAGGGAAATTTCGCTGTGTGAGTTTATAGCCCAAACTCTTCTTGAGCACCCTACCTGGGTTTTATCCCATTTTTTTGCATCTGGTTTTGTCCAATGGACCTTAGTCACAAGATGTAGGCAGGGCTGCTGACCCAAGGCCCAAAGAGCAGTGAAGCTGCAAACCCAGAAGCAATGTGCAACTGCTGGGACTTTTTATCCAGAAGCAAAAAAAAGGGTGTGTTGTCCTCTTAAGGGTTATCTGAAAAGCTGACTTAGGAATTAAATTTCTGTATCCAAGGCACTCTAAAATAAAGAAACATACATTGAGATGTATTTTACTTTAAGGAGTATATAGTATATTCTTAGGAGACAAAAACTGGTCAATTGAATTATATTCTAAATATATAAAAGTAGAAGTTATTTTGTTGTGAAAACTTTTGTGGAGATGTAATTATCCCCAGTCTACTTTATTTTATTTTATTTTTATTGTTTTGGTAACTAGGTAAACCTTGCTGAAGTTGTCGCACTAGTAGAATGAGAATAATAATAACAGTTGGCCTTATTGGCCGGGCACAGTGGCTCATGCCTGTAATCCCAGCGCTTTGGGAGGCCGAGGCAGGTGGATCACAAGGTCAGGAAATGGAGACTATCCTGGCTAACACGGTGAAACTCTGTCTCTACTATAAATAAAAAAAATTAGCCGGGTGTGGTGGCATGCGCCTGTGATCCCAGCTACTCAGGAGGCTGAGGCAGGAGAATCGCTTGAACCTGGAAGGCGGAGGTTACGGTGAGCTGAGACTGCGCTGCTGCACTCCAGCCTAGGCGACAGAGCGAGCCTCCGTCTTTAAAAAAAAACCCAAAAAAACCAGTTTACCTTCTTTGGGGAGGTAGATTGGACTTTTTTAGTTTTTGTTGTTGTTTTAATTTTATAGCGATGAGGTCTCACCATGTTGCCCAGCTTGGCCTCGAACTCACGGGCGGGCTCAAGCCATCCTCGTCTCCCAATCTCTCAAAGTGCTGGGATTACAGGCGTGAGCCACCGCACCTGGCCTGGATTTTCTACATTATTTTCTGGATAGATAATCTTCAGTTCAATTGGCAAAAGTCATTCTTTTCATTTACGGTGTTTGCTTAAACTGCAGAACAGCTGTCGTTGAAAGATGACAAATTCTATACTTTGAATAGTCTTGCATTCTGAGTGAAAATAGCCGAGTTATACAAAAGTTTTCTTGGAACTTGAAAAGCATTAACACATTCATGATCTCAGGTTGTATCACCCTGTTAAGGAGCAGGATTTCCTTCTATGTAAGATAATTAGACTTTAAAATTTTGGTTCAAACCGAATTGCTGCTATACAAATAAATTAAACATTTAAGTAAAATGAAGTGGCAAACTTCCTTTTTCCTCTCATCCTTTTTCCCTTCCCCCATATTTCATCTCTGAATTCATGTGACATTTATATATAGGGTGATGTGCATTTTAGCTATAAATCAGATCAATAAAGCAAGTTAAAGAATGAGCATCTGTTAAGAAAACATTACCAATAGGATTCTTAATATTATGAATGTTCTTGTATATTTAGAATACTTTATATATACATTTTGGGGCACTTTTCAAGAAATCATCTATGTATAGCAGGTTTTCACATAGATTACTGTGGGCAATGTACTTGGAACCATTTACTCACTGACACCCCCAAAATATTTTTTGAATGTATGTTTTAAACATCAGAGCCACCTACTGTGTGTTCAGATCTATGTCTAACACTTTGAGAGTTACAGAGAAGTAAGTATATGCATGTTCCCTTAAGAGTCAAAGGGTTCAACAGCTAGATGACAAATATAAGAAGTTTAACTGTTGAAGAGTTAAATAAAAACACTAGTAAGGCCGGGCACAGTGGCTCACACCTATAATCCCAGCACTCTGGGAGGCTGAGGTGGGTGGATCACTTGAGCTTAGGAGTTGGAGACCAGCCTGGCCAACATGGTGAAACCTCATCTTTCTACTAAAACTACAAAAATTAGCCCAGTGTGGTGGCACAAGCCTGTAATCCCAGGTACTCTGGAGGCTGAGGCAGGAGGATCACTTGAACCTGGGAGGCGGAGGTTGCAGTGAGTGGAGATTGCACCACTGCCCTCCAGCCTGGGCAACAGAGCCAGATCCTGCCTCAAAAAAAAAAAAAAAAAAAAGGCAGAAAAAAAAAGTGCATGAAAAGAGATGATGGGTTTGCATACGAAAGTTTCAATGAGTTAGAAGTGGAATAATAAGAGTTTTTTTAAAGTTTTTTCTTCTTCTATTTAGTCTCTAAAATGTTAGTAATGAACCTGTACTGCTTCTGTATAAGAGATTTGCTCCTTTTAGGGAGACATTGCCGGGAAGCCAGGGTATGAATGACTGTCAACAAGGGGTCAGACAAAAAGTGTCCAGGAACTTCGAGAAAGGGCAGAGAGCAAAGCGGGCTGGGCCAAGAGGACTGTGTGGGGTGCTAGGAACCAAGTTCAGCTTTGTCAAAGGTAGAACGCAGAGGGAATGAGGGAAGGGAGAGGGGGAGGGGGAAAGGTTCAGGTTCAGATGTTGCGGGGTGCTGGGTGTGTTCTGGGAGGGTGGCTGTTAGGTGGCAGCCATCAGGAAGTGCTTCAAAGGGAGATGGTAGGACTTGAACTTAGGCCTTAAAGGCTGTACATGCTTTTATACCTAGCAAGAGAGAGGCATTCCTAGTGGCATGAGCCTAGCGAGGTAAGCCAAGAGGCAGGAAGTTGCGGGGCATTTGGGGAATTTGAGTAGGTCAGCTTTGCTAGAAGAGATGGATCAAGTACGAAATCTGTCATTTAATGATAGATTATAGTGTTAGGCCCTTATATTGCGGGTAACAGGGATTGTGAAAGGATTCTGAGCAGGGGAAATACATGGTAAAGGTGGATTTGGGGAAGGTTAATCTTGTAGGTCCAATTGGAGTGGGAGTTTAGGGACCATGAATGGCTATTGCAGGGAACCAAGGGGACCTGGATAAGGATAGTATCAATGGAAATTGCTTGGAACACAATGCTTTGTGAGTTGTTAGGAAAGAAAAATTGTCATCATTTTATAGTGTTTAGATGTGGAATGCAGGAAACTTGAAGAGTACAAGATGACAGAGGATTTAAATCCAGAGACCTTGAGAGGTGGGACTATCAACAGAAATGAGAACGGAAGCCGGTGTTCAAGGGAGGTTGAAGGGTTGATTTGCATTAAAGGCTAGGAGGGGTAGCTGGGTTTAGGTGAGTTAGGGGCAACAAACGGGTCAGGGCTGAAAGTAGAGCTGTGAGTCCTCTATATAGAGGTGATTATCATTCACAGACGTGAATGAGCACCTACATTTGAACTTGGTGGCAAACGACTAGTTTTAGGGAATATTCACCATCAGAACTTGCCTCAAAATATAATTTTGCAGGCTGGGAGCAGTGGCACATGCTTGTAATCCCAGCACTTTGGGAGGCTGAGGCGGATGGATCAGTTGAGGCCAGGAGTTTGAGACCAGACCTGGGTGATAGAGTGAGACTCTGTCAAAATAATTTTTAAAATATATATATATATAAAAATTAATAAATTTACATTTATTAATAAAATTACGTATATGTAATTTTGCAGATTGTCCTCCTTCCTCATAGAGTGTAAGTTAGTCATTCCTGTGGCTTTCGTTAGAGCTGATATGCTGACTCAGCACTGTTCCAACCAAAGTGCTTTAACCCAGTGGCTCCCTAACCTGCCTCATCAAATTAAGAGGCCGCACCACATAGTTGTTGCACCAGAATCTCCTGGCCAGTGGTCCACCTTTTTTTTTTTTTTTGAGACGGAGTATCACTCTTTAGCCAGACTGGAGTGCAGTGGCGTGATCTTGGCTCACTGCAACCTCCGCCTCCCACATTCAAGCGATTCTCCTGCCTCAGCCTCCCGAGTAGCTGGGAGTACAGGCGCGCGCCACCATGCCCAGCTAATTTTTGTGTTTTTAGTTTTGTATTTTAGAGACAGGGTTTCGCCATGTTGGCCAGGCTGGTCTTGATCTCTTGACCTCAAGTGATCCGCCCACCTGGGCCTCTCAAAGTGCTACAATTACGGGCATGATCCACAGTGTCTGGCCGGTCCGTATTTTTAATAAGCTTTACAGGTCGCTCTGGTATGGATCATTTTGGGGAACCAATTCCTTAACTAGTTCGTTGTGCAGCCTGAGACCTCCCCATGAGACCTCCTATGTCTCTCCCAGGGAGAGAAAGAGTTCAAACTTTTTATGAGTTTGTTTCAACCTGTTCATTTGCTTTTGTATGTGATGGACGGTCACTGATAGTGGTGCTCAAAGTTGTTTTTATCCAGATGACCTGCTGCTTTCCAAATTTAGCACTGGTCTCAAAGAGTGGAGGGATGTGTCAGAAGTCCTGTGCCCTGCTGCTAGGCTGGAAGGAGACTCGGGTTGAAGAGCTATGTGGAGAGCGGAGAGTGACTCAAACTTTGTACATTGAAGCTTGTTAGAATGATGCAATCACCCAGGCATTGGACAGACCACTTCCTGTACCTTTGGATATGCAGAGCCAGGGTGTGGTATTTGGCAGTACGCTCAGGAGTAGGCTGGCTGATCCTCTTCAAGGGAGCTGAGTAGTCAGAGGTAAGGCCAGGCACGCTGCAGGCTCTAAACCCACAAATGTTTCTAGTTTAGGGATAGATGGATTGTCAGAAACTTGGAGGGGGATTTCTAAAAGGTGATGAGTATGAACACCTTTCTCAAGGGATACCTGGCTCTCTAGCTGTATGTTTCTTTATTGTCAGAAAACAAATGTGTGTCCTATGGAGCCGCAGTTATACATGTTGTCACAGCCAGCTTTGAGTTAGTTTGATGCTCATGATCTGCCTACAAATTATCATTTGCTCTTCATTTTCCCATTTGGTTTATAAGCTGTAAAGAGACAAATTCACATGTCTATATTATTACATGCCTGGTGAATGAGCAGGCAGAAATGAATGTTTAAAATTGATGATGGAGG
>NW_012103809.1:87341-98328 GCF_000951045.1 Mandrillus leucophaeus
CATTTTTAAGCACACAGTTCAGTAGTATTAAGTGTATTCACATTGTTGTGCAAGAGAATCTAGATTTTAAAAATCCATTTAGAATATTAAGAAAGTATTCTAAAAATGTCAGAAAATGAAACCTGGGGTAAAAACAAAACAAAACAAAAAAACACTATACATGAAAGAGAATAGTTTTATGTGCAAACACAGCATTTGTATTCTGTCCTAAGAGAAGGCACATAGAATGATTTTCTTGTAGGACAGGCTTGCCTGAGTCTGTCCTTTCACAGTAACTCATTGTAATCAGTACAGAGAAAAAGACAATTTGGTCCTTGAGATGGCTTTAAGAAGCCAGAAATAGGCCAGGTGCGGTGGCTCATGCCTATAATCCCAGCACTTTGGGAGGCCAAGACAGGCAGATCACGAGGTCAGGAGTTCGAGACCAGCCTGCCCAACATGGTGAAAACCTGTCTCTACTAAAAATACAAAAATGAGCCGGGAGTGGCGGTGTGTACCTGTAACCCCAGCTACTGGGGAGGCTGAGACAGGATAATCGCTTGAACCCGAAAAGTGGAGGTTGCAGTGAGCCGAGATTGCATCACTGCACTCCAACCTGGGCAACAGAGCAAGACTCTGTCTCAAAAAAAAAAAAAAAAAAAAAAAGCCTGGGCGCAGTGTCTCACACCTGTAATGCCAGCACTTTGAGAGATCAAAGTCTTTTAAAAAAAGCCACAAATAGTGCTAGCATCTTGTTTTGTTGTTGTTTGTTTTTGAGACAGAGTCTTGCTCTGTCACCCAGGCTAGAGTGCAGTGGCGTGATGTTGGCTCACTGCAACCTCTGTCTCCCGGGTTCAAGCAATTCTCCTGCCTCAGCCACCTGAGTAGTTGAGATTACAGGCGCCCGCCACCATGCCCAGCTAATTTTTGTACTTTTAGTAGAGATAGGGTTTCACCATGTTGGCCAAGCTGGTCTCAAACGCTTGACCTCAAGTGATCCACCTGCCTTGGCCTCCTGAAGTGCTAGGATTACAGGTGTGAGCCACCAGGTCCAGCTTAGTGCTAGCATCTTGATACAGATGTTCAAGTTTTCTTAAACCTGCGAGTATACAATGAGAGGAGACATCCAGTCAACTGTGAATTTACAGATTTTAATTTACACAATTTAAGAGTTTCCACTTTGGTTTTCTATACTGTAAGAAAATATTTTCTTGACAGACACTGAAAGTAGGTGGTATTTGCCACTGTCTTCCTAGTGAAAGACAGCTTATTATTATATTTGAAAATATGGATATCAATGGCCAAAAAAATCCAAATGAGCAGGAATCTTTAAATCTATTATCAGGTAAATGACCACATTGTTAAATGAAACAATTTTTAAAGTTAAATAAATCTTACTTAAGATTCACAAGAAAGATTGGAAACATTATTGCCATTTGCTGAAGTTCTTAGTCAACCCAAACTATATTAACAGTTCATTCTTTTTTTTTTATTCACATTAGAAAATTTATTTTCACAACCACTTACTGTTTGCACTCAGTTATTCATAATACCTACAAAACAGGTTTGAAGGCAGTCAGTCCAACAGGATGTGAGCTACAGTTCCAAAGAAGGTGTAGGTTTGTGTTTTACCAAAGGAGAAATGCTTTCCCATATGTATATGTCTCATGGCTTTGGAAATTTATAGCTTATTTAGCAACCCTCCATTTTAAAAGTGCTGCTAGATTTGGGAAAATTTATAGAATAATTCCGAGTTTATCTTATGCAAAACTGCTTCAGTAAACTTTTGCTTATCAGTCTTGAAAAGATGTGTTAAAACCAGTTTGGCAACTTTTTAAATATAGCATGCTGGAAGGCCTTGAGAGAAGAGTTTTGAAGCAATATCAGTGTTGGAACTAAAAGGGAACACTTTTATTTATTTATTTATTTATTTATTTATTTATTTTTGAGATGGAGTCTTGCTCTGTCGCCCAGGCTGGGGTGCAGTGGCGCGATCTGGGCTCACTGCAGCCTCTGCCTTCTGGCTTCATGCGATTTTCCTGCCTCAGCCTCCTGAGTATCTGGAACTACAGGCATGCGCCACCACACCCAGCTAATTTTTGTATTTTTAGTAGAGATGGGATTTCACTATGTTGGCCGGGCTGGTCTTGAACCCCTGACCTCAGGTGATCTGCCCACCTTGGCCTCCCAAAGTGTTGGGATTACGGGCGTGAGCCACCTTGCCTGGCCTAAAATGGGACACTTTTAAACAAGAATATCCATGATACACATGTCTCTGTATTTGGAGGGCTCATCTTTTAAAAACCAAGGTATTGTGATAGGACTGAATTACCAGTGGAAGAGTTCTCAATGGTAGGACCATACCCAGCATAGGCAATTCTAGAGCTTTGTTAAGAACTCAGGAGATTGTTTATTTTGTATGATACTTACATATTCACAACCTTGCCTTCCACTCCATTCCATAAAGCTTACTGGAATCTGTTTAGAAGCAGACTTTACACATGTATTTGAATACTTTGTACTGTAATAGCATAGACATACAGTATTTCAAATGAGAGCTCTCTCTAAATGCTTCATTTGGATGTCATAGTTATTTTTAATAAGGCTGGGCATGGAGGCTCACGCCTGTAATCTCAGCACTTTTGGAGGCCAAAATGGGAGGATCACTTGAAGCCAGAAGTTCGAGACCAGCCTGGTCAACATAGTGAGACCCTGTCTCAATTTTTTAAAAAAAGTTTTTTAAAAAATAAGGTACAGTCACTCTAGCAATTTGAAGGGTATGAATCAACTTTTTTGTGTTGCAGTTCTAGAATGTGTTTGTCCTTCCCAGTGCAGTATAGTCACGAGTTTCAGTGGAATTGCTGAAGGAAACGGGCAGCTGGTTCATATTTCCACATCACAAATCTATACAGAAAAGGCAAGTTGAGATGGCTCTGAGAGTCCAGCATGTCTTAATTTTAACCTTTATTATAAAGCCAAGATCTTACATTTTAATTGAAAATGCTCTCGTTTAAAATCAAAATATTCATCAATCTATGGAAGCCCTATTTTTACAGTGAAATTCTGTGATCACAAACAGGAAATTTAAGTATTGCATGCTGGTACAGAAATACGTCGTTCTAGAGCGACGGCCCTCTGCTTCGTCATGGCTGTGTTTAACAGGACTTTCTGCCTCCTGAAATGTCAGCTTAGCCCTCAAACTCATGTCTATTCTACTTTTGATTACCTTGGTCCTCAGCCAGCCTCATATTTGACACTTTCAGCACGGGCAGTGTAGGTCCTTCTTGATGTTGAGCTGTTAATCTTTTTATTATTTCCTGTCCCTTTTCACCATAATTGATGCTCTTGAGCCAGAGGAGGGAAAAGTGATGAAAATGACTTTGAAAACAGTTTTGAAAAGGAGTATTTTAAGTTGGACTTGGGTCTTACCTGAGACCATAAAATGATTGAAAAAGCGCACGGCATGTTTTGTAAGGCACTGCATAGTTCCTTGCAGTGAGGGAGCAAGTGTGCTAATAATGAGCGCTTGGGACTAGGAGTGCTGAGGGCTTTCCTGGTGTTCGTGCAGTGATTCTGGTGGCTCAGGTCTCTGGGTCTGTGGTGTGAGGGATGCTGAGACCTTCCAGATGGGCTGTATTTAGCTCTGCGGAAAGGTTACAGAAAAGGGTCCTCTTTCCTTTACACCTAAAAATAGGATTCTTTTTCAGTTTGAGGCATTACCAAGGCTCAGACATTTTTATCTTCTCCAGTATTCCCTCTGCCCCACATCCGATTCATTAATTTGGGGTTTGGCTTTGGAAACTTCCCCTCATCTCCTTGCCCCATATCATGCAGGGTGACCCACTGGAATGTGAGAAGAAAATATTATAACCGCTATTTGTATTTTTACTTTGTCCTTTCTAAAAAACTATTTTATTGTGGCAAAATATATATAACAACATTTGCCATTGTAATCATGGTTTTTTGTTTGTTTGTTTGTTTTGTTTGTTTTTGTTTGTTTTGAGACAGAGTTTCGCTCTTGTTGCCCAGGCTGGAGTCCAGTGGCACAATCTCGGCTCACTGCACCCTCTGCCTCCCGGGTCCAAGAGAGTCTTCTGCCTCAGCCTCCCAAGTAGCTGGGATTACAGACACCCGCCACCACGCCTGGCCAAGTTTTTGTATTTTTAGTAGAGATGGGGTTTCACCATGTTGGCTAGTCTGGTCTCGAACTCTAGACCTCAGGTGACCCACCCACCTCAGCCTCCCAAAGTGCTGGGATTACAGGTGTGAGCCACTGCGCCCAGCCCCATTTTTTACATATATAATTCAGTGGCACTAATTACATTCACAGTATTGTACAACTATCACCACTATTTCCAAAATTTGTCGTCACTCCAAATAGAAACCCCATACTCATAAAGTAGTAACTCCCTATTCCCCCTTCCCCCAGTCCCTGGTAACCTCTAATCTTTCTTTTCTTTTTAAATTTTTTACATAAAAAAGAGACAGGGTTTTGTCATGTTGGCCAGGTTGGTCTCCAGCGATCTACCCGCCTCAGCCTCTCGAAGTGCTGGGATTACAGATGTGAGCCACCGTACCCGGCCTTCCGTGTTTAATTTCTTAGGCTCCTCCGTGCTGTTTTCCACAGTGGCTACACCATTTACATTCCCACCAGCAACGAATTAGGGTTCCAGTTTCTCTATACATTGACCAATATTTGTTATTTTAAAATATTTTCCAGTTTTAAAAAATTTTAGCCATCCTATTGGATGTGAATCACATTGTGGTTTTGATTTTCATTTCCTTGATGGCTAATGATGTTGAGCATCTTTTCATGTGCTTACTGGCCATTTGTATATCTTCTTTGGAGAGATATCTGTTAAGTCCTTTGCATTGGGCTGGGCACAATAGCTCACGCCTGTAATCCAGCACTTTGGGAGGTTGAGAAGGGTGGATCACTTGAGGTCGGAGTTCAAGACCAGGCTGGCCAAGATGGCGAAACCCCCCTCCACTAAAAATACAAAAACTAGCCGAGTGTGGTGGTGCGCGCCTATAGTCACAGCTACTTGGGAGGCTGAGGCAGGAGAATACCCTTGAATGTGGGAGGTAGAGGTCGCGGTGAGCTGAGGAAGTGCCAGTGCACTCCAGCCTGGGCAACAGCGAGACTCCATCTCAAAAAAAGTCCTTTGCATTGTCCATTTTTGCAGGTTTTATAATATATGTGTAACAGCAGTGTGTAATTGTATGCATTACATATAAATAAAACGGGGATATGCTTCAGTATATGCAAATGTTTTGTTTGTTTGTTTTTGTTTGTTTTTTGAGATGGAGTCTCACTCTGTCGCCCAGGCTGGAGTGCAGTGGCGTGACCTCAGCTCACTGCAAACTTCGCCTCCCGGGTTCACGCCATTCTCTTGCCTCAGCCTCCTGAGTAGCTGGGACTACAGGCCCTCCACCACACCCAGCTAATTTTTTGTATTTTTAGTAGAGGCGTGGTTTCACTGTGTTAGCCAGGATGGTCTCGATCTCCTGACCTCATGATCTGCCCGCCTTGGCCTCCCAAAGTGCTGGGATTACAGGCATGAGTCACTGCGCCAGGCCGCAAATGTTTTCTAAAGATAGGAGGAATAATTTTTAAAAGTTAGAGACGGAGTCTCACGCCGTTGCCCAGGTTGGAGTGCAATGGCACAATCTCAGCTCACTGCAACCTCCACCTCCCAGGTTCAAGCGATTCTTCTGCCTCAGCCTTCCAAGTAGCTGGGACTACAGGTGCGTGCCACCATGCCCGGCTAATTTTTGTATTTTTTTTAATAGAGACGGGGTTTCACCATCTCGGCCAGGCTGGTCTCGAACTCCTGACCTTGTGATCCACTCGCCTCGGCATCCCAAAGTGCTGGGGTTACAGGCATGAGCCACCGTGCCCAGCCGATCCATGTTATTTCTTAGTGCCTAACATTAGCAAGAAACTATTGATAAGAATCCTTAAGCTTTATCAGGAGAATCTTATTTGGTTAAATATAACACGTTTCTTGGAGCCACCATATGAAATTAACCCTAGGGTCCCAAGGCTGTCTTTTATGATGTTTCCTTTTGGTAGTTAAGAAAGTGAATCTCGGCCGAGCGTGGTAGCTCACGCCTGTAATCCCAGCACTTTGGGAGGCCAAGGCAGGTGGATCACGAGGTCAGGAGATCAAGACCATCCTGGCTAACACAGTAAAACCCATCTCTACTAAAAAACACACAAAACAATTAGCTGGGCGTGGCGGCAGGCACCTGTAGTCCCAGCTACTCAGGAGGCTGAGGCAGAAGAATGGCGTGAACCTGGAAGGCGGAGCTTGCAGTGGGCTCAGATCACGCCACTGTACTCCAGGCTGGGCGACAGAGCAAGACTCCATCTCAAAAAAATAAAAATAAAAATAAAAATAAAGTGAATCTCCTTGGATGGGTTTTAACATAGACTTGCCATATGCTCGATCACGTTTTATGGTTAACGGTGGCGTTCCAGGGTGCTAGTATATCTTATTAAGAGATAGAAATGGTTTTTTGTGCCGTGTTAAATAAGAGAACCAGTAGGTACAGATTAGGGCCAGGCATGGTTGCTCACGCCTGTAGTCCCAGCACTTTGGGAGGCCTAGGCAGGTGGATCACCTGAGGTCAGGAGTTTGAGACCAGCCTGGCCAACATGGTGAAACCCCGTCTCTACTAAAAATACAAAAATTAGCCGGGCATGACGGTGGGTGACTGTAATTCCAGCTACTTCGGAGGCTGAGGCAGGAGAATCGCTTTAACCTGGGGAGGCAGAGGATGCAGTGAGCCAAGATCGTGCAATTGCACTCCAGCCTGGGCAACAAGAGCGAAACTCCGTCTCAGAAAATAAAACAAAAACAAGAACAGAAGGCACAGATTAAATATAAAGGAAGAGACTTGATTCTAAAATTATTATTATTGTTATTATTATTATTATTTTTGAAACAAAATCTCACTCTGTTGCCCAACCTGGAGTACAGTGGTACAATCTTGGCTCACTGCAAGCTCCACCTCCTGGGTTCAAGAGATTCTCCTGCCTCAGCCTCCCAAGTAGCTGAAACTACAGGCAGGCGCCACCATGCCCGGCTAATTTGTGTATTTTTAGTAGAGACAGGGTTTCACTATGTTGGCCAAGGCTGGTCTTGAACTTCTGACCTCGTGATCCGCCCATGTCGGCCTCCCAAAGTGCTGGGATTACGGGCATAAGCCACCGTGCCCGGCCTCTAAAATAATTATTATTAGAATATCATTTATAAAACTAATTTGATTACATAAAGAATTTAGCTGTGAAGGTATGGAACCAGCTTACCTAATGACCCAGTAAGAGCATTTTAGGCCTTTGAGGTTTAATTTTAATTTTTTTGAGGCAGGGTCTCACTCTGTCACCCAGGCTGGAGTCCAGTGGCTTGAACATGACTCATTGCAGCTTCCACCTTCTGGACTTATGCAATCTTCCCACCTCAGCTTCCCAAGTAGCTGGGACTACAGGCATGTGCCACCATGCCCTGGTTATTTTTTTTTTTTTTAATTTTTTGTACAGACCGGTCTTGTCATGTTGCCCAGGCTGATCTCGAACTCCTGAGTTCAAGCAGTCCTCCTGCGGGGGCCTCCCAAAGTGCTGGGATTACAGTGCCTGGCCAGGGGTTGAATTTTTTTTTTTTTTTTGAGACCCGAGTTTCGCACTTGTCCAGGCTGGAGTGCAGTGGCGCGCTCTCGGCTCACTGCAACCTCGGCCTCCCGGGTTCAAGTGATTCTCCTACCTCGGCCTCCGGAGTAGCTGGGATTACAGGCATGTGCCACCACGCCCAGTTTATTTTTTGTTTTTAGTAGAGACAAAGTTTCAACATGTTAGCCAGGATGATCTCCCGACCTCCCAGAGTGCTGGGATTACAGGCGTGAGCCACCACGCCCGGCCCAGGGGGTTGAGTTTTTAACAGCTTGATTTTCCCATTGTTGTCCTAGGTCTCTGAAAGAAAACTTTGTGAAGTTGCCCTAAAATGCTAGCTTCTATCAAGGGCGTGACATCACTATCCTGGTATATCCTGGTGTGTTTCTTGGAAAGTGTTCACACTGGCAGGCATTTTCCAAATAAAACATTTGTTTCAGTAAACAAGTGTTTTATCCAGCAGCCCAAGTGGAGAATTTTAAAACCAGTGTTTGTTTTGCCAGCAAACATTTTGTTTCAATCCTTGCAGCTAAACAAGTGGGTAAGATTTAAGTGGCCTCCTAGTAAAAACAAATGTAAAACCATTTTCAGAAAACTCAGGGCTGAGCAGAAATCTATTTGCTGTTACAGGGTGAGTTTAGACCTTCAGGGATATAATTTGTACTTTCTGTATAGTTCTGCGCTTAGCTGCAGTCAGAGTGAAAAGTCTTAGGTTTGGGGAAGAGAACTTAATTATTTTTTTGAGGCAAGAAAGGAAGAAATAGAAAAGAATTATTAAATAAAATGTATTGGCTAAGTGTGGTGGCTCACACTTGGAATCCCAGCACTTTGGGAGGCTGAGGCAGGAGGATCACTTGAGCCCAGGAGTTTGAGACCAGCCTGGCCAACATAAGGAGACCCCTATCTCTATAAATAAAAAATAAAAGTAAGGTATCATCATATTGCCATATTTAACTTTCATAGCCTACCTTTAAAATATAACTAAAACATCACCAGTTATTTTCTCTGCTCTGAATTTCCTACCTCTTTTCTAATTATTTTTGTGATAATTCCTCCAATGCATAATAGAAGTCAATATCCATGCTAATTTTCAGCCTTCATCTTCTAACTTTTATACAAACAGTAAAATCAAATTTTGGTCAGCTGTTGTTGCTTTTATTTAGGGTTTCTTGTCATTGAACATTCTTGCTGTCTTGAATAAAATTTGATTGCGACATACTTCTCTTTTCTTTTTCTTCTTTTGAGACAGAATCTCGCGCTATTACCCAGGCTAGAGTGCAGTGGTGTGATCATGGCTCACTACAGCCTCTGCCTCCCAGGCTCAAGTGATCCTCCCACCTCAGCCTCTCAAGTAGCTGGGTCCACAGGCATACACCGTCATGCCCAGTTAAGTTTTGTATTTTTTGTAAAGACAAAGTTTTGCTATGTTGCCCAGGCTGGTCTCAAACTTCTGGGCTGAAGCAATCCACCAGCCTCAGCCTCCGAAAGTGCTGGGATTACAGATGTGACCCACCATGTCCAGCCTCTTTTTCTTTGTCTCGTTATTTATTTTTAATTAATTTTTTTTTTTTTTTTTTTTTGAGATGGAGTCTTGCTCTTGTCACCCAGGCTGGAGTGCAACGGTACGATCTCAGCTCACTGCAACCTCCGCCTCCCGGTTTCAAGCAATTCTCCTGCCTCAGCCTTCTAAGTTGCTGGGATTACAAGTGCCTGCCAGCATGCCCGGCTAATTTTTTGTATTTTTAGTAGAGACGGGGTTTCACCATGTTGCCCAGGCTGGTTTCAAACTCCCGAGCTCAGGCAATCTGCCCGCCTTGGTCTCCCAAAATGCCGGGATTACAGGTGTGAGCCACCACGCCCGGCCTACATCATTTATTTTTGCAATTTTGAACTTCATATAAATTAGAACAGTATCTATTACTTTTTATATGTTTGCTTTTGTCGACAATATGATTGTGAGTCTGGGCCACACTGATGCCAATAGCTATCACTTGTTCATCTTCATTGTTTAGTATTCCTATGTACTACAGCAATGCATTTATCCGTTTTACTATCAATGGATGTTGAACTGTGTCCAACTTTTGACTCTTACGAAAATGGCTGTGAAGGACGTTGTTGTATGCATCTCCTGGTACAGTTACACAAAATTTTTTCCAGAGTATAGGTGAAAGATGGATTGTTGGATTGTAAGATATTTGTATTTTTAGCTTTGTGCTATAACTCTAAACTGTTTTCCAAAGGGTTGGTTCCAGTTTGTACTCCCTCTAACAGTGAATAAGAGACTGGGTTTTTTTGTTGTTTCTTTTTTTAGATGGAGTTTCACTCGGTCATCCAGATTGGAGTGCAGTGGAGCAATCTCAGCTCACTGCAATCTCTGCCTCTTGGGTTCAAGCGATTCTCCTGCCTCAGCCTCCCGAGTAGCCAGCACTACAGGCACGTGCCACCATGCCCGGCTAATTTTTGTATTTTTACTAGAGATGGGGTTTCTCGTTAGTTAGGCTGATCTTGAACTCCTGACCTCAGGTGATTCACCTGCCTCAGCCTCCCACAGTGTTGGGATTAAAGGCCTGAGCCACCTTGCCTGGCCAAGGTTGGGTTTTTAAGAAGGTTTTTTTCTTTTCAGCTTTATTGAAGTATAATTGACAAATAAAATGTTAATGCATATTTAAAATATACAACAGAGGCTGGGCGCGGTGGCTCATGCCTAAAATCCCAGCACTTTTGGGAGGCCGAGGAGGGCGGATCACTTGAGCTTAGGAGTTCGAGACCAGTCTGGGCAACATGATGAAACTGTATCTCTACCAAAAGTACAAAAACTAGCCAGGCGTGGTGGCGCATGCCTGTGGTCCCAGCTACTTGGGAGGCTGAGGTGGGAGGATAGCTTGAGCCTGGGAGGCAGAGGATGCAGTGAGCAGAGATTGTGCCATTGCACTCCAACCTGGGTGACAGAGTGAGACCCCATCTCAAAGATAGGTAAATAAAATAAAATAAAATAAAATATACAACAGGATGATTTTATAAATGTATACACTGTGAAATGATTACCAAAATCAATTTAACACATCTGTCACCTTACATAATTATCTTTAAAAAAAAAAAAATTTCTTTTGGCTGTGTAGGGTGACTCATGCCTTTAATCCTAGCACTTTAGGAGGTTGAAGTGGGAGGATCACTTGAGGCCAGGAGTTTGAGACTAGCCTAGGCAACATAACAAGACCCCATCTCTACAAAAAATGTTTAAAGATATTAGCTGGGCATGGTGGTTCTTGCCTGTAGTGCTAGCTAGTTGAGAGGCTAAAGTGGGAAGATCTCTTGAGTCCAATCGTTTAAGGTTGC
>NW_012103809.1:100433-105197 GCF_000951045.1 Mandrillus leucophaeus
AGGTTAAAGTGAGCCGAGATCGTGCTATTGCAATCCAGCCTGGGCTATAAGAGCCAAACTCCATCTCAAAAAAAAAAAAAGAGAGATAGAGAGAGAGAGAGAGAGAGAGACTGCCTGGGACCAGAAACATGGTCACGATTACTGCTCTATTCTCACGGGGTTGAACATTTTACTCACTTTACATGATTTTAAACCACTGTATCCCATTGACTTCTGTTGTTTAAACTTGCCAGAGGATTTTGGCAACCTGGTTCATTTTCTCTTGTATATCAGGTTGTTTGGGTTCATTGTTTTCTTTTTAATAAGATCATGGTATTTCAGTGTTTACTTATAGCTCACCCACCATTTAGGTTTTATTTTCAGTGCTCTCCTGCTTCCCTAAATCCTGTACAAAAGATGCTATGTCGGGAGGCACGGTGACTCAGGCCTGTTGTCCTGGCACATAAAATGGCGAGGTCAGGTGTTTGAGACCAGCCTGAGCAACATAGGAAGCTCTCATCTATATTAAAAAAAAGAAAAAAAGATGCTATGTCCTTGGCTATTCGAGCCACAGCTTTGTGCATTGACACACATCCAGCATCAGCAAGCTTTCTCTAAATGAGAACAAGCGTCATTCATTTTCCCATTTGTCAGACATGTCACATATGTCTCTATGGGATTATAATTTTTTTAAAAAAGAAAAGAAAGTACAGGGGGAAAGATCTGTAGGTTCCCCTTGCCTGTGTGTTCCTTTGGTTTCAGCTCTTCAGCACAGGCAGTCTCGGTCACATGGCCCTGCTCACGCAGGGCGCAGACCCACGCCGGGAAGCTCTGTATGATTGTGTTTTGGGTTGCAGGAGGCAGAAACTCAAAGTGAAACCAATGAAAAAAACCAATGTGTTCTTAATGGTTTTTACCCAAACCATAAATCCCTCTCTTCGAGGGAGAGGGGAATCACCCAGAATTTGGCCCAGTTCCCTCATTAAGTTCCAGGGCTATATCTGTCTGTATTTTTTCTTTTCTTTTTTTTTTTGTTTTTGTTCATATGTGTCAGTTCGGTGACCACCTGTGTCCAACTCACTCAAGGAAGATACTTAAAATGCAGATTCCAGGGCCTGATCTAGACTAAGGGAGTAAGACAGTGGGAAGAGGAGGAAGTGGAAGGTTGAGTCTCCTGACTGCCTGGTGGTGCTGGCAGTCACACAGGACTCACTAACAATGACGAAAGTGTTATGGGCTCAGGACTGTATTGATCACTACACTATCGCTACATTTTTTTTTTTTTTTTTTTTTTTTTTGAGACCAAGTGTCACTCTCTCGCCCAGGCTGGAGTGCAGTGTGTGATCTTGGCTCACCGCAACCTCCGCCTCCTGGGCTCAAGTGATTCCCATGCCTCAGTCTCCCAAATAGCTGGGACTACAGGCATGAGCCACCACACCCGGCTAATTTTTCTGGGTTTTTTTCCTTTTCTTTTGAGATGGAGTCTCGCCGTGTCGCCAGGCTGGAGTGCAGTGGTGTGATCTCAGCTCACTGCAACCTCCGCCTCCCGGGTTCACGCCATTCTCCTGCCTCAGCCTCCTGAGTAGCTGGGACTACAGGCACGCACCACCGTGCCCAGCTAATTTTTGTATTTTTAGTAGAGACAGGGTTTCACCATGTTGGCCAGGATGGTCTCGATCTCTTGACCTCATGATCCGCCCACCTCAGCTTCCCAAAGTGCTGGGATTACAGGTGAGGGCGACTACGCCAGGCTTAATTTTTGTATTTTTAGTAGAGACAGGGTTTCACCATGTTGGCCAGGCTGGCCTTGAACTCCTGACCTCAAGTGATCCACCTGCCTCAGTCTCCCAAAGTGCTGGGATTACAGGCGTGAGCCACTGCGCCTGGCCTAATGGAAATTTTTTTACCAGTTTTAAAATAAGATATCTAATGGGAAATGCTGTGGCGCACACCTGTAGTCCCAGCTGCTTGGGAGGCTAAGGCAGGAGGTTTGCTTGAGCCCGGGAGTTTGAGACCTGCCTGGGCAACATAGTGAAACTGCATGTCTGTATGAATGAAATAAATACATAAATAAATGAAATGAAATAAGATAACTAACGTTTATTAAGTGCCATGTGTCAGGCAGGTCCTTCACATGTAAACCTGTGTGTAGGCGCCTATTGTTAGTCCCACTTTACAGAAAAGGAAACTGAGGTACATAGAGGTTAAATGCTTTGCCCTGAATCAAACACCTGATGCAGAATTGTCATGTTCTTCGGCAATCTTCAAAGCAAATTCACGATATTTGTTAATTACAAAATAACGGAGTCTCTGGCACAAATGGGCCCAGAGAGTCTGCTTGCATCATAATCATGCCTTGGTGTATATTAGGTCCCTTATAAATTAGTCATTCTTTTAGCAAGTCCTTACTGAGCATTTAGAGTCCCCATGGCCTGGGACAGGTATTCCACAAAAGGGAAGGATGTACAGGAAGTTATACAGACAAACTAGAAACTTCTTAGCAGATGCCTGTGCATGAATGAGAGGACTCGGGTTGGGGCTGGGGGTAGCGGTGCTGAGAGAACTACTGTCCAGAGAGCTGTTATCTTGTTATCTGTTAGCTTGGCTGTGTGCTAGATGTCGTAGGTGTATTTTTTCCATTAATTTCTCAAAAGAACCCCCCGGGTTACATTCTATGAATCATCTATTGAACAGGAAACTGAGGCTTAGAGATGTAAGGAGACTTGCCTGTGGTCATATGGCTTCGGCCTCGTGGTTGTGATATGAAGGCAATGCGTATCTCTCTCTAGACTCTGGCTTTCATCCACTGGATTTTCTGCTTTCAGTCAAACAGGATTTTGTTTTCTAGAAGAGAATTGTCATCCCTCTGATAGTGACCCAGATGGCCCCATCACTAGGATCACTCTGGGCTTTAGAGAGATCATTGCAGGGGCTTATGATGTCCGTCATTGTTGGCTTGGCCTCTCTATTTTGTCCTCTGGTTCTGGCGTCCTCACCTGGCCCCTAGGGAATCCTTCAGAAACATTAGTATCAAGGCCATGCCCATGGCCTATAACCAGATTGGCAGATGTCTATAGGCTGGAGGAAGCCAAGAACTGTTTTTGAAGGAGCATCGTGGCTTCACCCATCCACATTTACTGCTGTGCAGAGGTGAGGGGCCCTCTGTCCCTACTCAGGCTTCTTCATTTTCACAAGAGGATGTTCAAAGTTTTGTATTGTTCCCTGTGCAGATGGATATTCAATATAATTTTTTTTTTTTTGAGATGGAGTCTCGCTCTGTTGCCCAGGCTGGAGTGCAGTGGCACGATCTCGGCTCACAGCAAGCTCCACATCCTGAGTTCATGCCATTCTCCTGCTTCAGCCTCCCCAGCAGCTGGGACTACAGGTGCCCACCGCCACGCCCAGCTAATTTTTTGTGTTTTCAGTAGAGATGGGGTTTCACCATGTTAGCCAGGATGGTCTCGATCTCCTGACCTCATGATCTGCCTGCCTCGGCCTCCCAGAGTGCTAGGATTACAGGCGTGAGCCACCGTGCCCGGCCTCAATATAATTGTTTTTGAGCCACTTCAGAAGGGTAAAATGGAGGAAACTTTAGAAATTTGATGTCTCCATTTTACTGAAAAAGGAAGGAAAAACCTACATATTAAGTGACTTATTCGAGGTAGCAACTAATTAGTGGCAAAACTGGAATCCAGTTCCTGACGCTCAGTTCAATACCTTCCTTTTACCCCTTTAATCTGATTTTACGCGAGGACTGTCCTAATCAGTCTGAATCTTGTCATGAATAAGCTGTAAGAAATTCAACTTCAAAATGATTCCTATAGTGGGGCTTTGTTTTTAGAGGCAGGTTTACCTTCCTAATTATGAATTATTTAGGTTAATGATAATAAAGTTACTTTACATTTCTAAATAAATGGTGGCAGATGATGGCAGAGGCGCTCCTAAAATAGTATCAGGTCAGCTGGAAAGTTTAATATCCAGTGAAGTAGAAAACCTACTTGTTGATATTACATTTGCTTATACATGTTTTTAATGAGAAAGAAGAAAATCTAACAAAAAGATAATAAAAGATGAGGTACATGTTGTTGTTACCATTATTATTGCATTTCGATCTATTTTCGGCCTGCTCCCTTACTGTGAAGGCCTCAAACACACAAGCACGGGTTATCACTATGTCATCCCTCTGACCCAGTGCAAACTTCAATAAAGAATCCATTCATTAGATTTATTTCGTTCATAAAAATAATCCCACCGGCGTTGAATAGTTAAGACAGTAACATCAGCACCCTGCCTCTACCTCATTATCGTTGGCCCTCTATGTCCATGGCTTCCCCATCTTAGGATTCAACCAATCAAGGACCCAAAATACTCTAAAACAGAGCTGGGCATGGTGGTGTGTGCCTGTAATCCCAGCTACTTGGGAGGCTGAGGTGACTAGGAGTTCAAGACTGGCCTGGGCAACATAGTGAGACCCTGTCTCTAAAAAAATAAATAAATAATGTAAAAATTTATTTGAAAAATAAAAACAACAAAAATAATACAAATAAACAGCAATACAGTACAACAACTATTTACACAGAATTTACATTGCATTAGGTGTTAGAAGTAATGTAGAGCTGATTTTAAGTATATGAAAAGGCGGGGCACAGTGGCTCATGCCTGTAATCCCAGCATTTTGGGAGGCTAAGGCAGACTGGTCACTTGAGCTCAGGAGTTCAAGATCAACCTGGGCAACATAGACTCTGCCTCTACCAAAAAAAAAAAAAAAAAAAAAAAAAAAAAAAA
>NW_012103809.1:105592-108362 GCF_000951045.1 Mandrillus leucophaeus
TTTTTTTTCCCCTTTCACATTTTCTTGTATGGTATTTCACTCATCTGGAGTTGATTTTTATGAATGTTGGAAGGTAGAGGTCCATTCTCAGTTTTCATCTAAATAGATATGTGTTTGTCCAGGCACAGCTTATTGCAGCTTCCATCTTTCCCGCACACTCTGGAATGCCACCTGTGTCATGCGTGTGCTCCGTCTGTTTCTGTGCTCTCTATGTGCTATCCGGCTCTTTGTCAACCTTAGACCCAGCTCTACATTGTCTTAGTTATGACAGCCTTTAAGGAGTCATGCCATCTGGGAGGGCATGTTCTTCCACCTTGTTCTTCTTCAAGGATGTCTTGGTGTTATTGGCCTTTTGTGCTTCTATATAAATTTTAGAAACAGTTCAAATTCCTTTACAGAACCTGTTGGAGTTACTAGGACTGCGCTGAATCTGTAGACCCAATGTGGGGAGAACCGGCACATTTACAGTAGGGTGTCTACCACATTGAAAGGCAGTGTGCAGAATCGCTGAAAGGATGGAGCCAGACCTCCTGGGTGCAGATCGTAGCTCCGCTCCTCATTGGCCATGTGACCCTGGAGAATTTGACCTTAGAGTGTCTCAGTTATCTCACTTGTGTAATAGGGATCGTAGTAGTACCTACCTTGTAGAGTCATAATAGTACCTACTGTATAGGGTAATTGAGAGGATTAGATGATTACGTCTTACATACAATATGTGCAAAGTGCTCAGAATAGTGTCAGGCACATAGTAAAATTATATAAGTGCCTGAACACCAATTAAGTATATCTTCTGCAATGCCCCAAGAACATTGTGGTTTTCTTTATAAAACTCTATCTATAGAATATACAACCTGGTCATGTGTCACTTAACAAAGGGGCTGCATCCTGAGAAATGCATCATTAGGTGATTTTGTCATCGTGTGAACACAAACCTAGATGATATAACCCACTACACACCTAGGCTATATGGTATAAAGCTATGGGTCTTAGGCTACAAACCTGTACAGCATGTTATTGTACAGAATACTGTAGGCAACTGTAACACAACAGAAATTATTCGTGT
The DNA here is from genome assembly GCF_000951045.1 of Mandrillus leucophaeus. Classification (NCBI taxonomy): domain Eukaryota; kingdom Metazoa; phylum Chordata; class Mammalia; order Primates; family Cercopithecidae; genus Mandrillus; species Mandrillus leucophaeus. The sequence goes on from NW_012103809.1 coordinate 106,656, forward strand.
CCTTAAACATATGTAAACATAGAAAAGGTACAGTGAAAATATGGTGTTATAAGGAATGTGTATATACTATCCCTTATGGGACCCCTGTCATATATGCGGTCCATTGTTGACTGAAATACTGTAACTGTGTATATCCCTACATCTCCCTACATATGTAGAATATATTATATTACGTATGTATTAGTGTATAGTATATATTCCCACATATTGTATAATATATAGGAATATATATAACTTTTAAAATATATTAAAATACTTTAAAACTTTTGATGCTCTTATAAGTGGTATTTTTAAAGTGTTACAGTGTTGTTGTGTTTAGGTAGTGTGTTTTAAGAGCTGATTATGACCATCTTTGATAAATACTTAAGTACTTGTGTTACATGAGATACTGCTTGGAGGCTGGGCACAGTGGCTTATGCTTGTAATCCCAGCACTTTGGAAAGCCGAGGTGGGCAGATCACTTGAGGTCAGGAGTTTGAGACCAGCCTGGCCAATGTGGTGAAACCCCCATCTCTACTAAAAATACAAAAATGAGCCAGGCGTGGTGGTGGGCACCTGTAATCCCAGCTATTAGGGAGGCTGAGGCACGAGAATTGCTTGAACCCGGGAGGCAGAGGTTAAAGTGAGCCGAGATCGTGCTATTGCAATCCAGCCTGGGCTATAAGAGCCAAACTCCATCTCAAAAAAAAAAAAAGAGAGATAGAGAGAGAGAGAGAGAGAGAGACTGCCTGGGACCAGAAACATGGTCACGATTACTGCTCTATTCTCACGGGGTTGAACATTTTACTCACTTTACATGATTTTAAACCACTGTATCCCATTGACTTCTGTTGTTTAAACTTGCCAGAGGATTTTGGCAACCTGGTTCATTTTCTCTTGTATATCAGGTTGTTTGGGTTCATTGTTTTCTTTTTAATAAGATCATGGTATTTCAGTGTTTACTTATAGCTCACCCACCATTTAGGTTTTATTTTCAGTGCTCTCCTGCTTCCCTAAATCCTGTACAAAAGATGCTATGTCGGGAGGCACGGTGACTCAGGCCTGTTGTCCTGGCACATAAAATGGCGAGGTCAGGTGTTTGAGACCAGCCTGAGCAACATAGGAAGCTCTCATCTATATTAAAAAAAAGAAAAAAAGATGCTATGTCCTTGGCTATTCGAGCCACAGCTTTGTGCATTGACACACATCCAGCATCAGCAAGCTTTCTCTAAATGAGAACAAGCGTCATTCATTTTCCCATTTGTCAGACATGTCACATATGTCTCTATGGGATTATAATTTTTTTAAAAAAGAAAAGAAAGTACAGGGGGAAAGATCTGTAGGTTCCCCTTGCCTGTGTGTTCCTTTGGTTTCAGCTCTTCAGCACAGGCAGTCTCGGTCACATGGCCCTGCTCACGCAGGGCGCAGACCCACGCCGGGAAGCTCTGTATGATTGTGTTTTGGGTTGCAGGAGGCAGAAACTCAAAGTGAAACCAATGAAAAAAACCAATGTGTTCTTAATGGTTTTTACCCAAACCATAAATCCCTCTCTTCGAGGGAGAGGGGAATCACCCAGAATTTGGCCCAGTTCCCTCATTAAGTTCCAGGGCTATATCTGTCTGTATTTTTTCTTTTCTTTTTTTTTTTGTTTTTGTTCATATGTGTCAGTTCGGTGACCACCTGTGTCCAACTCACTCAAGGAAGATACTTAAAATGCAGATTCCAGGG
>NW_012103809.1:108947-110837 GCF_000951045.1 Mandrillus leucophaeus
CGAGATAGCGCCATTGCACTCCAGCCTGGGCGACGGGGCAAGACTCCATCTCAAAATAAATAAATAAATAAATAAATAAATAAATAATTCTACTTATTCATACATACCCTGCCTCATCCCAAAAAGGGATTGTAGAAATACACATACTAAGTATAATAGTATTTATTTCTCCACGGGGAAAAATACTGTAGAAATTAAAATAATGTTAAACTTACGAAGACTCTAATGTGTCTATTTTAACCTTAGCCAGTCTGTTTTAAATAGTGTCATGAATTTCTGGGTCCTGATTCTAGTCTTTTCAGATTTTGTTTATTTGCTGAAAGTTTCTTCCGTTATACCCACAGTTTTTTTCATGTTGTTCCTATTATTATTATTATTTTTGAGATAGAGTCTTGCTCTGCCACCCAGGCTAGAGTGTAATGGTGCAATCTTGGCTCACTGCAACCTCCGCCTCCTGGCTTCAAGTGATTCTTGTGCCTCAGCCTCCTGAGTAGCTAGGATTACAGGCGTCTCCCGCCATGGTAATTTTTGTATTTTTAGTAGAGACAGCGTTTCTCCATGTTGGCCAGGCTGGTCTCAAACTCCTGACCTCAGGTGATCCACTGACCTTGGCATCCCAAAGTGCTGGGATTACAGGCGTGAGCCACCGTGCCCGGCCTCATATTATTATTTTCAATTGACGCAGAATAATTGTACATGTTTTTGGCATTCAGTGTGATTTTCCATTCATGTGTACAATATGCAATGGTCAAATTATGGTAATTAGCATATCCATCACCTCTAACGTTTATCATTTCTTTGTGTTGGAAGCATTCAAAATCTGCTCTTCTAGCTATTTGAAAATATACAATAAATTGTTGTTTTAGTGCTATAGAAGTATATAATTGAACTATATATAATTGTTGTTACAGTGCTGTAGAACACTGGAATTTACTCCTCCTATCCAGCTAGTATAACAGTATTTAAAATAAGTAAGTGGGTGAACTGAGGCTAAACCTTGAGATAAGGTTGATGCACAAAATGTACATCCTGAGATCCCGATCGTCTACTAGATGTGGTCTGCAGAGTTGGCTTTCAGCTTCCTAAAAGCACTCAAAGCAAAAAGGGGAAATGATTAATGATACAATTTGGAAGGTCCTTATAATATGAAAACAAACTGGTGGTGCAGGAGAAACTCAGTTTTTTTTCTTGGCCCCAAGACCTTCCTTCCATGGGTCGTCACAAAGAGAATTTAATGTAAACTAGCAGGATTCCCTGTAATAAATAAGAGTATCTGATTTATTACACTGTGCCTCTGTGTAGACAGGTGACACAAAGCCAGTGCTTCATTTAATAAAAACAGTTTGATAAATGACCATAAATAGATTAAAGTATATTCTCTAATATTACAATGGTGCTATGAAAATTAGCACAGACTGGGCCGAGCACGGTGGCTCACACCTGTAATCCCAGCACTTTGGGAGGCCAAGGTGGGCAGATCACCTGAGGGCAGGAGTTGAGCCAGCCTGGCCAACCTGGCGAAACCCCGTCTCTACTAAAAATACAAAATTAGCCGGGTGTGGTGGCGGCCACCTGTAATCACAGCTACTCGGGAGGCTGAGGCAGGAGAATTGCTGGAACCCGGGAGGCAGAGGTTGCAGTGAGCTGAGACGTGCCATTGTACTCCAGCCTGGGTGACAAAGTGGGACTCCATCTCAAAAAAAAAAAGAAAATCAACACAGACTGGTTACACGCAACCTATGATAAATTCATTTATGACATTTTAAACCTACCAAGCAGTGTCATGGTAAATGGAAATTCTATATGTAGGCCAGATGGAGAAAGAAGCACTTTCTCTTTTTTTTTTTCTAGACGGAGACTTGCTCTGTCGCCCGGGGTAGAGTGCAGTGG
>NW_012103809.1:111833-120625 GCF_000951045.1 Mandrillus leucophaeus
GTTTGGGGAGTTAGGAGAAATTTAAAGTAAAAAAAATGAAAAAATAAAGGCCAGGCATGTGGCTTACGCCTGTAATCCCAGCACTTTGGGAGGCTGAGGTGGGCGGATCACTTGAGGTCAGGAGTTTAAGACCAGCCTGGCCAACATGGCAAAACCCCGTCTCTAATAAAAATACAAAAATTAGCGAGGTGTGGTCGTTGGCACCTGTCATCCCAGCTACTTGGGAGGCTGGGGCAAGAGAATCGCTTGAACCTGGGTAGCAGAGGTTGCAGTGAGCCAAGATTGCACCACTTCAACTTCACTCCAGCCTCAGCGACAGAGCAAAACTCTGTCTCAAAAAAAAAAAGGGGGGGGGTGGTTTGGGGCCCTTAGTAATTTTAAGAGTGTAAGGGAGTCCTGAGACCAAAAAGTTTGAGAAGCCCCGTGTTAGGCATATGTATACCATAGACTGTGTTGGTACCGTGCACTAATTATGCTACACAAAGCAGCTGTGGTTCCTAAGATCAAAAACATACTCCCATCACCCACTGGATACACACCTACAAATAAATATCAACAATTATCCCAAAGAGTATTGACATCTCTGTTTATTAATGTGTTTGTACAACAGATACTTATTTAGCACTGAGATTAGGGCTGTTTGATAAAATAGGAAAGGTCTCTGCCCTTATGGAGCTTATTTCTCATAAAAGTGCATCACAAAATCAGAAAAGATCAATAGATACAGTTGGTATTTGTGACTCTGGAATTGGTAGAAAGAGAGCCTCTGAGGGAATGAATCCTGTTCTTCACCATGGGCCAGGCACTGTGCTGAGTGCATGTGTGCGTTATTTAATGTATATAGTAATCCTGTCTAGTACACAAGGTCGTATATCTTTAAAGGTGAACAAATGGAAACCCATAGAAGTTAGATAATTGGTCTGGGTTGCCAGCTAATAAGAGATAGAACCAGGATTTGTGCATTTTTGTAACACCCTTGTTCTAGGTAGCCTTTCTATTTTAAGGAAGCAAATTTCTCATTTAACTCTCCACCATCCATTTTTGAGACAGGGACTGGCCTTGCCATACTCACCTATTGCGAAGTAGCTTTTGGACCATGTTCTTGCAAAGGTGCAGAAACTTCCACATCCAGGTTGGGACTCTTCCATTGCAAAAGCAGCCAGGGGCATCTACAAATGTGTTGTTTATACTGAATGCACAAGGAGTGTGGTTGGGAACAATGAAGAACCCAGTTAACTGGGAAAGCCCGCCTCCAGGGATGCTGACATGTTACTGAATGCCAAGAAAATATCCATGGCAAGATCTGTATTCTTCCACCATCTTTGTGCCACAACCAGTTAAGATTTCAGATTTTTTCTTTCATTGCCAGGGCAGATGACTGTGAATTATCTCCTAGAGGAGACCTCTCTGGACCTGTAAATGGTTTTGATTTGGACCTTTACAGGGATGGTAGATTCAATCTAAGAGAACCTTTGGATTCAAAGCCATCCAGTCTCCACTGCTTGGGGATTTGTGGATCCTGCCATGGCAGGTATTTCTGTTCCCATAGGAGCCTCTTCTGACCTGTCTGGGCACCACCTCCCTTCCCCTCCCCACCCTCCCAGATAACTTTCTCCATCAACTGCCAGAAAGACTTTGTGACTTATGGTTGTGCTTAGTGGTGACAGTTTTGTGTATTAATCCCATCAAAAAACAGTACAATCCTGGAATCTTTCAGAAGTTTGAGGAACTGGAAATAAGTCTTTCTTTTTCTTTTCTTTTCTTTTTTTTTTTTTTTAGACAGAGTCTCTCTCTGGCACCAGGCTGGAGTGCAGTGACATGATCTCTGCTCACTGCAACCTGTGCCTTCCGGATTCAAGCGACTCTGCTGCCTCGGCCTCCTGAGTAGCTGGGATTACAGGTGCCCGCCACCACACCCGGCTACTTTTTTGTATTTTTAGTGGAGACGAGGTTTCGCCATGTTGCCCAGGCTGGTTTCGAACTCTCGAACTTAGGCAATCTGCCTGCCTCGGCCTCCCAAAGTGCTGGGATTACAGGCGTAAGCCACCACGCCCAGCCAGAAATTAGTATTTCTAAGTGGAGAGCACACACATACACACTCACAAATAAATTTCATTTTAGGATGGAATTTGGTCCTCTGCTTGGCAGATTTTTGACTTACACCCTGCCTTGACCCATATCATTGTGTTGTTTGAAATACCCAAAATACACGCAGTGGATGAAGCATAAACTACCTGTTTATGCTGGTGACGGCTGAATATGCAGGAAGGAGCACCATTTATCCTACATATGAGTTTGCAGCGTTCTGCTTCCTCAGCTTCCTCTGGGTGGTTTCTTCTGTTGAAAAGCCCCTTACTTGGCCAGGTGCGGTGGCTCATGCCTATAATCCCAGCACTTTTGGAGGCTGAGGCCTGTGGATCAAGAGGAGGTCAGGAGATCGAGACCGAGACCATCCTGGCTAACACGGTGAAACCCCGTCTCTACTAAAAATATAAAAAATTAGCCGGGTGTGGGGGCTCACGCCTGTAGTCCCAGCTCCTCGGCAGGCTGAGGCAGGAGAATCGCTTGAACCCAGGAGGCAGAGGTTGCAGTGAGCCGAGATCACCCCATTGCACTCCAGCCTGGGCAACAGAGCGAGACTTAGTCTCAAAAATAAAAAAGCCCCTTACTCTACCGGGCATGGTGGCTCACGCCTGTAATCCCAGCACTTTGGGAGGCCACGGCGGGTGGATCACCTGAAGTCAAGAGTTTGAGACCAGCCTGGCCAACATGGTGAAACCCAGTCTCTACTGAAAATACAAAAATTAGCCAGACGTGGTGGCGGATGCCTCTAATCCCAGGTACTCGGGAGGCTGAAGCAGGAGAATTGCTTGAACCCGGGAGGCCGAGGTTGCAGTGAGCTGAGATCACGCCATTGCACTCCAGCCTGGGCAACAGAGTAAAACTCCATCTCAAAAAAAAAAAAAAAAAGCAAAGCCCCTTACTCTAGTTAGCTTGTCAACTCAGCCCTCTCCCTGGGTATGTGATGTTTCTGCCTCTCTTCTTCCTGCACATGGCTTTGCTTTACAGCATTCAGATAGCTATGGCAGGCTCGGCTGCAAATCTCTTTTCCAGTGATCATCCCCTCTTTCACCTTTGTCTTGTTAGCTGGGTGACGTTTTTGTACATTGGAGGGGCAGGCAGAAAAACAACAGCTCTGTTCTTAGAGCTATTTCTCCATTTCATCCCAAGGTGCTCTTTATCACTCTAGTTTTTGAATAAGAACCTTTCTCTGCCTTTCGCAAATCTAGTGTATTGGTGTACATTTAGGAAAAAGAGGAATGGCACTTCCGCAGTTTCTCGTGTCCAGCCTGGCGTTCCAGCCGCCCTCTTCTTCCCATCCTCAAGGTGGGGCCCACAGGGAGAGTGGGGTTCAGAGCTGTCTGACCAAATCAAGTTCGATTTGTTGGTCTGTTTTAACCACAACACCTTTTAAGAAAATTAAAATCACTATTTCAAGTAGGGACTAAGTTGGTAGCGGGACCCCTCACTGTTGTGATTTATGGGTGTTGGCAAATGCCACTGAGTCATTTCACTGTCCACAATGGGGACTTAGGATTGGTTAATTCTGGGACCTTGGGTGGTTTAACCTCTCTGAATCTCTTTTCTGTCAATGGGGGCAGACTATCTGCCTCGAAGGGCAATTGCAAGGGTTAAATGAGGTCACTTGGGCAAACCACTGGACTCAAAATTGAGTCGGGGCTCTCAGCACATGTTAACTTTTGTTTCCAACTTCATAATCCAGATTTACTGACAATGCAATGTTTTGTTGATCTGAAATTCACTATAAATGGGTTAAGGAAACTGAAGGAGACCAGGTCTACAAGGAGTATCCTTAGCTGCTTGGAAGACAGAAGGGAATGAGAACAGAGAGGTAAATAAAAGCAATGCTGCGAGCAACTTGAAATGCTAGAGCACCTAGAAAGACCCAAGGCGGGTGAAAAGCCCCAAGGGAGATGCAAGCCTGGGAGACCATCTGGGTGGTTTGCATCCTAGCCCGCTGGCCGTGGAGGGGTTTCCTGTCTTTCCCTGATTTCTTTCACTGCTGAAGAGGCTGCCCTCAAAGCTGGAGCACTTGGCAGCGTTCCAGGGATCTGTACCAATGCCACGCCTCCTGATGACAGAGCGGAGGCTGGTGATACTAGCTACAGCCATGTGGCCTTGGCCTTGTCCTGCCTCTCTCTGACAGATGCTAGCATCAGTGGATGCTTTTGGGTTTCACATAGAAGACTGCTGAACTCTCAATTCTTGGGGTCAGGAGGTCTGAATCTAAGTCTCATCTCTGCTTAGCTTCGCTGCTGTGAGTAGCATTGGATCTTCAGCAAGTCACACATCAGCTTTCAGAATCCCAGTTTCCCAATTTATTAAATGACTGTTAGACTCATTTAATAGGTGGGCTCTGGGTCATTCCCCCACTGGCTGGTATGCATTTTGAAGTCACCTCCCCAAGCCTCCTTCAAGGCAGCACCAACTGTCAGGGTCAGTAACTAAGGCACAGTCCCTAACTACCAGCACCTCTCAGATTCTGATCTGATTTTGAAAAATTGTAGTTTTGGGAGCCTGATGTCCACAACCATGACCGAGGTTTCTCAAATGACTCTGATGAGTTTCCAGCACACCCTACACCCTGGCTGCACCCACAGCGACCCCCTCAGCCCAGCCTTCCTCAGCTTCCACCTGTGCGCCTGCACCGTCTGAGAATCAAAGGCGCATTCTTGAATCTTTCACTTTCAGTGTGTTCTTCCTGAATGAGTCGTAACTTCCATTTTTTTCTAGCTTCGCTCTCTGATCTCAAGGGCCACATCTAACAGAATTCACGTATTCAATACCAACAAACAAACAAAAAGAACGGGAGGTTTCCACATCTTATTAATCAGAATGGCTTCAGTTTAAATTAAATGTCCCACACAGAATTCCTTTAGAAGACTAGAGCTGTTCATTAGAAAGTGAAAGTAGCTGATAATCCTTTTTTAAATATGAGGGGGGAAAAAAACTGGCAAGTCATTTAAACATTTTTCCCCCGGTAACTTAGAAAAAATAAGCAAAATACTTTAATTTTGTCACCTTTTCTTTTTCCCTCCTTTTGCCCACAATAAAGATGTCATAGAAGCTTTTCCATTCCACACTCCTGCTGGACTCCTTAGGTCGGAGAAATAATTGGCTTTTCCTTGAGAGAAGGGTAGTGACAGACTGTGTCTGAGCTATTCTCTTGCAAATCCCTGAGGGTACTGAATAACAAAGTCTAGCTTCCAGTCTGCAACTCTTCTCGCTTTCCTTTGAACAAGGGCAGTAAGTTGCTCTTTTTCTGCCCAGCTCTGGCACTGAAAAAATCCAGTAGGTGGCCAAAGAGCCTTTAGAAGACTAAAGGCAGCTTCAGAGAGCCATTGGACCAGATTTTAAAAAGAAAGTGTGCTTGTGTCTTTGTATTGCAAACAATGCTGGAGATGCTGAATGGTGCTTCAGACCTCGGGCTTAAAGACAGGTGACTTACTTAGGCCCCTTACAAATGGGCATGTTTGACTATAGCTAAATTAAGTTCTCAAAATAATCCCTGAAACTGGAGCTCAGACTGTTGAAGCAAGTACTCAGGGCAGACCTCTCAGGCATACTTCATTTTCACCTTTCATTTATGACATGGTGTCATCCTTCACAGCTCCACAGAAAAGCCCCCCCAGTTATCTGTGGGAACAGGAAAGAGCTCTGTCTGCACCAGATGAGCCAAACCCCTGGAATTCCATGGGCTGAGAACTTTGCCCTTCATAAATTACTTTTGTGAAAAGTTCTAAGCTGAGGAGATGGCAATAAAGACATTGCTCTGCGTTGTTTTATGGTTCCAGCATTCGGTTTCCTGTGGCGTCCCTGGTCTTTGGTTTGAGTCATGAGAAGAAGGCTGAGAAGCAGGTATCACCCTGCTCTCAGCTAGGTCTGTAGAACTGGCTGTAGTGCCATGGACATCCCGTTGGCCCAGCCACAGCTGTGTGCTGTGTCATTGGGATGCTCTGAATGCAAGATGCATCTTTGAATAAAATACTGGATGTGACTGGTGCCTTCAGCAGTCATGTGGCAATTTTTTAAAAATTGTGGTAAAATATAAATTACATACAAATTGAGCATCTTAACAATTTTTAAGTATATGGTTCAGTGGCATTAAGTATATGCACAGTGTGATACAACCATCATCACCATCCATTTCCAGAACTTTCTCATCTTCCCAAACTGAAACTCTATACCCATTAGACACAAACTCCCCATTCCCCCACCCCCAGCCCCTGGCAGCTGCCATTCTACTTCCTGTCTTGTTAAATTGGAGTACTCTGGGTACATCATATAAGTAGCATCATACAATGTTTTTCCTCTTGTGACAGGCTTATTTCACTGAGCTAACGTCTTCAAGGTTCATCCACTTGTAGCATGTGTCAGAATTTCCTTTCTTTTTAGGGCTGAATAATATTGTATTGTATGGATAGGCCACATTTTTTGTTTATCCATTCATCTGTTGATGGACACTTGAGTTGCTTCTGCCTTTTGGCTATTGTGAATAGTGCTGCCATGAACATGGGTTTACAGATGTCTCTTCAAGTCCCTGCTTTCAGTTCTTTGGTGTATATATCTAGAAGTGGAATTGCTAGATCATATGACAATTCTATTTTTAATTTTTGAAGACCTGCCATACTTTCCATAAAGTCTACACCATGTTACAATCCCACCAGCAGTGTTTAAAGGTTTATATTTCTCCAGAGCCTTGCCAACACTTGCTATTTTCTGTTTTTTTTGTGGTTGTTGTTTGTTTGTTTTTTTAATAATAGGCACCTGATAGGTGTGAGGTGGGGTCTCTTTTGGCCTTTCTTGCATGCCCCCATACTCTTTTATTATAGATTTATAAGAGTATTAATATCTAGTACTCCTTTCTATAGTTCTTTAGCAAAATTGTATTTGCTATTCTCATCTGCTTGTTTTTCTGAGATGTACTTGGGAATTATTTTTGTTATATTTCTCCCTGTACAATATTTTATCCAGTTAGGGTTTTGATTGGAGTTGCATTTAAAATATAAATTAATGTAGAATGAACATCTTAAAAATAAAATTTTAGTCTTTCTATCTAAATCTTTCTTCATCTCTCTTCTTATATGTATATCTAAGTTTGTTGTTTTTCATTTATTGGTTGTAGACAAACCTTCCTGAATTTGTTGCTTTGTGAATGAGGTATCAAAATAGTATTTTTGTAATGGTTATTGCCTTCATATAGGAGTGTGTGTGTGTGTGTGTGTGTGTCTGTGAGTGTGTGTTGTAACTGTCTACTTTGCAGAGCAAAGCAATAAGATACTCGAAATAACACAGTCTTTGTAGTCAGTCAGACTTGGGTTTGAATCCCAGCTCTGCTACTTAACAAATGCATGACACTGAGAAAACTTTAGTATGGTGTTTTACATAAAGGAATTCAATAAATGACGGCTACCACAGTTAGATTTCTTTTTAAATAATTTCCATTAATTTCCTTGCATTTTCTGGTTACACAATGATATAATCTGTAATTAATGATAATATTAACTTTTTCTTTCCAATATTTAAATCTCTCACATCCATTTCATGTTATATTGTATTCACCAGAAAAACTTGTGGGACAATGCTGTACAATTACGTCAACATATTCATTCCAGGGGACTTTTATTCTGATTGTAAAATGAATGCCTCTAGTTTTTTACCATTAAGTATAATATTGACTATAGCTTGAAACTGATACTTTTTATAGGTTGGAGAGTATATTTCAGTTTTTTCTTTTTAAGTGTTTTTAAATTAGAAATCAGTTATCTTGGAAGATTTATACAATTATAACAACTTAATTTGTAAATTATAATATTAATGTTACCTAAGAAGCAAGAGATGTAGGATCAATCCTATCCTGTCTGTGTGAAGTCTTTATTTTAATTTTTTTTGTCACTGACTTCAGGCTCATGAGTGAAGCATTTATTTTTTCTTTTTAGACTGTTCATTATGAAGTGGATTTGTGTGTATGTGTGTGTGTGTGTGCGTGTGCACGCTTCGCTTTCAGACCCTCATGAATTTTTTTTTCATGTGTGAAGTCTTTATAAGTATTTTTTAGGGATTTGAATATGGAAAGGAAATTAATTTAATTTGCCTGGGGGTGAGTTTTAGGTGACATCTTCCTTTTACTGGCCAAACCACCAGTTTCTTTCTGTTATAGAAATTAGTACCTTACTTTTATATCTGGTTAGTGTCCTACAGGCACATTTTTATCTTTGATTCCCATGTATAATGCAAGTATGGAATATTTAAGTTTTAAGTCAGGGCGGCCCAATCCTTTGATGTCCCTGAGCCACATCGGAAGATGAAGAATTGTCTTGGGCCACACATAAAATACACTAACGATAGCTGAGGAGCTTAAAAAACAAAACGCAAAAAAAAAAAAATCTGATAATGTTTTAAGAAAGTTTACGAATTTGGGGTTTTTGTTGTTGTTGTTGTTGTTTTGAGACGAGTCTTGCTCTGTTGCCCAGGTTGGAGTGCAGTGGCACGATCTCGGCTCCCTGCAACCTCCGCCTGCCGGGTTCAAGTGATTCTTCTGCCTCAGCCTCCCAAGTAGCTGAGATTATAGGTGTTCACCACACACTTGGCTAATTTTTGTATTTTTAGTAGAGACTGGGTTTCACCATGTTGGCCAGGCTGGTCTCGAACTACTAAAAATACAATAATAAATGAGGTGTGGTGGTACGTGCCTGTAATCCCAGCTACCC
>NW_012103809.1:126210-126878 GCF_000951045.1 Mandrillus leucophaeus
AAAAAAAAAAAAAAAAGGCAATTTTATGTAACCTTAGCACTTTTATTGGCTTAAAGTACATGTATTTGATTGCAAAATATGACTATTAAGCACCTCATTTTCTTTTTCTTCCCTTTTTTTTTCTTTGTATAAATGTAGGGGGTACATACAAGGGCAGTTTTGATATATGGATATATTGCATGGTGGTGAACTCTGGGCTTTTAGTGTAACCATTGCCCAAATAGTGTACATTGTATCCATTAAGGAATTTCTCATTCCTCACTCCCCTCCCACCCTTCTGGGTCTCCAGTATCTATTATTTCACACTTTAGGTTTGTGTATACACATTATTTAGCTTCCGCTTATAAGTGAGAACAAAACATCTAATTTAAAAATACATAATATGAAGGGCTGGTGCAGTGGTTCACACCTGTAATCCAAGCACTTTGGGAGGCCAAGGTGGGAGGATCATTTGAGGCTAGGAGTTTGAGATCAGCCTGGGCAACATAGCGGGACCCCCTCTCTATAAAATATTTAAAAATTAGCCAGGTGTAGTGGTGCATGCCTGTATTCCTAGCTACTTGGGAGACTGAGGCAGGAGGATCACTTGAGTCCAGGAGTTTGAGACTGTAGTTCGCTATGATCAGGCTACTGCACTACAGCTTGTGTGACAGAGTGGAACCCCATCT
>NW_012103809.1:129804-132453 GCF_000951045.1 Mandrillus leucophaeus
GCTGGGATTACAGACGCATGCCACCATGCCCAGCTAATTTTTGTATTTTTAGTAGAGATGGGGTTTCACCATGTTGGCCAGGCTGGTCTGGAACTCCTGACCTCAGGTGATCTGCCTGCCTCGGCCTCCCAAAGTGCGGGAATTACATGCGTGAGCCACCGCACCCGGCCTGTTGCAGTTCTTTAATCATTTCATATTTTATATTTAGCTCTTTAATCCACTTGGAGTAACTGTTTTGTTTTTGTTTTGTTTTTGTGAGAGAGTCTGGTTCTGCCGCCCAGACTGGAATGCAGTGGCACAATCTCAGCTCACTGCAGCCTCCATCTCCTGGCTTAAGACATTCTCCCACATCAGCCTCCCGAGTAGCTGGGACTACAGGTGTGCGACACCATACTTGGCTAATTCTGTTTTTTTGCTTTTTGAGATGGAGCCTCATGTGACATCCAGGCTGGAGTGCAATGGCCTGATTTTGACTCACTGAAACCTCTGCCTCCCAGGTTCAAGTGATTCTCCTGCCTCAGCCTCCCAAGTAGCTGGGACTACAGGCATGCACCACCATGCCTGGCTAAGTTTTGTATTTTTAGTAGAGACATGGTTTCACCATATTGGCCAGGCTGGTCTCAAACTCTTGACCTCAAGTGATCCACCTGCCTCTGCCTCCCAAAGTGCTGGGATTGTATTTCTGATAGAGATGGGGTTTTGCCATGTGGCCCAGGCAGGTCTCGAACCCATGAACTCAAGCAGTACTCCCGCCTCAGCTTCCCAAAGTGCTGGGATTACAGGAGTGAGCCACCATGCCTGGTCTGGAGTAAGTTTTTTTGTTTTTTTCTTTTATTCTTTTTGAGATGAAGTTTTGCTCTTGTTGCCCAGGCTGGAGTGCAGTGGCGTGATCTCAGCTCACTGCAACCTCTGCCTCCCAGGTTCAAGCGATTCTCCTGCCTCAGCCTCCGGAGTGGCTGGGATTACAGGTGCCTGCCACCACGCCTGGCTAATTTTTTGTTATTTTAGTAGAGACGGGGTTTCACTATGTTGGCCAGGCTGGTCTCGAACTCCTGACCTAGTGATCCGCCTGCCTTGGCCTCCTGAAGTACTGGGATTACAGGCATGAGCCACCATGCCCAGCCGTAAGTTTTAATCTTTAGTGCAAAGTGGGTATTTTGTGTGAATTGTTCCAAATATATTGTTCCAAGTATATTGACTAATTGTATTCTTTCCCCCACTGATTTGAAGTGCCATTTTACCATACACCAAATACTTCTAGGTTTTCTGTTTGATTCCATTGCTCCATCTGTTGCTGCACCAGCACTGTACCGTCGTATATAGTATGTGCACAATATATCCATTCTAGCTTCCTCACAGGATTAATATCTGGAAGCATTCATCCCCTCTCCCCTCAACACCATCTATTGTTTTCAGAATTTACAGACTTGGATTACAGTCTGATGAGGATTTAAATTTTTCTGTCATTCCATACAGTGCACAGAAAGAACCTGGGCTGTAGACTCAGAGGACTTGGATTCCAATCCTGGCTCCACCACTTAGCAGCTGTTTAAATCGGGCATGTTATTCTCTGTAAACCTCGGGTTCTTCATTGAAATAATCCTGTGAAAATCAGCACTTACCCCAAGTTCCTCTGAAATAATGGGACCAAATTGACAAACCATGGAGTCACATCACTCAGGTTTACATATTTCTGCAAAATAAGCCATTGTTGGCCGGGTGTGGTGGCTCACGCCTGTAATCCCAGCACTTTGGGAGGCCAAGGTGGGTGGACTGCTTGAGCTCAGAAGTTTAAGACCAGCCTGGGCAACATAGTGAAACCCTGTCTCTACCAAAAATACAAAAAATTAGCCTGGCATGGTAGCACATTCCTGTGGTCCCAACTACTCGGGAGGCTGAGGCAGGAGAATTGCTTGAACCCGGGAGGCAGAGGTTGCAGTGAGCTGACGTTATGCCACTGTACCCCAGCCTGGGTGACAGAGTGAGACCCTGTCTCAAAAAAGAAGAAAGCCATTGTTTTAATGACTAGAAAATTTGTAGCTCTTTTTTTGGTTATAACTATCTTATATGGTCTAATGTCATGTAATATAACTTTAATAATAAGAAGAAGGATTATGAATAACTTTTTTAAGCACCTTATGTGCATGTAAATGCACACATTTATAAATCCAACTATATAAACATAATCATAAATGAATTATCATCATCATTAGCAGTTTAGAAATAATGACCTTTATTACCCTGGCCAACATGGTAAAACCTTGTCACTACTAAAAATACAAAAATGAGCTGGGCGTGGTGGCTCATTCCTGTAATCCCAGCTACTTGGGAGGCTGAGGCAGGAGAAGAATCACTTGAACCTGGGAGGCAGAGGCTATATGAGCTGAGATCAAGCCACTGCTTTCCAACTTGGGTGACAAAACGAGATTCCATCTCAAAAAAAAAAAGGGGGGGAAGAAAGAAAAAAAAGAAGGAAGGGAGGGAGGGAAGGAGGAAGGAGGAAGGAAGGAAGGAAGGAAGGAAAGAAGGAAGGAAGGAAGGAGGGAAGGAAGGAAGGAAGGAGGGAAGGAAGGAAGGAAGGAAGGTAGGAAGGCAGGCAGGCAGGCAGGCCAGCCAACAGGCAGGCCTTGATGTAGTGCTACTCTCTTT
>NW_012103809.1:133534-142150 GCF_000951045.1 Mandrillus leucophaeus
ATTTTGCATATATATGTACATATATTACATATATACATATGTATACATCACACATACATATGTATATGTATGTGCATGTTACATACATGTATCTTTCACATGCATACATATTTTATATATATGTATTATACATACACTGTAATACATCTATATGTATATACAAGCTGTATGTATTTGTATGCATATGTACATAGTATATATACAATTATGTACATAGTATATATACATTATATACATGCACTGAAAAAGTATATATACAATACTTTGTTTTTTTTTTTGTTTTTTGTTTTTTGGTTTTGAGATGGAGTCTCGCTCTGTCGCCAGGCTGGAGTGCAGTGGTGCGATCTCTGCTCGCTGCAACTTCCGCCTTCTGGCTCAAGTGATTCTCCTGCCTCAGCCTCCCGAGTAGCTGGGACTATAGGCGCGTGCCATCACACCCAGCTAATTTTTGTGTTTTTAGTAGAGATAAGGTTTCACCATGTTGGCCAGGATGGTCTCGATCTCTTGACTTCATGATCCACCCGCATCGGCCTCCCAAAGTACTAGGATTACAGGCATGAGCCGCCATGCCCAGCCTTACAATACTTTGTATACTATATATACTATAAAAAAAGTATATACACAATACTATGTATACTATATATACATCTTGCCTGGCCAAACAGCTGAGATTTTATTTCTTCACAGTTCTGGGGGCTGGAAGTCCAAAATCAAGGTGTGGACAGGGTTGTCCATCTCCTGAGGCCTCTCTTTTTGGCTTGCAGATGGTTGTCTTCTGTGCCCTCATGTGGTGTTCCCTTGTTTTATTTATTTATTTATTTTTTGAGATGGAGTCTCGCACTATCACCTGGGCTGGAGTGCAGTGGCATGATCTCGGCTCGCTGCAACCTCCGCCTCCCGGGTTCAAGGGATTCTTCTGCCTCAGCCTCCCGATTAGCTGGGATTACAGACACACACTGCCACACCCGGCTAATTTTTTGTATTTTTAGTAGAGACAGGGTTTCACCATGTTAGCCAGGATAGTCTTGATCTCCTGACCTCGTGATCCGCTCCCCTCGGCCTCCCAAAGTGTTGTGATTACAGGCATAAGCCACTGTTCCTGGCCGTCACTTATTTTTGTATCTGTGTCCTCATCTCCTCTTCTGATAAGGAGACCAGTCACATTGGATCAGGGCCCACCCTAAATACTTCATTTTACCTTAATCCCCTCTTTACAAGCCCTTTCTTGGCCAGGTGCAGTGGCTCACACCTGTAATCCCAGCACTTTGGAAGGCCGAGGCAGGTGGATCACTTGAAGTTAGGTGTTTGAGACCAGCCTGTCCAACATGGTGAAACCCTAGCTGGGCATGGTGGTGGGCACCTGTAATCCCAGCTACTCAGGAGGCTGAGACAGGAGAATCGCTTGAACCCGGGAGGTGAAGGTTGCAGTGAGCCGAGATCATACCACTGCACTCTGGCCTGGGTGATGGAGCAAGACGCTGTCTTGATCAATCAATCAATAAAGGCCCTCTCGCTAAATACAGTCACTTTCTGAGGTCCTGGGGTTTAGAAGTTCAACATACGGGTTTTGGGCCACACTTCAGCCCATCACACCTACGGTAAAGCTGGGGTCATCTGTTGACTACCTGCCTCTTCCCCTCTTCTGATCTCTAAGACACGCCTCCTTCACAAAAGCCTAAGTAGCTGCTCCATACTTTTCCTCTCACTCCCTCCCCTTCCTCATTTTCAGAGACAGGACCATCTCTGTCAAGGACCAAGTCTATTCTGGCTTCATATCTGCTCTACCTCCTCAGCCCAGTGATTGGGATTTCTGCTCCATCTTAGAGTCATTGGGGTCTGCCCCTCAAGGGCTCTGACCCTGTGTCTCCCACACTCACCCCTCCTGCTTTCCCTGCACCTGCTTCACCCCCCTGCCACCCCTCCAGCCACTAAATCTGCCTCCTTCCACATCTTCAGGCCCCTCGACCACTCCCAGTTCTCAAGGTCTCAGCCCCTCCCCGCCTTATCCTCCTGGCTCCATTTGGACCTGGGCATGCCCACTTTGGCACCCAATCACATCCAGAAACCTCTGGACATCTTCTGTGGCTCTTCTGGACACTTTTGTGTCTGCCTTGCTATCTGAATTCCAGCTGCCAGTCATCATTCCCACTGTAAGTTTCCTCCCCTCTGGGGTGCCCATAGCATTGAAAGGAAGCTGAAACAGCTGGTCTTCCACCGCCCGTTCCTGCCTTCTTCTCTCCTTACCCTCAGCCCTGGGCCCCACCCCTACTCTCCTCTATGCTGCCTTACACAGTCAAGGCCAGCAGATACCAGCTCCCACAACTTGCCTTTTCCCACTAATATTTCTCAGTGTGTTCCTACTATTCTTTTCCCCTTCTCTCTCATCTTGGAAGATGAAGCATCTCTCTTTTCCTTCCTAGGTTGATCTCTGCCTTTCCTCCTGTGCCATAGACTCTCTCTCACCTCCCTTCCAACATTGTTTCATACATCTCTATATGCTCCCTCTCTGGGTCTGCATTCCTTTCCTGTTGACATAAATCGTCTGGGTGGTTTAACCCTTCTAAAACCCCTTCTCCACATTCTGATACTCATAGAGATAATTTTTTTAATTAATATTTTTTTAAGAGATGGGGTCTTGCTATGTTGTTGCCCAGGCTGGTCTTAAACTCCTGGGCTCAAGGATCCTTCTGCCTCAGCTTCCTAAGCAGCTGGGATTATAGGTGTGCACCACCACACCCAGCTCCTAGAGATAATTTCCAAGGCACTGTGGAGCAGGGCTTCTCAACCCCGACACTATTAACCTTTGCGACCAGATAATTATTTGCTGTGGAGGGCTTTCCCTGTACAGTGTAGTATGTTAAGCAGCATCTCTGGCTTCTACTCACTAAATGCCATTTGCACATTTCCCCCAGCTTGTGACAGCCAAAAAATGTCTCCAGACATTGCCAAACATACCCTAGGGGTCAGAATCACCTGGTTGAGACCCACTGGTGTAGACACTGAAAATGTGGACCCTATTGTGCTAGTTTATCTTTAGCCTTGCTATGCTGGGCATGTTGGAATCTACAAAATACCCAGCGACAGCTTCAGAATTTATTCTGCACATATGGAACGTAATACTTGGAGAACAGAAAGAGATTTGTACCTTATGTTCATGTGAGGGAGGGGTGATTATAAACCAAATTAGCAATACTTAAAAATGTGCACTCACTTATCCTTCTAATTAAACCCTTATAAAACAACTGCACAGACAACAATGGCCCTTCTGCAAAACTGCAGTCAGGAGGGTTTCATTTAGATTAGTCAAGACAATTATGTAGGGTTTTTTTTTTTTTTTTTGAGATGGAGTCCTGCTCTGTCGCCCAGGTTGGAGTGCAATGGCGCAATCTTGGCCCACTGCAACCTCCGCCTCCCAGGTTCAAGCAATTCTCCTGCCTCAGCCTCCTGAGTCGCTGGGATTACAGACGCATGCCACCATGCCCAGCTAATTTTTGTGGTAGGTATTTTTTAAATTAGTAAACTATTTGATTCTTAATAGGCTAACAACAGCAACCATGACAGCAACAATAAAAAAGTGTGGGCTTCAGGGTCAGGCTACCTGGTTTGCATCTCAGTGCTCCCCCTTCCCAGCTGGGAGATGTTGGGCAGTAGAGGAACCTCTCTGCTTCAGTTTCATCAGCTGCAAAATGGGGATGGTAATGGCACCCACCTGAGTGAGGGTGGAGGGCACAGAGCCAGACTATAAGAGATGGCCCTGGAGCAGGGCCTGGGCAGAGTCAGTCCTTCAATAAATGCTAACTGCTAATGGTCGCTGCTATTGTTATTTTTCTTTCTTTCTCTTCCTTTCTCACCTAAGTTTATGCCAGAGCACAGGGCCTTCACTTCCTCTTCTTCTACTCACTGTTTAACCCCTTGCTTTCTGGCCCCTGCCTACCATACTCACATGAACTCACTTTCTCAGCTCTCAGCCTTTGTTTCTGCCACTTGCCTTGGTTTCTCTTTGTTTGTTTGCTTTTTGCATACGTTTAAGGGGTAGAGGTGCAGTTTTGGTACATGGATATATTGCACAGTGGTGAAGTGTGGCCTTTTAGTGTAACCATCACCCGCATGATGTACATTGTACCATTAAGTACCTTCTCATCTCTTACCCCCTGCCACCCTCTCACCCCTCCAAGTCTCCAATGTCTATTATCCCACATTCTGTGTGATTTCTGTGGTTTAATGCTGTGGGCCACCTTTTCCCTTAGCTGTTCTGCTTCATTAGAGGCAAAAGAGAAGGAGCTCTTATCACTCCCTCTTCTTTTGCCACTGAATTGCAGGCATTTCCTTGGGTCCTGCCCTAGCCTTTCATTGTCCATAGTCTCTTTACCTAGATGTGTCTTTAGGCCTCCCTCCTGAGTTTCCCTCCTCTCCAATTCCACAACTCGCACCCTCCTCCATGACTCATGCCACGGAGAATGGACCCACCCTCCATCCAGTTATCCAAGGCCAAGCCCAGAGAATCGGCCTTCTTAACCCCACGACTTCTCACTCCACAACCAACGGGCACCAAGCCTTGCAGACCTGTCCCCTTGACATCTCCTGTCTTTGGTCCTTCCTGCACTGCCATGGGTCACGCTCACTGCTGCGACAGCTTCACCTCTTTTGTTATCACACACCTTCGTCAGTGCCCCAGATGGATTGTTTCCTTTTCTCTCATAACTCAGTTGGTCAAGTTCTGTTGATTCTATGGCCTAATTATGTCCCAGATGAATCTATTCCTCTCCAACCCTACAGCCAGTGCCTCCTCCACCCCTACAGCCAGTGCCTCCCTAGGTCCTTATTCTTGCTTAACTAAATTCTTCTATTAGTATTAATTCCTAACTCCCCCTCCTGCCTCGTCCTGCCATCCTCCAGACCATCCTCCACGGTGCCCTCCTCCATGAGCCCTTTCACGGCCTCACCGCTGGATAACGTCCAAGTCCGCTGTGCATAGCGCTCTTGGCGATCTGGCCCACTGGCTACTCCTGCAGCCCCATCTCTGGCTGCCTCCCCTCCTCCCTCCGCTGCTCCAGCTCCAGAGGGTGGTATTTGCAGTTCAGGAAACTGACCTTGTTTTACGCCTCTGTGCCCTTGTGCTTGCAGCTCCCTGCCCACTCTGGCTGGAGTGCCCTGCCCCCTCCTCTCTGCCTGGGGACACCTACACAGCTGTGAGACCTCATCCAAGTGGCCTTCTCCAGCATCCACACCTTTTTTCTTCATGATCCTCTTCCACAGCTTAGCTCTGTTTTCCATTTATTTCTACCTCCAGGCTCAATATCACCTACTCTGTCACCTTCCACCTCAAATGGGCTCCCCTTCTCCCTGACTTGCTCATTTTTGTTCTTCTGTCAGCTACCTAGCTAAGACCCAGACATCATCTTGGCCCTGACTTCTGCACCTCACCCCCCATCCCTTGTTCCCCCTCCATTACAGGTCTACCGGTTGCTTCTCTGTGAGTTCTTCCTCTGAAGTGCTTCTTGACCTCCTCTACCTTCACCCTAGTTCAGGCCCTTGGTACCCAAGCTTTCCCATGGCCAATATTCAGAATTATTCGTGGGACAGGCTCAGCTTATTTACCTTTTAGTCTCATCACCTATAGTACATTCCTGTAAATGTTATATTCAGCCAAGCTCTAACCCTTACTGGTCTCCGAGTGGGACCCGTAATTTGTTACAACTGTGCTCTTGCATCTGCTGCTGTTTTTAATTCCCAATCTTCATCTTCTTCATCTACTGAATTTCTAGTCATTCTCCATGGCCCAAATCCATTACTTTCTCTTCCATGAAGCTTTCCCTGATCACTCTTCTTAGAATTGATCTTGGCTGGGCGCGGTGGCTCACAACTGTAATCCCAGCACTTTGGGAAGCTGAGGTGGGCAGGAGTTCAAGACCCAGCCTGACCAACATGGAGAAACCCCGTCTCTACTAAAAATACAAAATTAGCTGGGCGTGGTGGCACATGCCTGTAATCCCAGCTACTCACAAGGCTGAGACAGGAGAATTGATTGAACCCGAAAGGCAGAGGTTGCGGTGAGCCGAGATCACACCATTGCACTCCAGCCTGGGTAAAAAGAGTGAAACAAACAAAAAAAAAGGTCAGCCTGGCCAACGTGGTGAAACCCTGTCTCTACAAAAATATAAAACTTAGCTGGGCATGATGATGGGCGCCTGTAATCCAAGCTACGCAGGAGGCTGAGGCGGTAGAATAGCTTGAACCCAGAAGGCAGAGGTTGCAGTGAGCCGAGATCTCGCCATTGTACTCTAGCCTGGGCAACAGAGCGAGACTCTGTCTCAAAAAAAAAAAAAAAAGAAAGAAGTGATCTCTTTGCTCTGAACTCCTAGATTTTGTATGTATTTAATTTTTTTATTATTATATGTTAGACTATGTCTCAAAAAAAGTGATCTTTGCTCTGAACTGAATTTTGTATGTATTTGATATTATATGTTGTTTTGCATTTCATGGATTATATCATGAGGATGCAGAGATTAGATTGCAAGCTCTTTTAAGGCACAGATTATAAATTACTCATTTTTGTATCAGTTCTCCACTACAGAACCTAGCACAATTCCATATATGTCTATACAGCTCAGCTTTACTGGGATATAACTCACATACCATAGAATTCACCCATTTAAAATGTACAATTCAATGGATTTTTAGTATATTTAGAGTTGTGCACCCTAACCACAATCAATTTTAAAACATTTTAATTTTAATTAATTTTAAGTTTTTTGAGACAGGGTCTCACTCTGTCACCCAGTCTGGAATGCAGTGGCACAAGCATAGCTCTCTGTACCCTTGACCTACCAGACTTAAGTGATTCTCCTGCCTCAGACTCCCAAGTAGCTGGGACTATAAGCATGTGCCACCATGTCTGGCTAAGTTTTAAATTTTTTTTTTCCCCTTGAGACAGTGTCTTGCTCTGTCGCCAGGATGGAGTGCAGTGGCGCCATCCTGGTTCACTGCTGTCTCCGCCTCCGCCTCCGCCTCCTGGGTTCAAGGGATTCCCCTGCCTCACCCTCCCGAGTAGCTGGGACTACAGGCACGCACCACTACGCCCGGCTAATTTTTTTTTGTATTTTAGTAGAGATGAGGTTTCACCACGTTGGCCAGGATGGTTTTTGTTTGTTTGTTTGTTTGTTGTTTTTTGTGTTTTGGAGTCTCGCTGGAGTGCAATGGCGCCATCTCAGCTCACTACAACCTCCGCCTCCTGGGTTCAAGCGATTCTCCTGCCTCAGGCTCCCAAGTAGCTGGGATTACAGGCACCTGCCACCACGCCAGGCTAATTTTTTCTATTTTTAGTAGAGATGGGGTTTCGCCATGTTGGCCAGGCTGGTCTCAAATCCCTGGCCTTAAGCGATCCTCTGCCTTGACCTCCCAAAGTGCTGGGATTACAGGCAGGAGCCACCTTGCCTGGTCTACGCTGTTGTTGTTTTGTGAAGGGGAAGCAAGATACTTCTTATATGGCAGAGTGAGAGGGAGTGAGAGTGGGAGAGGGGAAAGGGGAAGAGGAGAGGTGGAAAGAGGAGGGAGGAAGGAGGAGTGGGGAGAGGGGTAGTCTGGCCTACTACATTTTTAGCATCCCAAAAAGAAACCCCACATGTTAGCAGTCAATCCCCACTTCTCCCTAGCCCTCAGTTCTAGGCAACCATTAATCTACTTTCTATCTCTATCAATTCGCCTATTCTGAACATTTCATATAAACGGAATCATCCATTATTTGTCCTTTTGGATCTGACTTCTTTCATTTAGAATAATGTTTTCAAGATTCATCCATGTTGTATTATACATCAGTACTTCATTGCTTTTGATGGTGGAATAACAGTCTATGTATGGCTATATCACATTTTGTTTATCCATCCACCAACTGATGAATATTTGAGTTGTTTCCACT
Source organism: Mandrillus leucophaeus (assembly GCF_000951045.1). Taxonomy (NCBI): domain Eukaryota; kingdom Metazoa; phylum Chordata; class Mammalia; order Primates; family Cercopithecidae; genus Mandrillus; species Mandrillus leucophaeus. Next base: position 141,450 of record NW_012103809.1, read on the forward strand.
TTTTGGCTATTATGAATAGTGCTGCTATGAATATTTGAGTACAAGTTTTTGTGTGGACATATGTTTTCATTTCTTGTTTATGTACCTAAGAGCAGAATTGCTGGGTCATATAGCAACTCTATGTTTAACATTTCGAGGAACTACCAAGCTATTTTTCAAAGTGGCTGCATCATTGTACATTCTCACCAGCAATGTATGAAGGTTTCAGTTTCTCCATACTTTCTTCAACCCTTATTGTCTGTTTTTTTATTATAAACATCCTAGTGGGTGTGAAGTGGCATCTCATAATGGTTTAGAGAGCATGACTCTTGAACAGGTGGTTTGATGGCCATGTTTATTAATTAGCTAGAAATGAGAAACACAGGGCCCAGCATGATACTCCAATTTTTAAAGTATAACTTGGAATAGGCTGGGCACAATGGCTTACACTTATAATCCCAGCAATTTGGGAGGCTGAGGTGGGATAATCACTTGAGCCCTAGAGCCTGAGACCAGCCTGGGCAACATAGCAAGACCTCCTCTCTACTAAAACTTTTAAAATTAACTAGGTGTGGTGACATGCACTGTAGTCCCAGCTACTTGGGAGGCTAAGGGTGGAGGATCACTTGAGACCAGGAATTCAAAGCTGCAGTGAGTCGTGATCCTACCACTGCACTCCAGCCCGGGCAACAGAGTGATGCTCTGTCTCAAAAAAAAAAAAA
>NW_012103809.1:143100-144207 GCF_000951045.1 Mandrillus leucophaeus
AAGGTGGCCTGCGAGCAAAGGGACGATTGGGATCGCGCTCAGTCGTGGCCTCCCGGACCCTTACCCTCGGGCAGCCCGGCCCTCCCATGGCCCGGGGCGCCTTGGGAGGGCGTAGGGCAAACCTGGGGCTGCGGTGGGGGGTGGGGAGGGGACTCCTGAAATTAAAGGCCCACAGTTGGGCTTACAACTCTCCATGGTGTTCAAGCCTTCTCAGAGGAGCTGGTGTGGTGGAGCCAGGGTCAAAGGTCATAGTAAATAGAAAGTAGCCAGCTTTCTGCCTGCATAACATCATCTTGCCTAACCAGACCCAAACGCTTAATTCTACTGTAGTATTCTTTGGACATTCTTCTTTAGAACTAGGGGGGCGGGGGGTGTTTATTTTCAACAACCACAATCATCCTTATCTGTCTGAAGATGTTTCCAAAGGCCGAGAACAGACCCCTTTCAGAACCTCGGTAGCAGAAGTATTAACAGTTGGAAACATGTCAGCTGCTTTATGGAGGAAGCACAGCCCAGGCCTGGTTTCTCTGGGCTCCGTGATAACTTGGGGCAAGGCAGCCAGTGCGAAGCGTAGTGGCAGGAGCTAGAGAGATGGAGAGCGGCTCCGAGAAGGGCCCCTGCTTTTCAGAGTTGAAACAGGAGCCCTCTGAGAGAAAGAGATACTGCGTGTGGCTTCTCTGAAGCCTTGGAGGGCGACGTGGATGACACAGCATCAGCCATTCCATCGCGGGGTGGGGACACAGTAGCGGCAGGAGCCGTCCTCAGCCCCTGGCGGCCACGCAGTTCCCCGCTGAAGCATCCTTTGTGGGGTGTGGGTAAGGGAAGGGGACCAAAGTCGAGTCGGAGTTGAGTTTGTTAGACGGCGAGCACGCTCAGGGCGGCAGCCCGAGTAAGAAGGATGGCCCCGGGAGAGAAACAGCTCGAAGCCAGGGGCGGGGTGAAGCGCCTGCTCCTTAATCTCCTGCCCCATCATCCACTCGCCCCACCTGGATGCAGAGCGAGGACCGCGTGGAAAGGAAACGGCTCGGGCGGGGCTCCACTTCCCAGATGCCTCGCAGACCCAGAGGGGCGGCGCCAGGCCAGGGACCCCGAGCCCCACGCCCCCCA
>NW_012103809.1:145602-146537 GCF_000951045.1 Mandrillus leucophaeus
AAAAAAAAAAAAAAAAATTAAAAAAAGTTGTAGTAAAACTGTTTTCAATCTTTTTTGTTGCCAGTATTTTCTAGATGGCATTATACAGGTGGCAATTTGTCATGAACATTCATATAGCATTGGAGATTTGCTAAATTATGCATAAAATTCCAATTTTGATATTTTTCCTATTCAAAACTTATCCCTGAATGGGGAGACCAGGAAAGGCTAGCTCCTAAATCAGAGGCAAAGTGAGTAAAGTAGCATTCCCCACAGGGCCCTTCCTTCGCCCTCATTGGAACACATTACAACTTAGAAACACGAGACACCTATTCTGTGATGGCTATGTGAACTATCACTCCTGTCTAGAGACATGCCCATGTCCTCCACGACGGGCCTGTCTTCAAAAAACCATTTGATAATACATTTTGGGGCGGCGGAGTTCAGGGAGGCTCAGAAAAATGCAACTGCTGAAATTTCTCTGGATGGAGTTTTCTTCAGTAAACAGTAGACCTTGGGAAACATAACAGGTTCCGAAAACTTAATTTTGATGAAAGTCAGAGAAACAGCCAGCTGAATCAGCTCCTTTTTGGGCAGTGGTTTAGCCTACTTATCTCATATCAGACCTAATGGTCCAGCTGTTTTTCCTTGGTTCCAAAGAGTTCTGTTCTGGCCAGGACCCATCCCGAGTCAGACACTTCTGTCTGCAGCCCTGAAAGCTAGAGGTCAGTGGAAGGACTGAAATTAAAGGCCCACAGTTGGGCTTACAACTCTCCATGGTGTTCAAGCCTTCTCAGAGGAGCTGGTGTGGTGGAGCCAGGGTCAAAGGTCATAGTAAATAGAAAGTAGCCAGCTTTCTGCCTGCATAACATCATCTTGCCTAACCAGACCCAAACGCTTAATTCTACTGTAGTATTCTTTGGACATTCTTCTTTAGAACTAGGGGGGCGGGGGGT
>NW_012103809.1:152322-163209 GCF_000951045.1 Mandrillus leucophaeus
GGCCCGCTCCACCGCCCAGCTGTGGAGCGCGCTCGGAAACTTTTGTCCGCCGCCCGCTGGACCAGTTTTTTGCGAGTTCTGGGGCTTCCCTTCCTCCTCCCATCCCGGCCCCCAGCGTCTAGCCGGGTGGGGGCAGGGGGCCCGTTGCTGCCCCCCCACTACTTCCCGCACAAGCCTCGGGCCGGGGCCCCCGCGCCCCCTCCCCGCTCGCGGTCTCTTAGGAAACTGCGACCTTAATGGTTGCTAAGGAGCAGGGGAGGTCCTTCCCGTCGCCGACCCCCTCCCTGGGAAGCGGCGTGTTTTCTGGACCGGGCCAAGGGCGCGTCGAGGATGTGACCTGCTCCGCGGCCGCGCGTGAGTGCGGGGCGCGTCGGCTGAGCCCACGGGTTGGCTAGGCCGCCTTCCTCTCCGGGCGGGGCGGGGAGCTGGGGGACGCGGGGACCCCACGGGGTGCGGGCCCGGGCCGCTTGACAGGCGCCGCGTGCAGCTCGCGCCCCTCGGCCGCCGTGCATCCGTGATGGGTTATAAAAGAGGAGGAAAGTATTTCTCCTTGCTCAGCAGATTTGCCCTCTCTCGCTCCTTACTGGTTAGGAGATAGAACGTGAGCCCAGATCCGGACGAGCAGTTCACATTCCATTACGAAATTCTACACGGCTTCAGAGCCAGCAGCAGCACACATTCGGGGCACTTTGGAGGGGTTTTCGTCTTTTGAGGATGCTCCTGCTGCTGCTGCTTGTGATGGTGGTGGATGTGGAGACAGACAGAAGGGTGAATAAAAAAGTATAACGTTTTGGTATGTTGAAAAACCTGTCCGGGGGTTTTCATTAGTAGAAAATTGAACCCTCTTAAGAGTTTAGATTTAAGCTTAGCTCTTTAAAAGCCAGTGGGAATAAAGTTTGGCTGTTGAATGGTGTTGCTGGAAATAGCGAGGAATTTCTGTCTCTGCAATGGCAGCGTTTCTAGTGCATCCCCATTATTTTGAGATTTTTTTCCCCTTTATATATGTAGTGGACCCTGCATATGTGCGAGTTGATTCTGAAATAAGTGTAATTGAAGTGGAGTGGGGAAAAGAGAACTGCCAAGAAAAGAATGTGGTTTAGTTTTGTTTTTTCACACCCATGAAAATCATCCTCTAGATTTGGTACTTTTTCAAGTAGGCAGGTATAGTTTCTAAGACATATTTCAACCCGGAAGTCTGAGTTAGAGGCCAAAGTGTTGGCTAAAACCTCTTTGAAAAACAAACGTTCAGTTCTGTACTATCTTCAAGAGACCACAGAACTTTTGAAGGAATGGGTTCGAGCTACTCTACAAGTAATTTATACAAAGACGATCACTAATTTTGGGGGTGGTGTGTGCGCGCGTGTGTGTATGTATGTGTTTACCTCTGCCCTTTGGAGGGAGCTTTCTGGGTACCCGCTGATGGGTCCTGCTTTGATGTGCTTTGAGCTTTGGTTACACTGATGTATTAAACATTTGAATGACTTTAATCAAGTTTTAAATGTGTTAAAAAAATACCTTTCCCCCAGTTTTACAAAAGAAAGGGAGAGAAGAACTCTTTGATTTAGTTATTTGCTTAGCTTGTGCTCCATTTTAGGTTAATGAATTTGCATTGTCTTTGTCTTAAAAATACTGCTAAACTGGTTGCATTTTAGAATGTCTTGTTTTAAAAGAGGATTTGCTGGATGTGTAATACTCTTAAGAAATGCTGCTGATGCTTACTGTTATGTGAAATATCATTCTCTGGGTTTTTGTAGATACTGCTTTATTTCTCATCAGAAAATGAGACGCTAAGCTCTTATGGCAGACAAGTGTTTGTTATGTGGTGGGGAACATGCGTCTTATTGAGCTGGTACAGGTGGTGCATCCATTCCTAACTAGTTACATATTACAGCAAGCGACCTTTTGATTGAAGGGTCTTTTAAATTTCTTCAGGCAGACTCCCAAGGCCTTATTTGTATCCAACACAGGTACAACACGTTGAAGGAAGAAAAGAAACCTACATTTATTAGTCCAGCATCTGATCAACAGCAGTTTATTGGTTACCTGCTGTGTGCCAGGCACTGTACAGTGTAGCTGCCTTAGGTCGTTTTTGCTCTTCAATTTTGAGCTGTTGTGTTATTCCACTTCTGAGGTCAGTTTGGAAGTCTTTGCTTGCTATCTTATGCTCACTTGCTAACATCGTTTATCACCTTCAGCTAAGGAAATGTCCCAGTTAATGAAGTTTTAAAATGCTACCCTTTTAGGATTTTGCACGGCATAATTAATACAAATTTAACTCCTATAAAAATTGGTTAAATATATTCTTTGGAAACAGAAGTGAATTCTTTTGATGTTTCTATTCATTATCCTTCTGAAAAGTAGGTGGTGCTTAGAAGGTCATAGGATAAGGGTTGCTAAGCAGCTAAACAGAAGGATGCTAAAATTAACCGAAGCATTTTTGAAAGGGAATCCTTCCCTGTTTTACATTATTTACTGGGTTTAATTAATTTCTGAATCTTCTATGCCCGGAAAGGTAGGATGTTAAGTTTGTTTTGGTTTTGTTATATTTAAATAATCTATCTCTTTTGTAAGTGTCTTTAATTGAAGTTTAGTACTCTATGACCAGCCTTGTGGTGTTGGATGGCAGCTTGTCTGGTGGACTTCTTGACTATTACCAATGTGTTCAGGTTGAACCTTCCTGAGGATTTGTGTGTATAGTACCCTCTTATTTCTAGTAATAATAACTGATTCCTTGGTTTGTTTTGGAAATTCTACATAATCCATAAAGTTATGTCTTTCTTTTATTCCACATCAAACAGATTTGTATTCAAAGATAGAAATGCAATTTAGTGTCAATTCAAAGTATGCAATGTAGTCTGTCCTGATAAGGGGACAATAGCTTTCTTTCCCCCTTTACTGAGATTACCATTCCCTTAGATTAGGTTTTGATAGGGCTCCTCCTCCATTTCATTCCACCTCCCTGATGCAGCTTATTCCACCCAGTTCATGGATATCTTTTTTAAAATAATTATATTAGGTTCAGAGTATCTTTGGAAGGACTGGCCAAATGTTAGAAAACAAAAATAGGTATGATGTATATTACATTTCTGCCATAAGTATGTTCAAGTATCTCGAAGTTTTTCAGCGAGATAAAATGGTTGAAATCTAATTGAAGCCATGATTGGTAATTATCATCTCTTGGCTGAATGGTAAGCCTGTTGTAAGCCAAAAGTTTCCCTGCTTCAAGGTTAATTTGTGTACATCTGACCTATTGAACAGGCAGTGTTGAGTCATATTTTTTATATCCAAATATGATTAAGAAGTTGATAAATGAATTTTCTTTCTGTTTCTTTTCTTTCTTCTTTCCTGATTTAGGGAGTGATTTTTGGGTAGAAGTAGCCATGGCACTTTTCAAAGAGCAGGGGTCAGACAGTGATTTCTACACAGGGTGAGGGTTGCAGGGACCTCGCCTTATGTCAGAGGGAAAAGGTACACTCTATGAAAGCCAGAGGGAAGCATACGGTGTGCTCACTGAAATGCATCACTTAGTTTTAATTTCCCCCACTCCCATAGAAGGCAGAATACAGAAAAGAAGACTGCTGATGTTTTCATTACCACGGAGGTAAAAGAATGAGGAAGGTGGAGAGGGGTTTTTACTTTTATGTTCCCAGTCCTGTCGGCAGTGTCACCGACTGTGTTCCCCTCAGTTTCTCTTGTCATGTTCCCTGGTGTTCAGCGTGGTCTGAACTGCAGCCGAGTGTAGCTGGGGATTGCACTCTGCCGTTGGCAGTGGCGCGTTGGGGTGAAGCGGATGGGGAGGAGGAGACTGGGAGTGAGTGACTGGTGCATCTTGCTTTTGGTGGGACTTCAAGGGTATTGAAGTTAGCCAGTCTGCCCACCAGTAAAGGTGGCTGCCTGTGAATAGGTGCTTCAGACAAAAGCAGTGGGAGAGGGTGGAGACTGTTTGTTCAGTGTGATTCAAGCAAGTAATGCTAAGAGAATTCGAAAACCTCTGTAAAGTCCCGGGACTGGGTACTGACTGCTCCTGCAGGGATTCACCTGAGGGCTTGCAGACATCATGAGGGTGGGTGGAGAAAGAGAATGAAAACCCCCACAGGCATTGTCAGACAGCCAGACTGAAGAGAAAACGTCTCAGTGGGGGTAATTAGATAAAGCTTTTAAATGCTCTATTTGTTTTTCCCTAGCTTGCTTGGTATTTCATCTCTTTTTCACCCTTTTCAGAGACTATAGGATAGGATTGTTATAAAAGTGTGTGATACTTCTGGTGGTTTAATCACTTTAAAAGTTTTCTTTTTCATTCAGATATGCCTTCTAGGGCTTAGTTAATTTCACCCTGCTTATGTGGAGGCCTTTAGCAAAGATTCCATGTTTATGCTTAGAGGAACACTAAGAGAGTTGGGTGGGTATGTTGACCCATTTTACAGCTGCGCTGTGGTCCACCCAGGGACTGATAATAAATCAAACTTGGAACCCAGAACTCCTAACTCCAGCCTAGCCCTGTAGAACAGCTGCTTTTTAGAGTCAGCTTGACCTCAAGAGGACTTAGCAGCATTAAATATATACTGCCTATTTATCTCCTTGTGTATGGTGTGTGTGTGTTTTAAATAAGACTAGATCCTTTTCAAAATAAACCCAATTGAGTTTGAAGGTAAAAGGAAATTTTAAAAAGCACTCTTGCTCTTGGTAGCATTTCTGTTGATGAATGTGGTGATACACATCTTTTTAGTAGCCTTTCTGCCTCATGAGATTGTTGTAAGAACAAAGTAAATGTTCCAGAAAGTCAAAATCTATAAATGGAAGAAAGTGGTATATTTTGAACTCAGGAAGCTTTGTGGGTATCCATTCTGGATTTCCTTTCCAGAATTTTGCACACCTCCATTACCTTAGTCAAATTTTGCCTAGGAGTCTATGTTCAAATTGGGGAAACGCAGCACTTTTTGTTTTTAGTGCTGGGAGACTAACTGAACTAGCAAATTCTTAATGTGGTTCACTTAGGTGAGGCGGAGTCTCACTCTCACCCAGGATGGAGTGCAGTGGCACAATCTCGGCTGTCTGCAACTCCACCTCCAGGGTTCAAGCGATTCTCCTGCCTCAGTCTCCTGAGCAGGTGGGACTACAGGCACACACCACCAAGCCCAGCTAACTTTTGTATTTTTAGTAGCGACAGGGTTTCACCATGTTGATCAGGCTGAGGGATGAATTTTAAGGAAAAAGCAGATGACAAGCTTGGGGCTTACTCTGAAGCAGTGGTTCTCAACCTGGTGGTTTTGCCCCCAGGAGACTTTTGGCAATGTCTGGAGACATTTTTAAGTGTTTCTGGGGAGGGGGGGTGGCAGGGGTGAGTTGCTACTGGCCTTTAGTGCATAGACCCCAGAGATGCTGCTCCACATCTTAGAGTGCACAGAACACCCCCCATATGTCAGCAGAGCTGAGGTTGAGAAAGCCTGCTTGAAAGGTATGGTAGTCGTGGCCTGGGTCTCATCTGCAAGTCCACTGGGTGCACTCCCTGTATTGCATGTGATATATTTATAAATCTGAAATTCCGTAAAGCAAGTAAGCTCTTATTTGTATCTGAGGTACCATGGTTGGCAAGTTCTAATTTTCACAGAAAATTTGGGGTTGAGGAAAACATTAAGTGGCATTAAATGTATTTGAAAATCCCATAGTAAATGAAAATTCTAGAACTCATCTGCTTCTAAAACAAAACATATTCATTGGCTCTGTGAAGCTGTTCTGGTAGATGGCTCAGCTTTCCCAGGCACCTCTTCAGTTATTTGGGAAACTTGCTCTGGTGCTGTCATCTGTAGCCCTCCTTCATGCTCTAAGGTATGTGGAGTATACTTTTTTTTTTTTTTTTAATGTGTTTGAACTAGCCCTTACTTGCTTGACAGTTAATGTTTTTGCATTCGTAGTCTCCTGTATTTTATTTTCTCAAGTTTTTGCAAAATTCTTACATAACCGTCTGCCGTTTTTATAGGGCAGTGTTTCTGAGCCGGGTCCTCTGTCCATACATCTCCTCTTGAGAGGGTGGATGGCTGCCAGCTGCTGTGGTTGGGAGGGATAGGAAGGGAATAAGGGGATGCAGGGTAGGAAGCAGTGATTATTTTTATGTTAAGGGACTCCAGGCCTCAGACCAGAAATGTCTAATATAGTGACAGGAGTGATCTTTTAGCCAACAAGTGCTACTGATCTGACCCTTGGCCTTCCCACCCCACCCCCTCCAGTCTATCACACAGACAGGAGGTGAGGAAACCATGGAGGGGAGAAGAAAACAGGGAGACAGAGATTGAATTCCAGAGAAGGAAGGGCTGCCAGTGGTAGGCAGAGTCACCCCTAGAGTGGCCTGGCCTCCCACTTACTTTATAGACATGTGCAATACTTGAAGATAGCTCTTTTTACATCTTAAACCAGCAGTTAGTCAGTGTCCCGTTGGTATCAGTCGTACTGATGGTGCTCAGGGCCATTGCTCTGCAGCCACCTTTGCAGTCCCACACCTGGTAATAAGTCCTGTTCTGCAGAACGCCCCTGCATTCTGGTGCTTATGTGTCTTCTCTTCTAACCTGTAAACTGCCAACTCCCAACTCTGTATCTCCATTTACAACTAACTTCTCCTAAGCTTGAACCTTTTGTCACCCTGATCACCCTGCAAGTACCTTACCCTGCAGGTACTTGTGAAAATGAAAGTCCTCTCCCTTCCTTCTGGAAGGTGATCACCATCCACCCAGCCTTCTAGTCCAGGAGCCTTACTGCCGTCCTGACGCTTGTCTCTCCTGCCCCAATGTTCTGTCAGTCACCAGGCCCTCTGCAAAACCACACTCCAGTCTGGCCCTGGCATTGACTGTTCTATCGTTTCTGACCTAAGGCCCTCATCAAGTCACAAATGCCTCCCAAGTTAATTTCCTGCCACCAGTTTCTCCCTACTGCAGTTCATCCTCCACTCTGCTGCCAGAGTCATCAAAACTAAAGCTGTGTGTGGTGTTTGCCTGCTTAAAAACATCTCTTGGCTTTCTGTTGTCTACAGGAAGAAATCCAAACTCCTTAACTTGGAATACAAGGAACTTTGCTTCCAAGCCGAATTTCTAGTCTCAGCTCTTGTCACTGTCTTCTGCCCCACTGCCACACTGAATTGATTCTTCCTGCTTCCTGTTGCCTGGATTGTTCATTCTGTTGCATCCCCATCCCCTTCCTTCAGCAATAAAGATTTCATACTCTTTTTTCAAGACCCAACTTAAATACTACCTCTTCTACGGAGAATTAGCTTTTCTGTTGTGAATAACTTTTAACCCCATCTGTCAAGTCTTGTCTGTTTTATCTGTTAACATGTTTCTCTCACTTCAAGAATATTTTTCCATCTCCTGTACCTAAAACGATTGCATAGTTGGTGCTCACTCACCACTGTGTGTTGATTTCTGATACAAAAATGAGAGTTTTTGAAGATTTTGGAGAATAGCCACATGTAATTTGGAAGCTAAGGCCTAAATAGTGCTAGAAATTCAGTGAAGGAAATGGACATGAACTAAAGATCTCAGCATACCCGTCAGGCAGAAGGTGGTGCTAGGTGGGAAATAATTAAGTGCTTTGGTGGGAAAGAATTTTGAATTACAGAAATTCTAAAATAAAAGTTGGCTCAGCTTAATGTAAAAGTGAAAAAAACTCCTTGTTAATGCCTGGTTGCGCTAAAAGCTGTCACACTGGGGCCTTTACTAATTATAACCATTTTTCATGGCTCTTGATTTGAAGTTTACATTAAATAGGAGAGATGGGCACACAGATCAAAGACCAAAATAATTTCAGAGCTCCAATGTGTGGGCCCATTCTCTCTGCTTAGTTAGAGTTTTGTTTCATTAGTGGTATGAGTTAATAGGAGTGTTGGTCTGTGTATAATTTAACTTCTCTTTTTTCCGTTACTCCTGGGATTTAAAACAGAATACCAAGCCAGAAACCTACAGGGCATAAATCTTGCTTTATGTGTTTGTATGTGTGTGTGTATGTGCAATATACACATGTGATAATAGTTGATTTTAGATCATATTTATAAAAAATCACTTTCACTGTTTTAGGGGAGCTTCCTTTATTCTGACACTTTATTGTAAAAAACAAAACATTTCTCTGAATATACAAAATCAAAATCTTAATTTTCTCATAAAAGAGGTAGATATGTCTTCACAAATAGGGGAGATAACCAGGAAGATGGGGTGGGTGTTCTGAAACACAAAGGTGAACCATGGAATAGGTTTCCTGGTTTTTTTTTTTTTTTTGAGATGAAGTGTTTCACTCTTGTTAACCAGGCTGGAGTGCAGTGGTGCAGTCTCAGCTCACTGCAACTTCCACCTCCCAGGTTCAAGTGATTCTCTCCCGAGTAGCTGGGATTATAAGCGCCTACCACGACGCCTGGCTAATTTTTGTTTTTTTTTTTTTTTTTTTTTTTTTAATAGAGATGGGGTTTACCATGTTGGCCAGGCTGGTCTGGAACTCTTGACCTCAGGTGATCTGCCCACCTCGGACTCCCAAAGTGCTGGGATTACAGGCGTGAGCCACCGCACACCGCTAGGTTTCCTTTTTAAACAATAGTTTTTTTTTTGGAGACAGGGCCTCTCTCTGTTGCTCAGGCTGGTCTGAAATTCCTAAACTCCTGGGATCAAGCAGTCCTTCTACCTTAGCCTCCCAAAGTGTTGAGATTGCAGGTATGAGCCACTGCACCTGACATGAATTTTAAAAAGCAAAAACAAAAAAAGACATAGTGTGTGGAAGTTCTTGGTATTTTTTATACAAGGTGAAATCCTGGTTGATTAAAAATACATTACTGTAAATATTTTTTAATAAGTGCTTACCTGCTAACTAGAGTTTAGGCTCAGATCTGGCAGATACATTCAGATATAATATTCTAACATAGTTTTATTTATCAGGAGGCTTGTATGTTTTCCTCTCCAATACAGAAAATAGATTTTTTTTTTTTTTTTGAGACAGAGTCTAAGAGCACTATCTCCCAGGCTAGAGTCCAGGGGCGGAATCTCAGCTCACCTCAACCTCCACTTCTTGGATTCAAGCGATTCTCCTACCTCAGCCTCCTGAGTAGCTGGGATTACAGGCGCATGCCACCACACCTGGCTAATTTTTGTATTTTTAGTAGAAACAGGGTTTCACTATGTTGGCCAGGCTGGTCTCAAACTCCCAACCTCAAGTGATCCACCCACCTTGGCCTCCCAAAGTGCTGGGATTACAGGCGTGAGCCACCGCTCCCAGCCCAGAAAATAGATTATTTTAAAGTCAGTTTTTCTTTTGCTTTAGGAATTTTAAATGTTTTGGAGGATAATTTTATAAAACTAGTGAACATCTCAAACAGGTTTTCTATGACTTGGTTAGTTAAATCTGTATGTATTTGGCTGAAGTGTTCTACTTAAAAGTTTAAAACCAAGTATAATTTAAAGGAGGCTTAACGTGCATGTCTCTGAATTTGATTGTATTTAAATCATGAAAATAAGGTTTCTGAGAACCATTTGTTCAGAAACCTAAGAAGGCTTCACAACCTCCTGTCCTGAAGTGTGATTCAGTATCAGATTTAGCCTCCTTTTGGAAACAGGCAATTTTCTACCACCAAATTTGCCAGTCCCATGGTGTTTTTTAATTTTTATTTATTTTTTATTTTTTTTATTATTAGAGACAGGGTTTCACCATGTTAACCAGGCTGGTCTCGAACTGCTGACCTCAGTTGGTCCACCCACCTCGGCCTCCCAGAGTGATGGGATTACAGGTGTGAGCCACTGCACCTGGCCTCCCATGGTGTTATTTTTTTTCAACATTTACAGAGTTTTATTGATTCAGTACCTATTTGAATATCCACTATGCAAGGCTACTGTGTTAAGCACCAAGCTTACCAGTATGGGAAAGATAGTTGAAAGCCTCATAGAGGATATATTGCATCGAAAGAAATGGCAGGCATGGTGGTTCACGCCTGTAATCCCAGCACTTTGAGAGACCAGCCTGGCTAATATGGTGAAACCCCATCTCTACTAAAACACAAAAATTAGCCGGGCATGGTGGCAGGCATCTGTAATCCCAGCTGCTCAGGAGGCTGAGGCAGGAGAATCGCTTGAACCCTGGAGGCAGAGGTTACAGTGAGCTGAGATCATGCTACTGCGTTATAGCCTGGGTGACAGAGTGAGACTCCATTTCAAAAAAGAAAATAAAGAGACATGTTCAGCAACTAAGAAGTCATTTTTATACTTATGGTACGTGCTACCAGTTAATCGCATTGGTCTTTGTGTGTATGGGAGGAGTGAAAGATGCTGGGAGGCCGGTCAAGGAAGGCACCTTGTGGAAGTGACATTTGAGCTAATATCTGAATAGCTTGTACAAAGACCCTGAGGTTGGAGAGAGGTGTGTGTGCAGGGAAATGAGAGAAGCTCAGGGTGTTTGGAGGAAGACAAGACACAGAACCAGTGAATTACAGGGATGGTGCGGTAGATAAAGGCTAGAGCAGGCTACTAGGAACTCTGGGAAGCTACGAAAAGTGTTAGGGCAGATTAGCATGATGAGATTTGCATTTTTAAAGATTATTCCTACCCAGAGTTGAGAACAGACCTGGCTAGAAGGAAGCAACTGTTTACCTTCTGTTTGGAAGAATGTCAGTTAGAATGCCAGTTTTTGAAACTTCTTTGAAAACGGGTGGTGGCAGTAGAAAAAGGGAGCTTAGAAGGATTTGATAAAGGTTTAAGAGGTGGGAGGGGCTTGGTGATGAGGCAGGGTCGCGGAAGGGAGACCTGACTTCCTGGTCTCTAGCTTTTGCAGCTGAGTGGATGATGATGCCTCTGACAGTGAAACGCTGGATTAATCAAGGTTTATGAACAAGGTGTGTTCTCTACTTTTTAAAGAGCTACATTTATGTCC
>NW_012103809.1:164593-169349 GCF_000951045.1 Mandrillus leucophaeus
AGATTTATTTGACCCCTTTCACAAGAAGTGGAACTTGTCCCCATGGAGTGATTGTCTAGCTGGTATTTAAATACCTCTGGTGATGGCTGACTTGCTCCCTACCCCCAGGCAGTCCTTTGGTTTTTATTACGTTAATTAACTTTTTTTTTTTTTTTATGGCAAACAAAATCTTTTTGGAACAAAACCGACAGTGACATGTTTTCCACTGAGTTGATACACACTAGAAGCTGGAGTGCAGGTGTGCTGCCCTGCTCTATGCAACACGGGGAGGCGGGGTGCAGTCTGACCCTGAAACGTCCATCAGGGTGTGCGCCGGCCGCTCAGCAAGTGGCTGTCTGCTACTGAAGATTTCTGCTTCCCGAGGGAAGGTGCCTGCCTCAGTTGGGCCACCAGCCTTTAAGATGGTTTCACGTGAAGGTCTTATTGGGCTCCCATTTTGGGTAATGCTTTTCTCTAATGTCATCAAATAACTCATCAAAACCTCAGGTGAGCATGCTCCAAGGAAGCTTCTCTTTTATGAGATATCAACCCTGATGGATATAACCTGAACATTCCTTTGAGCCCCATGTAGTGTTCTCCTATATTGAGGAGAATGTGAATTTCCATCTGTCTCTCTCTTTTTATTTTTTTTCTTTTTGAGACGGAGTCTCGCTGTCTCCCAGGCTGGAGTGCAGTGGCACGATCTCAGCTCACTGCAAGGTTCACGCCATTCTCCTGCCTCAGCCTCCCGAGTAGCTGGGACTACTGGCGCCCGCCAGCACGCGCGGCTAATTTTTTGTATTTTTAGTAGAGACAGGGTTTCACCGTGTTAGCCAGGATGGTCTTGATCTCCTGACCTCGTGATCCGCCCGCCTTGGCCTCCCAAAGTGCTGGGATTATAGGCGTGAGCCACCACGCCCGGCCTTTTTTTTTTGTTTTTTAAGGGATGAAGTTTTGTTGTGTCACCCATACTGGAGTCCAGTGTTGTGATCATGGCTCACTGCAGTCTTGACCTCCCAGGTTCAAGTTACCTTCCCACCTCAGCCTCCTGAGTAGCTGGGACAGCAGGCGGACACCACCATGCCCAGCTAATTTTTAAAATTTTTGTAGAGGTGGGGTTTTACTGTGTTGCCTGGTCTGGTGTCGAACTCTTGGATTCAAGTGATCCTCCTGCTTTGGCCTCGCAAAGTGCTGGGATCACAGGCGTGAGCCACGGTGCCTGGCCCAGTCCTGTATTTGATCAGATGAATTGAATAGATGGGAACAAAACTCAATGAAGACCTTCTACTCCTCACTTTTTCTGATTGGAATAGCTTGGTGAGGAGATGGCTGGGAAGAAAACTTTAAAAACTGGACTTAAGTGTATTTTTGAAAATTTAAATTTTAAGGTACTCTACAAACAACTTGGAGTCTTCCACTTCAGTGTGACCTAAGCAGATGTGTAGATTTAGAGGTCAAATGAGAAGTGTGTTATAAATACAGCATGCTAGATAATTGCCTTGTTATGAATATCCAAAATTGGTGTTGATAGTACATTTAGAAACCAGTTTCTGGTGACAAGCATGTAGCAGCTCACTTTTGGATAACCCATCCACAGCTACTTATTTTGAAGAGTGCTGGATAGTGGTGACCACACATACTCTCTGTTGGGTGATGTGTTTTACCTTAAACATTTGTGTTTTTGCCTCGCCGTGGTGTTGCCCCTCGGGGCCCTGGTTTGTTGGTGTCTCTAGGCTGTGGGTGTCTTACATATGACTGTTTTCTGGATATGTTAGACCATCTGTTGCATCATCTGTGAATGAAGGTTGAATTTATTTATTTATTTATTTTTTGGAGACAAAGTCTTGCTCTGTTGCCCAGGCTGGAGTGCAGTGGCGCAATCTCGTCTCACTGCAGCTTCCACCTCCTGGGTTCAAGCGATTCTCCTGCCTCAGCCTCCCGAGGAGTCTGGACTCTGTACAGGCGCATGCTGCCATGTCCGGCTAATTTTTTGTATTTTAGTAGAGACAGGGTTTCACTGTGTTGCCCAGGCTGGTCTCGAACTCCCGAGCTCAGTCAGTCTGCCCGCCTCAGCCTCACAAAGTGCCAGGATTAGAGCCACCACTCCCGGCGGAAAGTTGAACGTACTTTACGTAAGGCTCCTGAGGACCAGAGGAGATCACTGAAATAAGTTAATAAATAAATACATGTTTTGGAATTTTAGTGAGGTTTTCTCAGAGAAGTTCAGAGTGGCATCAGTTAGGCCAGGCCATGTGATAGGTCTTTTTTTTTTTTTTTTTTTTGAGATGGAGTCGCCCAGGCTGGAGTGCAGTGGCACGATCTCGGCTCACTGCAACCTCCGCCTCCCAGGTTCACGCCATTCTCCTGCCTCAGCCTCGGGCGCGGTGGCTCATGCCTCTAATCCCAGCACTTTGGGAGGCCAAGCCATGCAGATCACTTAAGATTGGGACTTTGAGACTGGCCTGGACAACAAGATAAAAAACCCTGTCTCTACAAAAAAATACAAGACTTAGCCGGGCATGATGGTACACACCTGTAGTCCCAGATACTCAGGAGACTGAGGTGGGAGGATCACTTGAACCCAGGAGATTGAGGCTGCAGTGAGCCGTGAGTGTGCCACTCACTGCATTCCAGCCTGAGCAACAGGGTGAGACCCCTTCTTAAAAAGAAAAAAAAGTGCATGGTATGGATGAAGCATGAATAGTACTTATGTAACAGTGAGAAACAGATGTTATGTTCTTGCTAATGGGAAAAAAACCAATGGCTGCCTCCTATTCTATCCTCTTTCTTTTTCTTCTTTTAATTTCCTGATGCTAAAAGGAAATGGAAAAATTTCTTATAGATGGTCTGAGCTTTTGAATTATTTTTAGATGAGATGTACACCTAAATTTTTTTTTTTTTTTTTTGAGACAAGACCTTGCTCTGTCAACAGGGTGGAGTGCAGTGGTGTGATCACGGTTCACTAGAGCCTCGACCTCCTGGGCTCAAGCGATCCTCCCATCTCAGCCTCTTGAGTAGCTGGGACTATAGGCGTGCGCCACCATGCCTGGCTAATTTTTTTTTTTTTTTTTTTGAGACAGTCTTGTTCTGTTACCTAGTCTGGAGTGCAGTGGCACGATCTTGGCTCACCGCAGCCTCTGCCTCCTGGGTTTAAGTGATTCTCCCTCCTGCCTCAGCCTCTCGAGTAGCTGGGATTACAGGCGCCTGCCACCACACCTGGCTAATTTTTGTATTTTTAGTAGAGATGGGGTTTCACCATGTTGGCCAGGCTGGTCTCGAAGTCCCAACCTCAGGTGATCCACCCGCCTCAGCCTCCCATAGTGTTGGGATTATAGGCGTGAGTCACCGGACCTGGCCAATTTTTGTATTTTTTGTAAAGACGGGATTTTACTATGTTGCCCAGGCTGATACTGAACTCCTGGGCTCAAGTGATCTACCCACCTTGGCCTTCCAAAATGTTGGGATTACAGGTGTGAGCTACCACATCCTGCCTAGACCTAAATCTTAAAAGCACTGAAGTTTGTTTTAGCAATGCTTTATCTGTTTGACTTTAGTACAGGGTTCATGGGTAGGGACCTTTGGGTAGGGACCAAGCTAGGACTCTCACAGTGGCTCAAGCCTTTTACTTAGGAGCATCAGAACTCCTTTCATCACCTGATTTTCCAACTTATTTCTTAGTTGGAACCACATAAAGTACCTCAGTGGTCACCCAATGCCCGTAATATATTAGAGTTACATTAGTATTTTGCTTGACCTGTAATCTGTGTGAAAACATAGTTCATTCAGTCAACAACACTTGTTGTGTATCTAATGCGTTGGGCCCTCCACTAGATCTGTGGGTGCCAAAGGAGAAGATTTATTTGACCCCTTTCACAAGAAGTGGAACTTGTCCCCATGGAGTGATTGTCTAGCTGGTATTTAAATACCTCTGGTGATGGCTGACTTGCTCCCTACCCCCAGGCAGTCCTTTGGTTTTTATTACGTTAATTAACTTTTTTTTTTTTTTTATGGCAAACAAAATCTTTTTGGAACAAAACCGACAGTGACATGTTTTCCACTGAGTTGATACACACTAGAAGCTGGAGTGCAGGTGTGCTGCCCTGCTCTATGCAACACGGGGAGGCGGGGTGCAGTCTGACCCTGAAACGTCCATCAGGGTGTGCGCCGGCCGCTCAGCAAGTGGCTGTCTGCTACTGAAGATTTCTGCTTCCCGAGGGAAGGTGCCTGCCTCAGTTGGGCCACCAGCCTTTAAGATGGTTTCACGTGAAGGTCTTATTGGGCTCCCATTTTGGGTAATGCTTTTCTCTAATGTCATCAAATAACTCATCAAAACCTCAGGTGAGCATGCTCCAAGGAAGCTTCTCTTTTATGAGATATCAACCCTGATGGATATAACCTGAACATTCCTTTGAGCCCCATGTAGTGTTCTCCTATATTGAGGAGAATGTGAATTTCCATCTGTCTCTCTCTTTTTATTTTTTTTCTTTTTGAGACGGAGTCTCGCTGTCTCCCAGGCTGGAGTGCAGTGGCACGATCTCAGCTCACTGCAAGGTTCACGCCATTCTCCTGCCTCAGCCTCCCGAGTAGCTGGGACTACTGGCGCCCGCCAGCACGCGCGGCTAATTTTTTGTATTTTTAGTAGAGACAGGGTTTCACCGTGTTAGCCAGGATGGTCTTGATCTCCTGACCTCGTGATCCGCCCGCCTTGGCCTCCCAAAGTGCTGGGATTATAGGCGTGAGCCACCACGCCCGGCCTTTTTTTTTTGTTTTTTAAGGG
>NW_012103809.1:170709-188126 GCF_000951045.1 Mandrillus leucophaeus
CTCGGCTCACTGCAACCTCCGCCTCCCAGGTTCACGCCATTCTCCTGCCTCAGCCTCCCGAGTAGCTGGGACTACAGGCACCCGCCACCACGCCTGGATAATTTTTTGTATTTTTAGAAGAGACAGAGTTTCACTGTGTTAGCCAGGATGGTCTTGATCTCCTGACCTCGTGATCTGCCCGCCTTGGCCTCCCAAAATACTGGGATTACAGTCGTGAGCCACCACGCCTGGCCTCATGTGATATGTCTTAAGGGTGTCTGTGATATGTCCCTTCTTTGTGTACTCAAAGGTCTGTCATCTTGCTAAGAATGTGATATTGGGATACATGATATAAGATTACTTTTTCCTTAAAAGTGGACACTCTGCTTTTGAAAGAGAGTGTACGCGTGTTTGGTCCTGTTGCGGCAGTAAGTTCTGGGACCCGGGTGGTCACCCGTCTGAGAGTTTGTCGTTGATTTTACTTTTTGTTTAAGCAGCTCTTGATGTAGATGTGGCGAACATGGTGGCCTGTGTGTTCTGAGGCTTGCTTTGTGCCTTCGTCCCTCCATTCTGCCCTGGAGAGTAGATGCTGTGTGGTCATGTGTTCTTTTTGTGGTGTGCTCAAGAAAAGGCGGGGAGTATATGTGTATTGGGGGGGTGGTGTGGTTAGCACTGGCCAAATTATTATATTTAGAGATCATGATTTATTTCATTGTTACCTTTGCAGGAAATGGAATTTTGGAAAGGCTCATTTAGCCAGCTTGTCTCTAGAAGTCTCATGGTAGCTAGCATTGCCTCTTGTGTCTCTTCAGGAAACAGAGTACACAGAAATCCAGTCCTAAACACCAGAAACTGCAAGTGGTTATATTACAAATTAATCTGTCTAGAGTACTTTTAAATAAGTTCAACCCCCAGCATTCAAGTAACAGACCACCTTTGGTGAAAAACATCCCAGGGCCAGGCCTGCCTGTATTTGCTTTAAATCAGATAAACCAGAAGTTAGGCATTTCAGTTTCTCTTCTGCCCATGCTGGATTACTCCATAGGACTCCATTCTGACATGTCAACAATCTAAAGTTATAATTTAGTTTTCACCCTTTGTTGGTTGTTAGGCTTTCCATGTAGAAATACTCCCAGCATGATGGCAGTAGGAGCAGTAGTCATAAGATCTAACATTTATTGAGCCTGTACTAGTTACCAGCGGCCTAAATTCTTTTCATGCATCATCTCATTCATTCATCACAACAATTCTTTGACCCCATGATGTAGATGCAGTTGTTATTGACCCCATGATGTAGATTCGGATGAGGAAATGGAGACCCAGAGAAGCAGCTAGCTAGTAGGGCTCAAACTGTGAAGTGTGACTCTGAGCTGTGCTTCTGACCCCTGGCAGACTACCTGTCACAGGGACATGATCCATTCACCAAACAAGAACTCACTGAAAACCTGCTGTGTGCAGAGCCTTCCTTGTGAGGCACATCCAGGGGAAAACTGTCCTGGCTTGTGGAAACAGCAGATTACAGCTTACCAGTGGAACAGCTTATTCTAGCCGGTATTTGACAACATAAGCTAGATCTTCACTTTTGTGATGGTCAGGAGGGAGATTCAGTGTTTTGTGGAAGTGAGGGGTTTGCAAAGGTGGTGTTAGTACACAAACCAGCTGACTGGGATTTGGGAGCCCTTATAGAAGGGGGGTCGACAAGACATTAAAGCAGAAGACCTGGGAAAGCCCTGGTGGAGAGGTAGAGGGTGAAACACTGGACAAATCCTGCCCAGTATGGAATTGTCACCCTGTTCCCCTTGGAAAGGTGAGAGTGTAGAACAGAGATGATCTTTTGCATGGTGGGAGATGTCCCAGAAGTGGAAGAGTGGGGGCTTCAACTCCAGGCTTCTGCTAGTCCTCCGTGTGGTTAATGGTGGTGGTGGGGGGGGATGGCTCTCCTGTCTCTTGAAACCTTTCATGTGGGCACCACTTTTAACCTCCCTGGAGGTACTCAGCCCTGTTTCAGACTCATAGGTTGCCCTCTTTTGAAGAGACTCGAAGCTCTGTAAGCATTTGGGAATTTAGTTTTGCGTTGGGTAGGGCCAGTGCCTTGAGAACAGGTTCATTGTTGTTTTATAATAGTTTATTCTTTTGCGTAATATGGAAACCCAAGGTTTTGCCTCAAAACTGGTATTGGGGTGATTCTAAGAGGCCCAGTGACATGTGGCACTGCTCAAGTGTGATCGCCTCTGGGAGGTGTTGTCTCTTTGTTCTGCTTTTCAAGCAGGAAGAACTGTGCGGACTGGAGGGCAATGAGAGGAGCCTGTTCTGTCTCTTAGAGTGTATTTGGGATGGGGATCCCCAGTGTGCCTTGCTCCTTTGTGAGGGCATCGGAGCAAGTTATGGAACTGGCAGATCTTGAATTACGATAAGTACTTTAAGGTCTGTTTCCTGCTTCTTCCTGTCTGCGGAGAAGGACTGTTTCTTTTTGTTTGTTTGTTTGTTTTGAGATGGAGTCTTGCTCTGTCGCCCAGGCTGGCGTGCAGTGGCACCATCTCAGCTCACTGCAACCTCTGCCTCGCGGGTTCAAGCGATTCTTCTGCCTCAGCCTCCTGAGTAGCTGGGATTACAGGTGCGTACCACCACACCCAGCTAATTTTTGTATTTTTAGGGTTTCACCATGTTGGTCAGGCTGGCCTTGAACTCCTGACCTTGTGATCTGCCCACCTTCGCCTCCCAAAGTGCTAGGATTACAGGTGTGAGCCACTGCGCTTGGCCTTATTCCCCCCGCCCCCACTCTTGTTGCCCAGGCTGGAGTGCACTGCAACCTCTACCTCCCAGGTTCAAGGGATTCTCCTGTCTTAGCCTCCCTAGTAGCTGTGATTACAGGCACACACCACCACGCTTGGCTAATTTTGTATTTTTAGTAGAGATGGGTTTCATCATATTGGTCAGGCTGGTCTTGAACTCCTGACATCAGGTGATCCGCCTGCCTCTGCCTCTCAAAGTGCTGGAATTACAGGTATGAGCCACCGTGCTGGCAGAAGGAGTGTTTGGAAACTAGTAACAGAGAATTACGTCTTGTGTGCTACCAGCCCAGTTATAACTGACCTATCTTCTCTATTTACTACTATTATTATCATTGTTATTTTTTTCACGGCAGCTGGGTAGTTTCAGCAAAATAATAGTGAAAAGCAATCTGGATTAGGAGGCCAGCATTCTGCGCTCCTTTTTTCCCATCTGTGGAATATCACCGTCAGCGAGCCTGTATCAAGAACTGTTTCTTGACACCTGCCCCGGGTACCAGACTCTGGAAACACAAGGATGGGTAAAACATGGTCCCTGCCCTAAAACTCGTCAGTGCCTCATAACCAGCAAGGACTAGTGGAGGGGCCTGCAAGTGGGAAGTGGTTGGGAAAAGAAGAGGAAGTGATGCTCTCAAATGTGCAGGGCTTGTCACGTGGAGGAGGAGGATGTGGGGAAGGAAAACGTCCTTCTAGGCAAAAAGAGCAGTTTAAGTACAGGCCCTGGAGTATGAAAATGCGAGGCTTAGCTGAGGACAGGGTAGGGCAAAATGTGGAATGTGACTGGAGGATAGGGCTTAGGCGTGTTGTGTTGAGTTGGAATGACGAGAGGTGTTGGCCCTGGAAAAATGGACGGGGGCTCCGTGGTGGAGTCTGTTGTGAGCCATCAAATGCTTTGGAGCAGGACTGTGATGTGAGCAGCTCTGTGGTTCAGAGAACTGCTAACCCTTTAGAAAATTTAAGTCGGAGAGAAGGCAAGGTGTTTAGCAAACTGCAGTGTGAACTTGGAATTTGGTACTCTCTTTAACAGAATAACTTCTTCTTTTTTTTTTTCTTTTACAAGAGATTTTTCAGCCCAGGATATGTGGGCTGCCTTCTGAAGCCTTGTTAAATGATAGTGGAAAGGTGGGAACATTTATTTTCAGCAAATAGAATTCAACAGTGTTTAGACTTCCCTAATTGTGTTGTACTAATTGGTACTTATTGAAGGTCATTCGAGTTTGGAATTCTTTAGAGGAGAGGGACTCATTTCTCAAAAATACTGAGGATGGATACTGGGAGCCGAACTGGGACAGTGTATTTCCTAGTAACCCCGAGTTTGGTGTGTCAGTTGGGAGTGACTGCAGGGTGGGACAGGGTGTGAGCAGAGGGCCAGCTAATTTGCTGTCTTGATGACTCTGTGGGTGACGGCTTTAGGGGCTGGCAGCGTCTGGTGGAAATAGAATCTGTTCAAAAGGTGGAGCTGCCTTACAGCAGTTGCCAGCTCGCTGCTCACCTGCAGAGCATGTGCCCTCATCTGGGTCACGGCTCTGCCCCTCAGATGTTCCTGGTCCTCTGCTTGGATCCACCCCCTTCACTGCAGCTGAAACAGCCAACAAAGCAGCATCATGTGTTGGAGGCCTGAAAAGTTAGAGTGAATGTGAAGGAAGTCAGCCTGCAGGCCCCAAAGACAATTAATGGTGTAGTAATTATTGTAGAGGCACAACATTGCCTTGTACTCTCAGGTTTTCAGAGTCCTCTGGGGAAGAAATACGAATTTTTTATAGCCTGACTTTTTACATTTCAAAGCTTGTACTCATGGACTAAGGGACTTGGATGGGAGGGTTGTGCAAAATGTGGGTAGACCTCCTGTAAATTTGGTAGGTTGGACAGAACACGTACCTCAATCATTTTCATCACTGAAAATGGATTGTTTCATTTTATGATTTTCCAAATTGTTGGCAAACATTTTTTGTTTAGTTTTGTTTTTTAATGTGTTCTCACATTTGAGCTAGGATTGTGCAGGAGGAAGTAGGATTCTGGTAAGCTGAAATGGAGCTTTGGGGGCACCTGGAGGGGAGCTGGGTTGGGGACAGCATCTGAAAGTGCTGCCTTTAGTGGGTTCAACCAGGGCACACTACTTAGGGGAAGCAGAGCACCATGTATGTCTCTGTGCATAATCATCTCAACAATCTCATGAGGTGTAGCTATTATTTTCCCCTTTTTAAAGACAGGAAACTGAGGCTTAGCGATGCTCCTGTTTCTGAGATCATGCAGCCAGTGACACATGACCAGGAAGCTTTATGGCAGGCTTTAAGAGGAGTTGTTTTAGATAATCTCAATATACGGTGGTACCTGGAGAGTTTCTACCACTTGACTCAATTTGTTTGTCTTGGGGCCGGGCACGGTGGCTCACACCTGTAATCCCAGCACTTCGGGAGGCCAAGGCGGGCAGATCATCTGAGTTCAGGAGATCGAGACCAGGCTGGCCAATATGGTGAAACCTCATCTCTACTAAAAATAGAAAAATTAGCCAGCTGTGGTGGTGGGCACCTGTAATTCCAGCAACTCGGGAAGCTGAGACAGGAAGAATTGCTTGACCCCGGGAGGCGGAGGTTGCAGTGAACTGAGATTGCGCCACTGCACTTCAGCCTGGGCAACAGAGTGAGAGACTCCCATCTCAAAAAAAAAAAAAAAAAATTTGTTTGTCTTGATTCTTCTCAGTTTGCTTAGATTTGAGCATAACATGTTATTTGAATACTTCCAGCTTCATCTGAAGTATCCTGAATTGAGCAATTGCTGTGTTTAGGGTGCTAGGTTTAGGCATGGTGGAGTTTGGTGGTTCTTGCCTTTGGGGAGTTGACATTATGAAAGGAATTCTTATGCCATGTGGACCCTGAGCCAAGTTCCCATGGGAAGGCCAGGCTCACAGAAGCTCTCAGGAGTGGGTCTGCACTTCTAGGAAAAGCACAAGTAGGGGCTGAGAGCCCAGCGGGAAAGCAGGTTGGTTTTGAGTTTACAGTGTAATTTGGTGTTAAGGAAGGTGTCTGAGAAGATGGGTTGGAGGGATAGTGGGGTAAGGTGGAACGGTGGGGCAGGATTCGACCTTTTCTTCTTTAAGTGGTAAGGAGTCCAAAGTTTTTGAGTAGAGAAGTGACAGGCTGGCCTGCGTAGGCCTTGGAGACACCCTCAGCAGTGGGCATGTGGTTTGTGTGTCTGTGCTTTGGGTGGCTGCCGTGGCTTACTTTACTGTTTGCTTTTGGCCTGAGGCAGAGAGTGCATTCCATGGCAGCTGGTACAGGATGAACCGAGAGGCAGCACCCAGGATATCTGAATTGCCTAAAGCCACTGCAGTGATGTACACACATAGGGAAGCTTTATTTCTTTACAGCCATAGACTTGTTGAAAAGCTGAATCACATAACTCTGGCTTAATATTTGACTTCGTGGTTACCAATTCCAGGTGAGCCACCTTCAAGAGGGGTACCATCCTGTTGTCAGAAAGGTGCGGCTGGGCAGCAGGGAACCTGGGTTCCACTTTAGCCCTGACATAGAAGGTTTTGGTTCATGTACCTTAGGTCTGGTAGGCCCCCTTTGGGTGCTTGTTTACTGAACTGATTTATCGTGTTTATAATGTTGGTAGATGGGTATATATATAGCAAGACCTCTGGTTCACTGAAGGTAGGGCCAGGAGCTTTCCAGCAGTCTGTTGGGTGGAGCCACGGGTCAGTCAGGACACCTGGCCCACAGCACCATGAGCTAGTGGACCTGCTTGTGGTCCCAGGTGTTGCAGTGTGGCACTTGAGCCCACGCTACTGACTCGCCCCTCCCCCACCCAATTTTGGAGTCATGCTGAGTCTTTGCCTGTTGCTGTTCTCTGCCTCAGCTCAAAAGGAGACAAGGATTGCCTTCACCTGCCCTCATTGGGGGCAAGAGCAAGTCTGGATAAATGACTTTTACTGATAATTCCTCCAAATCATTTTTATCCTCCATAGCCGACACTCCTTCCTCTAAAAACCTGCAAAGTAGTAGTAAATCCCTTTCCATTCCTCCCCTTTGCTCTTTCAGGCTTCTGGTAAAGCTGGAAGCATCTGAAAGAGAGGCAGCTGAAGCCAGGGCTGCCGTAATCCACACGCTCTGGACGTCACCCCGGGTGACTCAGATTTGGTTGCATTTGTCATTTCACAACCACCTGCATCTGATCCCACTGTGTGGGCAAACTCTCTGCTGGGAGTCTCTGCCTGGTGCCCGGTCCTGGGAGCATAGCATTCTTCCTTAGAATTGCTTTCCCCAGCTCTTTCTCTGTAGCTTTAGCCATGGGGTTCACTATGAAAGCTGCCATGCCTACCCTCCCCATTCACTTTTGTTAATAGTTATTTCTTTTTTTTTTTTTCGAGATGGAGTCTTGCTCTGGCAACCTCTGCCTCCCAGGTTCAAGCAATTCTCCTGCCTCAGCCTCCCGAGTAGCTGGGATTATAGGCACCTGCCACCACACCCAGCTACCTTTTGTATTTTTAGTAGAGATGGGGTTTTACCATGTTGGCCAGACTGGTCTCGAACTCCTGACCTCATGATCCACCCACCTCGGCCTCCCAAAGTGCTGGGATTACAGGCCTGAGCCACTGTGCCTGACCGTTAATAGTCATTTCTAAGAAGAAAATATGTACCATCATATGCCAGTCATGTTAAATGCTTTCTGTGCATTTTCTTCATAGTCGTCACAACAGTCCTATTAAATTGGTATAATTATCCTCATTTTGCAGATTTGGAAGGTGGCATTTGGGGAGATCACCCTAATCTTTTCAGTTACCTAATGTAATGTACAGGAGGCATTATACCTCTTGCAGTCTGTATTTCATCTCATTTAATCTTTGCATCAATTTATAAGTTCACTGTTATTTCTGTTTACAGATGAGGAAACTGGGTTTTAGTTTAAATAACTTGCCAAAGGTTACTGTGGCTAGTTAGTGATGGAGTCTGAATTCAGACCCAGGCCAGTGTACTCCAGTGCAAGTGCTCTTCATCTTTTCACTTCTGCATTTGTTTAGTAAGTAAAAATAGGGCTGACAAAGCTGATAGCTTGTCGAACTCCTGGCCTCGAGGGATCCTCCCATCTCAGCCTCCCAAAGTGGTAGGATTACAAGTGTAAGCCATCACACCCAGCCAAAGCTGATGGCTTCTATTGGATTTGTTTTCTAATGCTTTGTCCATTTTTAAATGGGGGAAGAGAGGGAGATAATGTTCTATAGTTTAAGCACCTTGAGGACTTTTTGTTCTTTTTTTTTTTTTTTTTTTTTTTTTGGAGACAGTCTCCAGTGTCACCCAGGCTGGAGTGCAGTGGTGTGATCTTGACTCACTGCGACCTTCACCTCCTGGGTTCCTGCGATTGTCATGCCTCAGCCTCCCAAGTAGCTGGGACTACAGGCGTGCACCACCACTCCCAGCTAGTTTTTGTATTTTTAGGAAAGATCGGGGTTTTTGTGTTTGTTTGTTTGTTTGAGATGGAGTTTTGCTCTTGTTGCCCAGGCTGGAGTACAATGGTGTGATCTCAGCTCACTGCAGCGTCCGCCTCCTGGGTTCAAACGAAAATTCTCCTGCCTCAGCCTCCAAAGTAGCTGAGATTGCAGGCATGCGCCACCATGCCCAGCCAATTTTTGTATTTTTAGTAGAGACAGGGTTTCATCATGTTGGTCAGGTTGCACTCGAACTCCTGACCTCAGGTGGTCCACCCGGCTGGGCCTTCCAAAGTGATGGGATTACAGACGTGAGCCACTGCGCCCAGCCAAGATCAGGTTTTACTGTGTTGCCCAGTCTTGTCTCCTGGGCCTCAAGCGATCCATCGACCTGGGCCTTCTAAAGTGGTGGGATTAGAGATGTGAGCCACCACGCCCAGCCACTTTTTGTTCTTTTTAAGCATTTTATTCACTGATGCCTCCCAAGCACTTGCCATAGTGCCCGGCACATGCTAGGTGCTCAGTCAGTATTGGTTGAAGGAATGAATGAGGTACAGGTTATTTGACCTGTTTCACAGGGGGCGATACTGACAGAGCAGTTGGGTATCTTACCCATAGGCATGCACTGTTGTTGAAAACAGCTTTTGCTCTTCACACACAGATCTTTTCTGTTTTTAAACGGATTTTTTTTTTTACAAGTACAAAATGGAAGTCATTGGATCTAAGTCATGGGATTGTAGACTGTAATGTAACACACTATAAACACCCAGTGTCTGGTATACAATGTAAACATTCAGCAAGTGACTCTGTGTTTGTTGTGGTTGGAGTGTCTTTTCTGCATGTGCCCTCATTTTGGGTAGGGTTGCCACACAGATTAGGAAAGTTAAAAATTTGTGAGCCATGGAAACCTTTTTTTTTTTTTTTTTTTGAGACGGAGTCTCGCTCTGTCGCCCAGGCTGGAGTGCAGTGGCCGGATCTCAGCTCACTGCAAGCTCCGCCTCCCGGGTTTACGCCATTCTCCTGCCTCAGCCTCCCGAGTAGCTGGGACTACAGGCACCCGCCACCTCGCCCGGCTAGTTTTTTGTATTTTTTAGTAGAGACGGGGTTTCACCGTGTTAGCCGGGATGGTCTGGATCTCCTGACCTCGTGATCCGCCCGTCTCGGCCTCCCAAAGTGCTGGGATTACAGGCTTGAGCCACCGCACCCGGCCCATGGAAACCTTTTAAAAACATGTTGAGTTAATTCAGTGTTTCTATCTTTGCTATACTATCCATCAAGCAATACAAGTAGTCAAATTGGTGAAATGAGTTCACATCTATCCTGGGCAAGTGGACAAGTGGTTATGACTGGCAAGATTTGATTAAATGATATTTGCATTTTCCCTGTTTACAGTTGTAGAACATGGCAGTGGAAGGGGCCTCAGGGAAGCATGGTTCGATTCTTTTCCTTATACCCCCTTAACTTACAGGTAAGGAAAGTGAGGCCTGGAGAGATGCAGGGGGCAGGCTGGATGTGAAACTCTGGTCTTGCATGTCACATTCTCTTAGACATCAGCTCACCCTGCCAAATCCAGGTTCCTGGATGGGCTTGTCTGAACACTTTAGTGGTGGAGCCACAATTATTCCTACTATGATGTTGTTAGCAGATTATATCAATAATCCACCAAAAGCCAAGAAATCAAAATCAGGACTGTGTAAACATTGTTTTTTACCCATCATAAAATGTTCTTAGCCAGGCACGGTGGCACACCCCGGAAGTCCCAGCCACTTGGGAGGTTGAGGCAGGAGGATCGCTTGAACCTAGGAGTCTGAAATCAGCCTGGGCAACATAGTGAAACTCCATCTCTAAATAAGTAAAGGAATGAGTGAATGAATGAATGTTCTTATTCATTGTAGATAATAAGAAGGAATATGAAGAAAAAACAAGTTATCCTAAATTAAGATTATAAAGTAAATAGTCCTAAGGATTAAAAATTACTTTTCTCATCAGAATTTTAATTATTTCACTGCACATTTGCCCACAATAGAAGAATTATAAATGAACTAAAAGGTAAAAACACCTAATGATGCAAAAAGGAAAAAGGAAAGTAAAATTGTTTATGCCTACAAGTCAGAGATAACCATTGTCAATACTATCTCCTTCTAGATGGTTTTCTATGGATATATACCCATAGTACAAAAATGGGATTTATTGTGGACAATAAAAAAACCCATTTTTGTACATGTCTTTATACCATATGTTTTAAAATTTTAGTATGATATGACAGGTCTTTTTTGGTGCATTCAAATATTCTTGAACATGAAAATCACATTTTGATGTGACATAATTTTAGGGGGCAGAGTCATAAGCTAATGTTTTAATTATTTTGCATTCCCTGGGCACTCATTGTGTGGGTGAAGGAAAGGTATTCTTCTAGGTTACATGAAACCAACATAGTATTAAACTTTTTATGGTAAATTGTGAATACATAGTTCATCAGAAATTTATTTTAAAGAGGAAAATACTGAACTGACAAAATGTGTTTATTTTTGGATAGCATGTGATCTGTCATCTTATTACCCCAAACACGTCAGGGTTACTGATGAAAAACAAATTGAGCAGTTCAAAAAGTCCTTCCACTAGAGGGTTGGCCTCTCTTGAGAGGAAGGTGTTTGTCCTCTTACATAGGGCACTGTGTTGTAAATGTTAGGAATGATGTGATGTGTCCTTTATCTGTGGTTGTATTTTTATTGGATGTTTTTCTTTAATCAATGTCATGTTATTTGGACATTCTAGAGCAATTATTCCCGATCTTTTTAAACGTAAGGTACTCTTTTAATGTAAAAAATTTCCGGACCACGTATGATTTTAATTATTTTTTTAGATTCTGTTGAGAATCTAAAAAACGATAGAAAAATTCTATCAACATTTTAGTGGCACTTACCTTTATTAAATATAGCAGCATCTTCATACACTTGCAAAATAACAGTATATATATATGTAAATTTAATGATTTCTAGATGCTTGATGAGCAAATGAACAAGTGGATCCCTTGAAATAGCTCCCTGGAGGGCTCCTGCCCTAGAGGAAGACAGATCCTGCATATGTAACCCTAAAGTCTAATGTCAGGAAAATAATGATTAGACCAGTTCTGAACTTCAAGTGGAGTTCTGTAACTCTAGAGCTAAACGCCAGTGTATGACAAGTTAGGAAGATATATTTTCTTCCACCTGTTCATACACCGAATGGTTTCCAGAGCAGCCCTTGATATCACCTCATTTTCCTCATCATTTCAAAGAATTCAATTGGGGAAGAGAATCCAATCAGCCAGATTGTAAGAAACATTTGGACATACTTTGAATGAATGAATGAATGTTCTTATTCACTGTAGATAATAAGGAATATGAAGAAAATGACTCTCCCTTGGCCCTTTTAATTAATCTACTGTGATCTGTTAGAGAGAGGACTGGGTTTGTTAGGAGACTAACGTAAGGTCCTAAAGGCAAGCCCAACCTTGATTAAGATTAAAATAGAAAAAGATATACTTCACACCTTGGTTTTTCCATCTCTAAAATGGGTAGAATATCTTCCTTGTGCCTTCTTAGGAGGTGACACGATGATACCCATGGGCAGCATTTTCTTTCTTTTTAATCAGTAAACGTAAACAAAAACCTTTGTAAGAATGGAAGCTATTGGAAAGTACCATACAGAGGATTAGGACCGTGAATCCAGGGAAATTCTAAGCATTCTGAAAGCTGCTTTTAGGCAGGGCAGCTGCCAAAAGACCAGCTGGTAGATTGAGACTTTTCTCAAAAACCTGACTTCATTCTCTTGTGGCTCCATTTTCCTTTTTTTCAAATGGGGTCTAGTGGCTTAGTTGTGGTTATTCCACAGTGATGCCTCTTTTATTGCTGTTCTTACGATGACAACAGCATTCTTGCACCACTTAACTCTCCAAGATGCAGGCAGGGGAGGCAACTGCCTCATTTCTGATGTGCTTGCATTACCTACAGGAAAAGCATCCCAGTATTCTACCTTTGTCTGGGAGTTGGGGTTGGGAGCAGGCATTCAGTTTAAGTTTTATGTGCTATCTGTATATTTTCGAAAACATTTAACATGATCTTTATTTCAAGCTTTTATAGCCCTTTCAAGTTGCTCTAGGGAAACTTCAGCAGTTTCTTAGCAAAACAGGTAGACAGTAAGTATGGATCAACTGAGCCCAGGAAAGAATGAGGTTTGGGAAGATCACATTGTTTGGATTTTCTGCTAATACTAAAACTGGATTTTTACTGCACAGGCAGGGAGAATTACCATCATGTGGTGGACCTGGTGAGAGAGGTATCATATGACTAAGCGAGTCAGCTGACCTCAGTTAAAGGGCTTTGACCATCTGTACAATGGGACCAGTACCTTCTCCAACTGTTGGTCTCAACTGAATGAGATTCCATGTCTGAGGAGTGATCGGGGTGATGATGACTTTTGATGGAACTGACCTCGCACAGGTTTCTGGGGGAAAAACCACCAAATTTTATTTTAAGAATTCCAAAATAATTTTACAATTTTGATTTGAGTAGAAGTTTGATTTGAAAAGGGACTTCATCTGCACCTTCTCTCTTGCCTTTGTTTATAGATGTCAGTAATGCCAGTATTTTAAAAAGTAGAAATGAGTTATAAATTATATCTTAAGGATTTTAGTTTGTTTTGGAGAATTGTTTAATTGGCTAGGATTTCTCCCCCCTTCAGTAGCTTGAGATCCCCATGACTAGGCAATATGGAGATAATAGTAAACAACTAAGCTCTTTGTAAGAGATGTTATTTATTTATTTATTTTTAAATAGAGATAAGGTCTTGCTATGTTGCCCAGGCTGGTCTCCAACTCTTGGGCTCCAGCAATCCTCTAGCCTCAGCTTCCCAAAGTATTGGGATTACAGGCATGAGCCACTACGCTCAGCCTGAGACATTATTTGAGGAGGAGGTCATGAATACATAATAAACTTAGGAGGAGTACAAATGAAAAGTTTTCTCTTGAACCTACATTTTTGAACAGGAGAAGAGGTGATTTTTAGGTATAATGGTGTGCAAAGTGACAACAGTTTCTAAAGACATTTAAAATAATAAAGTATAAATATCTTTATTCAGGATGAACTGGGTTCTGAAGCCTGATGTTTTCAAGAGTTCTTTATTATCAGGTGGCTTGTGAAAGCCCATCGTTAACCAGACGTGTTGTGTTTGCCTCAGAATTTCATTAAAAAGTATGCGTACGTTCATATCCCCCTTATGTGAGGTGGCAGTGAAACAGAAACTTGATAGAAATATTGAGGAGGGGAAAAGATGAAGCCACCGTGGCACCTGGCCTCCCTCTTTCACTTCCCTTTCCAACTCTGCTCCTTTGAGATGTTCTTCAAGAAGATGGAGGAAGCTTGCTGGGTTTAGGGTCATCACCCAGGATCTGGCGGCGGGAGTAGCTCAGCACTGGGAGTTCCCTCCACAAAGCCCAGAGCTAACTCACACATCCAGCTGCTGTCAGGAGTTGGGCAGTCCTGTCCCCTGGCTTTCCTGGGAAGGCCTGGGTGGAGGAGGCAGGAGCAGGCAAGGGACCAAGAGAGTACCTGGTAGACCTGATGCCTCCTCCTTCCCCCTGGGCCCCCAGGGAAGGAGCTACCTTGTGGACTGGGGTACAGGGAATAGAGGGTTGGAATCCAGAAAAGAGGGTGGAGGGCATGACTGCAGTTACTGCAATTGTCTCAGGACAGACAGACCAAGCCCTGGTGCAGAAATTGTTTGGCTGTTGGCCTTTTCTCTTCAGCTGTTTGCATGCAGGAAGTGCCTTTGATAAAGTATGGTTTGCTAACATGAGTATGATATGCATGTGCATTTTTGGATGCCAAACACATAGGCAGATAAAACTAAGAAGCCAAACGCTAAGATAGTTGTTGATGAATTGAAACTAGCCTAACTGGCTCCACTGTTGGAGTCATTCGCTCAGACTACTCCAAAGTTTTGTTTGGTCTACCAAAAACATTAGTTGGAAAAGGTACCGCATTAATTTAAGGCAGGGAAGCCTCCAGCACGTGAGAGTCGTGTCTCTCTCGGTGATGCTGGGAGGGAAGGATGGGAGATGAGAGTCATTTCACCGCCGCCTAGCTCCTCCTCTTCCTCTCCCTGCCCTGGAGTTGCAGCCTCAGCTTTCAGAGTCTCTTGCCTGGTGCTAGGCCCGGCGAGCGGTTGGATTTTAAGTATTTCTCAGTTATTTTCAGTATCATCAGTCATCACTTTCAGAGTTCCTTTTCTTTTTCAAGGGTACCCAGTCTAACTGTTTAGCTCCTTTTCAATAGCCCTCCTCACTCACTTATGCCCAGTCAGAAAGATTAATAATGTTAACTGATTTACTATCGCTGCAAAAAGCATTAGTTAATTAGACTTTTACACCTCAGTCAGATGGCATTAGACACCCTTTGTGCACTTTAACTCAAGGATGTTAAAGACCTAAATCTTTCAGAAAAAAAGAAAAGAAAGAAAAAGGACAGGCACTTTTCCAGTTTAAGCTGCATGTTGGTCCATGTTAATTAGGCATTTGTCCTTTAGTCTGGAGGTGATAGAAAATGCCAGTTACTGTGGTATTTAACTGACATCAAACTCCTGTCCAAATAATTCAGTTAGGCCCAGCCTTCTCTCTTAATTGGTGGGAAGGAAAACTTCGGCACACACCCAGAATAGGGAGGAAACTGTTACTTACGTTGAACATTTTAAAGTTCATTCTGAAGGATCTGAAGGACACTTGAATATTTTTTAAATTAACTACCCATTTGAGCTTTTTAAAAACAGTTACAAAAGAATCTCCCCTAAAACTTGAGCTACCCCAGATGATTAGGTTTTATAAGTCTTCAGAAAATGAAAGTTTAGTAATTGTTGTTATCCAAGGTCAAAGTGGTGGTTGTTATCCAAGGCTCTTATAGATTTATGTATCTGTTTGGCCCTGTTTTAAAAAGTGCTCTAAAAATTGAGTTTCTAGCTCACACTCATATTTCTTTATTAATACCAGAAATTCACAAATGGGTTAAGGCGCACCCAGCAGTATACACATTTAAAAATCACTATAAGCTAGCATATTGGGACAAAAGTGACATGACTATGATTGTTTCATGGGAGCAATTAGATGACACTTTTTGTTTGTTTTGTTTTTAAAAGCAACTTGTTCCTAGTTGCTGGAGAAGGTAATCCTCTTTAACAAGAGTATAGTTTACCTTATGAGTTATGTAAAACAATTACAAAAATAATGAAAAGATTTTTTTTCTAATTAGTGGGTAGCCTTATTTGACTTTAAACCTTACTCACTTTTGTGTATGTTTCTAGCCAAAGGTTCACACATTTGAGAGCATTTCACTTTTAGTACTGAACTACTTTTTCGTGCACTGAATGAATACAATATGTTAACACTCCTGTAAGGCCCAGAATTGCTTGGCTGCCCCTTGCCCTGCCTGCCTGGTACTGGCTGAAAAGGTACCATTGTTTGTTCTGCAAACACTGAGTGATGTTTGTTTCCAAGGTGACTGGTTCTATTGCTGCCCTTTAAGCAAAGGTGGGAGGGGGGATGGGGGAGAGAGAAAGTTGGCTTTAAACACCTGAGAGCATCCTGTTCTGGGTACAGTGTGTTTATGTATATGTTTGTAAGTTGAAATTTTATTTTAACTGAGGTAATTGAAGAAAAAGGGATAGTGTAGAAATGAGAGGAAAAGACAGTAAGTTAAAAATATCAGTAGGTTCTGATATTTAACTCAATATACTTTGAGTGAATGTAATGGTAAGAAATGTTAAAATTTAAAGATCTGATTTGACTGAAGTTAATTGTTTACATTTGGAGTTAAGGGGAGAAAAAATATTTTAGATGATAACTGTTGAAATGTTAAATATATTTTTGCATGAAATAGTTCTTCAGCTATAACCTATGTGTAGTAGCTATTTAGAAGAATAAATATTTGACAATATAACTGAAATGGTTATTGATCAGGTAGTTGGGCCTTCAAAAAAAGTATGAGAGAACATGAAATATAAACAGATTTAAGTTCTGTAAAAACAAAATCTGTAAAACCATTTAGGCATATTTGTGTTCAGAATTTTCCAAAAAGATAAAATAGATTAAAAGTATCTTCTAATTGGTAGTATATATTGACTCAATTCATTAGACTTTGGAAATTTATATTTTATCAGAACTTTTAGATTCAGACTAGAAAAAAATTCCTTCTTGGTCCATTCCCCCACCCACCTTTTTTATTGTACATAGATGCTGTTAACAGAACTTTGCCTTTTTCATTCCTATCAGGTTTAGTACAGTTCATGCGCAGGTTTCAGTAAACATTAACTACTTTTATCAGAGCTTGCAGTGTGCTGAATGGTTAGCAAAGAGAGTGTACTGCAAGAGACAGATGAAAATGAGAGAGTCCAAGGTCACATGGATGTTGAATTTTTTTTAATTATTGAGAATTTAGGGGAAAGAACATCAGGCTTCACACTTTAAGTCTCTTTATGTGGGCCTGCCACATGGCTTCTTTGCCAGCTTTTGTATGTACTGAAGCTAAAACATTTGTTCTGATGCTGTGAGTGGCAGGGCAAGTGACTTTAAAACATGTGGTTTTTTTCTTTCAATTAAACAAAGTTTTATTCAGGGCTGCCTTCTAGGATGAAAGATTCTCGAGGCCCCATCAAAGACATCATGTAACACTTATCACGGTGATGCTGAAGACTCTTGAATTTTATAGGGATATCCTTTTTTCCCTTTCTCAAATATTTTTCAGGATTGCCTTCTGATAATCTATTTCGTTTCTGGAGTTAGCACAGTAACTCGTAAACCAAATGCTAAGATGAAATCTGAAACACAGACATAGAATAAACATGTTTTGGATATCATGTAATGTTCCCCATCTTTTGCCTGTCATCTTCGAAAACAAGAATGTGATTTGTGCTTATTTTTAGAGACAAGGACACGAACATGTAAGAAATTACTGACAAAAATTATTTTCCTCCTGCTCCTCCGATGCAGTAGGTATTGAGGCCGCTGGGCCCTCCTTTTACTCCTTAGCTGGACAGCGGATTCGGGCTCTGCCCCTTGACTAAGGCTGAAGTGGAAAGTTGCGGAGCTAGAACAAGAGTTGTTCCTGAGGGTGGTG
The DNA here is from genome assembly GCF_000951045.1 of Mandrillus leucophaeus. Lineage (NCBI taxonomy): Eukaryota > Metazoa > Chordata > Mammalia > Primates > Cercopithecidae > Mandrillus > Mandrillus leucophaeus. The sequence continues at coordinate 188,049 of NW_012103809.1, forward strand.
TCCCTAAACTTGAAAGTGGACTTGGTCCTGCTCGCAGGGGGGCTTGCACGCGCCAGGCTTCGTGTGGTGGCTGGCGCG
>NW_012103809.1:188521-226055 GCF_000951045.1 Mandrillus leucophaeus
GTTCGTTCGCGCTGTCGTTCCCCTGTGAGGAGAGCCGCGTCTTCCAGCGGACCTTGCCGCTCTTTCCTCAGCCGCGAAGGGCACGGCCGCTGGGAGCACAACCTAATGAACAACCAGAGCTCTTCAGATGCCTTTAGCAACTCAGCTCCTTAAAAATAATAATAAATTCCTGTCAGGGAAAGATTAGAAGATGAGTGTGCTTGGAGCGAATCCGTGCCCCCCCCCACCCTCCTTTTTTGGCCAGAGGGCATTTAGCCTGTGACCACTTTTAAATTTTCACAAGATTTGCATAGACATGAGCATGCCTACTCGCATTATGTAATTATTTCCCCAAATAAGTCCCCATTGAAACATTTGGCTTCCCTGATGGCTATTTCAGAATAAAAACATGTAGCAGGGTATTTCATGATGGGTAGCTCCAAAAACTTTTGTTTAAAAGAAAAACCGCGTATCTAGAAAATGCTCCTTAAAGCCTTTTTTGACGAGGAGGAGGGGTGCAGACACTGCTGCGGCACAGTGGACGTGGAAGGAGCGGGGCGTGTGTAGGACAGAGCCCAGGAGAACGGGCAGCCGCCGCGTGTGTAGGACAGAGCCCAGGAGAACGGGCAGCCGCGTGGCCGGGCCAGGAGGCAGGGCCTTTCTGGCTCTTTCCGCAGAGGGCTGGATAATTGCCTCTCCTTTCTAAAAGGAGCCGTTTTTCAGGGCCGGGCACGGTGGCCCTCGCCCATAGGCTCACGCCCGTAGTCTAGGACTTTGGGAGACCGAGGCTGGCGGATTATCTGAGGTCAGGAGTTCGAGACCAGCCTGGCCAACATGGTGAAATCCCATCTCTACTAAAAAAATACAAAAATTACCTGGGCGTAGTGGCGCGCGCCTGTGATCCCAGCTCCTCAGGAGGCTGAGGCAGGAGAATCGCTCGAACCCGGGAGGTGGAGGTTGCAGTGAGCCAAGATCGCGCCACTGCACTCCAGCCTGGGCAACAAGAGTGAAACTCAGTCTTAAAAAAAAAAAAAAAGGCTATTTTCTGAGAATGGAGGTGGAGGACCACACAAAACCCAGTCAGTTCCTGTGGCTTCCACTTTTACACCGTCCTCCGAGAGCCGGCTCCCGTGCCTTTCCCAGCTGCGCTGCCCTTGGCACCACCGGGTGCCTGTCCCCCGCAAAGCTGGACGCCCTTATCTCTCCCGCCTGCCCTCAGTGTCAAGTCTCCCTCCAGGACGCAGTTTCTCCATGTTCTGTACTGAAAGTACATCACCAGTGACGGCAGTAGGTCACTGTTTGGTAACCATCAGGCTGTTCCAGGTGGCTAAAGGTTGCCTGCTGCCAGGTGCCTTGCTGAGTGTGCCCTGTCTTAGTCTAAGACAGTTCGTGGAGTCAGGCTTGACCCCCAGCAGGCCCGTTTCATGAGCTGGCTCCTCTGCAGCCATGTGATGGGCAGAACCACGTGGGCCAGCTTACCAAGCCAGGGCACTGACTTCTGCCCCAAGGCCGGGCAGGGAGGACCCCAGCACCAGGCACTCTAGGACCCTAGAACGAGTTCAGTGACTTGACGTGGCACCACCTCTCTCCACTTTGAGACTTACCTCACTTTTGCTTCACCACCTTTGGTGGTTGCTTTTCTCCTAACTGTGATTCTTCATTCTTCATGGGGGGATAACTTTTCTCTTCTGCACATGCGGGGACCCCACTCGAGGAGGTTCTAGTGGAGCATGAACCATTGACTGGGGCATGGCCATTGGAAGCTTCCCAGGCGATGCAAATACAAAGCCCTAATAAAGCTTTCAAAACTGCTTTAGAAACAGGTCACTTTTATATTTGTGTTGGAAACTTGTCTTGAGACAAATGAATACATTTGAGCCACTGGGATTTTTGGGGAAAATACAGCTAAAAGGGTTAGGAAATGATGCATAAGGAAATTCTCCCATCTGATGCTTGCTTGCCTGCTGCAAACCTGAGTGTTTTCTATTAAGTGAGGCATTGTGGTTCCTGTGCTAGCCCTGATAGACCTTCAGCACCGGCAGGTGTAAATGTGGCTCATTAATTTTTTAAGAAGTTGGAGCTCTGACAGTTTTCAGGGATGCTAGTAGCTGGTACCAGATGTTTCTTTTGTTAAGGGTATGGAGAGGCAGTGTCACAAGTAATCAGGCTATAGTCGTTCACTCCCTTGGTCTGAGACTATGGGTTTTGTGGTGCTGAATATTTTCTTAAACCAAGAAGGGTGTGGGGAGGTGCACTTTCTGGTTTCTAGATGGGCTTTCCCCTGACACTGGCTCATGCAGTAAGTATTATCTTATGTAGAGGTGTTGACTCAATTATCATTAGGCCCAGCTCCTGTTAGAAGAGAGTAAATGGTGCTTGGGGCCTCTTTATCTAGACCGTTTTGCCACAGCTGAAGTGACAGCCTGTGCTTCTAACTGAATTCAGTCCTTTTTTTTTCACTCCCTTACTGTGGAACAACAGCAAAGTCGGCCGCTCATCATTCGGGTGCAGACTTTACAGCCTCTGAACAGCCTCTGCTTTTGCAGTTTATGAATGCACCATTTGTTGTTTTGAGCACAACTGTTAGATACAACTGGCCTCCGCAGCCCACTCTGCCGGCGACCAGTGTGCATCACTGCAGCCTTTTTTTCTTTTTCTTTTTTTTTTTTTCTTTTTTTGCATAGGCCAAATTTTTGCTTTAAATACCACCATTTTGTCCACACTAGAATTTCTTTGACCCAACTTACATTTTTTCAAATGTAAGTTTCAGAAATAAGGTTTTAATTTGCTCAAACTGTTGGTCTAGGGATCCTGAATAAGTGCAAGTATTTTACTTCATTAAAGGCGGAATTGTTTTTGTGGCTTGATTTTGCACACTTTTTAAAAAATTCTCAAACATGTGACTTGCAAATTTTCCTTTAAATTGGGTTGAAGTTAGAAAGTTTCATTATTTTCTAAGTCATTATATTTTTTCTTTTTGAGCTTTACACACAAATAATGTCTTCAGTTTGGAACTTAAGATAGATCTTAAATGTTTTCATAACAAAAAGTAAGTATATGAGGTTATAGATAAGTTAGCTTGATTTAACCATTTCACAATATATACATATATCAAAACCTAACCTGTACACCATACGCATACAATTTTAGTTTGTCAACTATATTATAATGTAAAACTCAACTTTTAAAAAAGAATTTAAGGGAAACTGTGAAAACCAAACTTTACAATGTGGTATTGAAGAGTATTTATAAGTAATTGCTTAATTTCTTATTCTTCTGCTCTTGAAACAGGGTCTTATCCAAAGGTGATAGCATTAATGTTAGGATTTTCACTTCTGTTCTGTTTTTCTCACATAGACATTCTTTGACCCTCTATAATTATGTAGGTGTTGTGTTCTCTGGTTGTCTCAATGTCTCCTTATACATTGACATTATTCCTTTTTTTTTTTTTTAACAAATTCTATTTATTTGTATTTTAGTTAATAAAGTATATTTTAATCTTTTTCTGCTGTGCTTTACATATTCAACAATTGGTTCAAATTGTCAGTTGTAACTGCTTTTAGGCCTTGCTTCGGCCAAGGAGATAAATTTCTGTTAAGGCAGCAGTAAACATCTTATAGCAACCAACTCTGTGTGCTTGGTATCCTGGAGCTTCCAAAAATGAAACAGTAACTTGTTGAAAATGAAGAAGCTTTCTGTAGTTGGATTTTGAAGTAGATATGTTTATTTGTTGTCCTTCAGAGAGGTTATGAAGGCCCTGGGTTGCATCTGCATTTTTGATAAAATTGTGACATACGAACATAGTTAAGGGGGGAAGTGTAATCTTTTGTGAGAGTCATGCTTTCTTTTTCATCTCACTGTGTAGAGGGGAAGATCTGTCTTTTTATGATTAAAAAAGACACCCACCCTCTCCACTACCTGAAGACTCCTGAAGGTCCATGTGAAGAGTAAGCAGCCATAAACAACGAGTGAGAGGGAAAACGAGCTTGCTTGTGTGGTAGTGCTTCCAAGAGCCGTTTTCTCAGCTCTGATCTGTTCTAATTTTCAGAGCAGGTTTACATGTGTGGTCCCTTCAATTGAGCAAAGCCTCCTTGGACTTTTCTCCTTTTCCCATAGTTTCTTGCTGGTTTCTACCTGTGATTAATAATGTGTGTTGCTTAAAATGGCAACTGAAACATCACCAGGAATTTTCACCAGGTAGAAACTGCTTTTCCTGTATCAAAACAACCAGTACAGCTTAGCTGATGCTTCTGTTGCTAAGCAGGTAAATTTCTGGTCTTCAGGCTGCCCTTATTAACCCTATAAATGCCTAATGTCAACCAAAAAAGAAGAAAAGAACTTGATGCCTCCTTCTTACCTAATGCTTTGTTCAAGTGCGTGAAAACTGGACCTAGCTCAGCCTAATCTCGATGTATCTATTTTAGAGGACCCAACCTCGATTTACCTATTTTACAGGGTCAGGAGGAGAGTTGGGAGATGGAGAGAGCCTGTGAGGTTGGTAGTTTCCAGTGAAATGTCAGCCCCAGTAGCTGATAGTGGAGGTGTCACACTAGATGAACAAAATTATGGGTTTATTTCAGTCAGTAATGAGCCCCGTCTTTTTCTTTGGGACTTTTCTCTGCCTGTAACTGCCCCTATGCCTGTGGGGAAAAGAAGAGGGAAGAAAGGGGTTGCTGTTTGCATCTATTTGCCAGAAAGGAGTTAACAGAACATACCGCAGAACAGGTTGGGCAAGACTGTTAAAGCCAGTGATGAAGCTTTCCCCTCTCTCTCTCTCTCTTTCTTTCCCTACGCCACCTCTCTGTATCCCTCTCCTTCCTGCTCTGCGCGCCACCCCCACCACCGCCAACCCCAGGACTTTAATACATCTTCAGACTATACTCACCCCACCAACACACACACACACACACACACACACACACACACACACACACACACTCTTCAGTATCTGGCTTTTCTTCTAGGCAGAGCATTGATGTGAATAAAACACTTTGTGGAGCCTGTGTGAGAAGCGGGCAGCGGCTGTGGGCCTCAGCCTTGCCATCTGTTTCTAGAGCAGTCTATGGCCCGCTTGCCATGCCCTCTGTCATGTAACATAGGCCCCATTCAGCAACAGCATTCTTGAATGTGCATTTATGTCTCTGTGGGACTGTGGGATAGATGGCCAGAGAAGGGGAAGGCAGGAGACGGAGGGGAGGAGGCGACGTGGGGATGGAGAAGGAAGTGTGTGCACACGCAGACAGCCAGGGAGGGCGGTGAGGTGGAGTCACTGCAGCTCGGTGCCAGTAAGTCAGGAGACATTGCCGCTGGAAGTATCCACAGTTAGCTCTGACTTAAGGGGACGTCTTGTGGCCATAAATGTGGAGGAACCGAGCTCTTTAAAAGCCATTTGGGGTCTGATATAAGTTCTGCTTCATGTTTGTGTCCATTCACTCTGTAAACATACCATATATAGTCATGCTTGAGCTCACTATAACACACATTGCAAGGGAGCCGCTCATAGTGCACACATCCTTTGGCTGTTAGAAGCAGACTCACGTAGGCTATTTCTGGTGTGTCGTGGCTTTCTTCTTTCTTTTTTTTGGGGGGGAAGTGGGGGAGGGAGAGGAAAAGGAGCTCTTTTTCCTTCCATCTTCACACTGTTTGGAAGATGTTTCTGATTCTAGTTTGTCTAGCAATGTGAAAGCTAAGGAAGTGTATTGTCATGGCAGAAGAAACAATTCTCTGTGTATATCTGTTTTAGAATGAAACCGTGTTTTTCTTAGTATCTTAACATCACATGGATTTTCTAGTTTATGGTCTCCAGTCTCCAGCTGTTTTTGGAGCACCTTCTAACTTTGAGAGGGTGAACTCTAGCCTGTAACATGGACTGTGGGTGGCTCGTGGAGAAGGTGCCCTGGTGTGCTTTTCTGTGTCCTCTCTGGATTTTCTGTGAGCTGTCCACCTCTGAAGTCTGCTTCACCTTCAGACTGCCAGGGCAAAACAGGCAGCTTCTGCAGAACTCATGGCAGCCGTTTTCCACTTGGCTGAGCTGGGTCTGTGAAGCAGAGAGGAATCAGTAATAGGAAAGAAATGCAGTTTTTCTTTTCCCCTTAGAATACCTACGATACTGCACTTCAGCTTGGAGTGCGTGGCATGAGGCATTTGTGGTTCAGATAAGAGGTCTTCCTTTTTCCTCCTCCTGTTTTCTTTTCCTTCCTTCTCCCCCACTCCCCAAAGGCTTACTGCCTTTCTTCTCAGGCCACGTGTGTAGATAACCTTTGAGGAAAAGATGATTTCTGTGCTGGGATATTTGGATATTATGTAAAGGGACAAGATGAGCCCTTTCTTTGCCTTGTTTTCTTTCACTGGCCTCATCAGAGTGAATTATATCTGACTGTGTGACAGTTAATTGTACCATCCTTGCCGTGTCCTAAGCTGATAAGCCCCTCTCTGTCTGCCTCCATCAAGCTTCTTTGTTTGAGAAGTTCCTAATGCAGTAGAAGAACAAAGTGACAGTTTTCTTATTTACTGAAGTCTCTAAAGCACATTCATAATGCTCTTCATTGTATCTTTCTTGTAACTTCATTCCTTCAACTTAGGTAATTGAATTGTTCCCTAGTACCAGTGATTGATAAGTTAAAACTTAGAAACATCAGTGAGTTCAGGAAAAAAACCCAAACACAGTTTGTTTTTTAAGCTATGTATATTCATTCGAAACTATTAATGGCTTGGTGGATAGTATTCACAGTAAGACACTGGACACTGCTGGAGTGGCAGTTATTACCATTGTGGATATAGCAGTTGATTAGCTAGCTGACTCAAAAGTAGTATGTTGCTTATATAGAGGTCACTTAGTTGGCATTCTTCGATCCAGAATATTCAGCCGATGTGCATGTGAGTGAGAGCCAGCAGGGTATATGTCCGGGGAGAGGTATGTAAAATAAAGTTTTCAAAACCACAAAGGTGTTACGAAGCCCTGGTACTAACACTCCTACCTTGATTCCCATTGATCCTTTAGGCCTGCACTTTAGCACTATTTATTCTTACTGTAGATACAGCCCTGACCACCTTGTCTCACATTTTCCAGTCAACACTTCTGAGGCCAATGTGAGGGATGGAAAAAAGCCATCAGAAGGAGACACATTGACAGCAAGCAGAAAAGATGTCAGGGGATGAGACAAGAATTCAGACGGCATGGTGGATTCCCATTGGGGGAATTTCACAGACTGGACAGAGGAGCCCTCTGTGTTATTTCTTACAACTGCCTGTGTATCCACAATTATCTCAGTAAAATTTTCAATTGAGAAAAACAAGCATGGCCAACAGAGCCATGTGGTATAGTGGCAAAAGTAAAGTAGCAGGGGGGTATGTCACTGGTTTCCAGAGGCAGCCTCGTATAAGTTGTTCATCGTGATGATCCTGAGTCACCCCCACAAAAGGTTGAATTAATCATACATTGATTCACCATGCTATGCTTTAGGAGACAAGGAAGTTTGAAAGATACTTTAGAATGATTTGCACCCAGGAGTTTTCTATGGAAAATTAGTTTCTGAATACTTTCCTTCCCCCTCAGTGATGTGCAGCTGCTTCATGAGTTAACATGACGTGTTAGAACAAACCTTTCGGTATAGTCTGACATATACTGAAATATTATTTATTTTGCCCAGATTTGTAGAAAAAAGTTACTCATTAACAGATTCAGATGATGTCCAAATACCATACCAGGTTGTCTGTATTCCCTTTATTTCTTGAGACGGAGTCTTACTCTGTTGCCCAGGATGGAGTGCAATGGCATGATCTCTGCTCACTGCAACCTCTGCCTCCCAGGTTCAAACAATTCTCCTGTCTCAGCCTCCCGAGTAACTGGGACTACAGGCATGTGCTACCACACCCAGCTAATTTTTGTATTTTGTTTGTTTGTTGTTTTTTTGAGACAGAGTTTTGCTCTGTTGCCCAGGCTGGAGTGCAGCAGTGCGATCTCCGTTCACTGCAAGCTCTGCCTCCCGGGTTCATGCCATTCTCCTGTCTCAGCCTCCCAAGTAGCTGACACTACAGGCACCTGCCACCATGCCCGGCTAATTTTTTGTATTTTTAGTAGAGACAGTGTTTCACCGTGTTAGCCAGGATGATCTCGATCTCCTGACCTCGTGATCCACCTGCCTCAGCCTCCCAAAGTGCTGGGATTACAGGCGTGAGCCACCGCGCCTGGCCAATTTTTATATTTTTAATAGAGTCAGGGTTTCACCATATTGGTCAGGCTGGTCTCAAACTCCTGACCTCAGGTGATTTGCCCGCCTCGGCCTCCCAAAGTGCTGTAATTACAGTTGTGAGCCACTGCACCTGGCCACTTGTATTCCTAATGTGAATTGTGCATATTTATCACCAAAAGAATATATACAATGTCATGGATTTTTTAAAAGCAAATGATACCGAAAATCCTTAGGTACCAGAAAAGTCATGGACATCCTGGAAAACATAGTTTCTGTAGAAAAGGAACCCTGAACTTAAAGGAAGTCTCAAGTTAAATTTAAACCATCAAATGGTGAATTGGAAGGAAGGAGTGCCCTCAACTAAGACGTACTATAAAAACCGTAGAATTTTAGAGTTGAAATGGACTTGAGAGGTGACTTTTTCTATTTTTATGAGTTTGTCTTCATTTTACTTAATGTTTTTCCACAATTCATGTCTGTGCCCAGAATTGAACAAGTCACCTGGAATAGTGTCCACGTGGCTTTTTGGCCAAGAGGAATAATCCTAACTTGAAAAATAAAAGGTATTTACTCAGCAGAAATTATTAGGTTTTGGTTTTTGTTTGTTTGTTTCTTGTTTTTTGTTGAGATGGAGTTTCACTCTTGTCACCCAGGCTGGAGTCCAGTGGCGCAATCTCGGCTTACTGCAACCTGGCGCCTCCCGGGTTCAAGTGATTCTCCTGCCTCAGCCTCCCATGTAGCTGGGATTACAGGTGTGCACCACCAAACCTGTCTAATTTTTGTATTTTTAGTAGAGACAGGGTTTCACCATGTTGGCCAGGCTGGTCCCGGACTCCTGACCTCAGGTGATCCACCCTGCCTCTGCCTCCCAAGGTGCTGGGATTACAGGCATGGGCCACTGCGCCTGGCCTGGTTTTTTTTTTTTTTTTTTTTTTTTTTTTAAAGGTTATTTGCTAATTTTATTCTTCTCAGTAGTTCCATTTTATAGGTAGAGAACACTTCAGCACTCCATGGTACTATACCAGACTCCTCCTTGGCCTTGTTATGTATTAATGGACATTTTCATGGAAAACCCCGGGGTTGAAGACTCCCCAGAGTTGCTAATACCTGCTAATGGTTCTCAAGTGGTTTTATATTATATACGTAAGTATGGAGCATTGCTGGACCCAGGTTGTAATAATCAGACTCACAGATAGATACATTTGAAACGCTGTCATATCAGCTTTTAGTAGTACTGAATTTCTTTAAGTCTTCTGTGCACTTAGGTTTGTTGTAACGCATAGTTAACATTTATAGGTTGGTATACATTTTTCTGTTTCTGATGCAAATAGCATTTTCGTATGTTTTGGGTTTTTTCTCCATAAGATAAATTGTTCTCTTTGAAATTTTAATTAGCTTTGAAATTTGGTCGTGTGCAAATCCATGGCAACTATACCTCCTGATTGCTATGCTGAAGGTGGAAAGTATTCTCTTGTAGTATAGACATCGGTCACACTGTCAGGCAAGGGAAATGCAACTAATTTCTTTTTCTTGAATTGCATACCAGAAATAGGAATTCGTTGTCTGACTGTTAGATGCTCAGGGCAGATGGAAAAGTAAGAAAAACCAGGACTTCCCAAGAAGCAAGTGGCAGGTCTGCGTGCTGACTCTTTGGGGGTGGGGACAGCACAGAGTGGGCTTGCAGGAGAGATGTGGCCGAGGGTGGAAGAGCTTGTCTTCGGTGCCTTGTGAAAACCTGCAGAAGTGACCTGCAGCCTGTTGCGATGGTGACTCCATTTGAGATGATGTGCTTGTAACGTCCACTGGGTAGGCGGAGCCTCAAGGACAATGTTGAGAGGTTGGGTTGGTGGAGCCAGGAGGTGCAGGGAAGGAAGCATCCAGGCGTGGATTTGAATAGCTGCTGGCCGCCCGGAGATCAGCCTCCATGAATCAGTCATAGGCGCAGAGAACTCATCTGTGCGGCTGGAGGCTGAACATGGAGAGGGAAGGAAGGGAGCTGCTTTCAGTTAATACTCTGATGCTTCCAGAGCCCTTTAAAGATATTGCAGAAATTTGTTGGGTGGTTCATTGTTTTAAAAGCTTTGCCCCCTTTACATAATCCTATCTTTTATTTAATGTAAATGCAATCAGTCTGCTTTAAACACTGACTAAAATTGCTTTTACTAGACATTGTATTATTTATAAGGGGGGAGCTGAGACCCAAAGAGAAGAATTTGATCAATTGATTTAAGGTTGTTGGAGGATTGAAATGTTACTTGATTGCCAGTCTTATCCAGGATTTCAAGATTTCAAGGAAAAGTGGACAATGCCTGCTTGTATCTGAGGGATTTCAGCAGTCATATGATCTGCAAACCAGCCCCCAGGAGCAGCAGCCCTGGCAACTCTGTGCTGTGGAGTCCACACAGAGGAGGGACTCCAAAGTGGTTGGGATGTGCTGGCTTGGGAGTCATTTAGCTAAGAACTGGTTTTGGTCATGGCCTTAACATCTGCATAGATGTTGCACACTGCAGGCACATGACACTTGAATGGGCTGAGATTTAGGTGCAAGTTGGTAGAGCTTAAAGGGGAGGTAACATTAGTGAGGCCAATGGGCAGCAGCGCCGCTGGGGAGCACAGACTGCAGTTCCCTGCAGGGCCGGGGAGAAGGTGGCCTTGCAGGTTGAGGCTGGGGGCAGAGATCATCCTGTTAAGTTCTCACAAATCAATTACTGACACGGGGACAATGTGTAAAAATCTGAAACCACAAATCTCTTTGGACATTTTGGCTGTATAAAGCATACCATGTATAAGCTCCCAGAAATTTACTTATAGTTTGAGTGTCTTTTGTGATAAACAGGACTATGGGAGAAATTAACCAAGCAAGTGAAATCACAGAAACTACGTGAAATCACTTTTAGATGGCTTTGGTTTTCAAAACGTTGGATATTCTTATTGTATTTCCCTCGTAGGTACATACACAAGGACATTGATTTGAGGATGCATTATGAGTGTTAGAACATCACTTTGCTAAATAATAGGGAGTTCTGGGGCTTTATGGGAGAGTGATAGTAATAAGTGATGCTGAGCTTTTTAGCTATGTGTATAAGTCCACTTGGTATCTAATTGCACATTATTCCTCTTGTTTCCAGTATCCTAAGGGAATCTCCCCCAGCGTTAGCTCCTTATGAAAAGTAAAGAAATAATCCTGTTTCAGGGTGTACATGACGACTTTCTTGGTCTCCCTAATTTCTTATAAGTGCGATATTATGTGATTTTGAAAAATAGACTTTCACTAATGTTAGATCTTCAGGTTTTCATTATTGTTGATTGACTTTTTTTCATGTCTCCTGAAACCCAAAAAAGGAGAAAATAATCCCCTCACCAAAAAACCCAACAGTTGCTGAATAGCTATGAAAAATATGAAAGAAATTCAGCTTTTAGCATTGGGGCCTTTTTATTATTCTCAACTTTGATTTTACAGCTGAGCTATAAATGTGACCAAATGCATCACATGAGTGTTTACCTTTTTTTTCCTTTCCTTTTTGGCCACATGGAAGTACCTAAAGAGATGGAATGTGACACACCCAGAGAATGGGGCACTCGAGGGGCCTACGAACTTGAGAAGGCCAGGAGCAGCAGGGTCCCTTCATCTCAGTGCTTAGCTTTGCCAGTGCTAAGTGGGAAGCAGAAGTCACTGAGCTCCTTAGCAAGTGAGTTTTTCAAACGTGTGTCTACACAAAGGAGTTGTTCCACTGCTCTCTGTAGAAAGTGCTGGGGAGAATTCTAGCAGGAAATTCCACCACCTTTGAGATTGGCTGTCAGTCCCACTAAAAGATAGCCCTCCGAAGAAGTGCTGCTTTGCTCTGTGGACCTGAAAGGTCCTATGCGATTCTCTTACATACTCCTTAGTTCCGTCTCCCCAATTCTTTTAATTTTGTGTATTTCATGAATTTTTGTAATCTTAAGTTGTTAATTGAGGTGTTCTGGATTGCAATGTGTTTTGGGGTGGGGGTGTGTGTGTGTGTGTGTGTGAGAGAGAGAGAGAGAGAGAGGGAGGGAGATATTAATCTTTGTGAGAGGAAGATCTTTTTTAACATTTAATTCCACTGTCTGGTAAGTTGTATACTGTTGACAGCTCATTACCTACACGTTAAATTGCAAAATGTTCTTAGGTTAGTAGAACTATTTTTTTTTTTTTAAATATAGTTTTGTGGCTAAATTCTGATGCTCTTAAAGAGATCACTTTCTCCTATTTTGGCAAAACAGGTTATCAGTCCACACATGATTACATAAATAAAATTGAAACCCTTTACTCTTGCTCCTCCCTACTGAATTAAAGCCAAGGGATTCCAGTAGTGGTCTACACACACACAAACATACACACACACACACACAAATCCTCCAATGTATTTACTTTTCACATTTTTAATACATTTTAGCAGACTGAGCTTTCTAAATTATTAGCAACTAGTGCATAATCGTGTTGCAGTAAATAATTTTTTTAGTTAGTGAGAAGCAGACCCAAAATAGGTTAAAAACAATTCATCTGTTTTGATGAATAGAAGTGAATGAGAGTAGGGTAGAAATTCTGGCTGATTTTATAAAATATCTCAGATCTGTTTGATAGGTTGGGCTTAAGACGGATGATGTGTGCATCCTCTTTATAGTGAAGTCAGACTAAGTGAAGCTATGTTGAAGTATCAAACAAACCCTGAAATCCCAGTGGCTCAACCCACAAAATGCCGTTGCTTGTTTGTGTAGAATCCTCTGCAGAGCTGGCAGCTCTCTAGTATAGTTCCCTTGCAAGTGGTAACCCAGGGATCCAGGCTGCTCTTGTCTTACAGCTACTCTCATTACACATGCTTCCAGGTTGCCACCACAAGGAAGGAGCTAGTGGGTTACATACCAACTTTGAAAGGCTGCAGCCTGGAAGTGATGGCTGGCACTTGTGCTCACAGCTTATTGGCCAGGACTAGTCATATGACCTGCCTGACCCCAAAGGTACAGGGCTGCCAGGAAATACGGAAGAATACGTGGATATTCTTTGAGCAGCGAGCATCTTTGCTTTATTCTGCTTTTCCGTTTCATCTCCATAAGGTTCTCTATGCACATAAACTAGATGAAGCTTAGGCCTGAAGCCTAGAACATAATGACACTTTGGTTCTCAAAGGGTGGTCTCCAGACAAGCAGCATTAGCATCACCTGGGAACTTGTTAGAAACACAAATTTGTAGGCCCCACTCCAGCCCTGCTGAATCAAAAATGTGGAGGTGGGGCCCAGAAATCTGTTATAGTAAGCTCTCCAGGTGCATACTAAAGTTTGAAAATGACTGCCCAGTGGGAGTACAATGTTTGTAGCACCTGCTGAACTCATGACTGGGGATGTGAAGGACTAATAGACACTTGCTAATGTGAACATACAGTATGTGTGCTCAGGTGTGAGTATGTATATGATAATAAAAAGCACTGAGGGACGGTGGTATGTGTCCCAGATAGGTTTTAGCACTTTATAGATTTGACTAAGCTATTTCTCACAACAGTCATATGAATTCAGTATTATTATTGTCTCCACCTCACAGATGAGGAAATTGCAGAACTGAGAGGTTCCCTAACTGTCTAAGGGTCAGGCCACTTACTGCTGCTGGCAAGTGGTAGAGGCAGGTTTTGCGACGTGGCTCCAGAGCCTACTCCTTAACTGCTGTGCAGTTCCACTTGTTCATCTTTGGATGGTAACGCACCAGGCCTTAAGGTAGTCTTTTCATTTTTTCTTGCATGGAGACAGTCTGTCAGAGTTTGCAGGAAGTGTGGTGTGCTGGTGACAGTTCACATTCCAAGTTAAGCCCCCTTACCACGAGCTTCATTCGTTGGTGGTTTACGTGTGTGGGGGGCTGGTGACAGTGTTGGCCAATACTAGAGGGGCCTGGCTAGGCAGCAGCTGCCCAGTCATTTAAAACTGAACAATAAATAGAACGGGGTTGTTAGGGGCGGAACGAAGGGGCCTAGTGGGAAGTGGTTTCTCAGAGGGAGATAGTTCAGTCGCACTAGAAGAATATTTTCTTCAGTTAACCTATGTGTAATTTTCAGGCTTATGAGAAGAAAGGCCCTGTTCTCATCACCCTCCCTTTTGATTCTTCTTTGGTCTTTTTCCATCATCCATCTGCCTGCCCTGAGATGCTCATCTGAGCTGAGGCCTGATTCCATCAGGTGGTCTGAAGAAGGTTTCTATGAAGTCTTTATGAGCTGGACTTCAGTTTTGTTTTGTTTTATTTTGTTTGTTTGAAACAGAGCCTTGCTCTGTTGCCCAAACTGGAGTGCAGTGGCGTGATCTCGGCTCGCTGCAACCTTCGCCTCCCAGGTTTAAGCGATTCTCCTGCCTTACTCAGCCTCCCGAGTGGCTAGGATTACAGGCATGTGCCACCACGGCCAGGTAATTTTCGTATTTTTGGTAGAGACAGCGTTTTACCCTGTTGGCCTGGCTAGTCTCGAACTCCTGACCTCAGGTGATTCGCCTCCCTCGGCCTCCCAAAGTGCTGGGATTACAGGCGTGAGCCACAGCACCCAGCCAGGACTTAAGTTTTAATAGAGAAAATGTGTTTTCCCTTTGAAGAAACCTGATAAAATAGTTTCCTCCCCTTGCACTTGGGAAATATAGATAGAGTTAGATGTGATTTAATCTTTTGAATTTTGAACTGATTGAAAAGGATTTTCCAAGTGACATTAAGAACTGCTTGTTTCCTTGCATCCTTTTAAAATTTTTAATTATTAACTGCATTTTCTTTCTTCCAGGTGGGTCTATTATTTGTTGTTGTTTAGGTGTCCTTTGCTGGCCCATGTATTCCCTTGGCTTCTTTGTCTTTTGTGTTCAGCAGACTAGAACTGAGACGGCTCCTTGGCAGCTCTGCCCTGGACAGTACCGGCTTTAACTCTAGGTAGAAGATAAAGATAGCATCACCCCTTTCGGGTTTCATGTTTGCTGGGAACAGCTGCTAAGCTTTGTATAACTCAGAAAGTAACATTTCATTCCAGATTTGCTGAAATTTTTAGTTTTCTGCAAGCCAGGGCTTAACCATGGGGTTTTTTCGCATTCACACTTAAGAGTCTAGACTTTTCCTTTGAGAAGCAGTTGCTTGTCTTGGAGTTTAGTAATTGAAGGGAACAGAGGTGGGAGAAGGAGGAAATTATTTGCATAAGTTGTTTTAAAGCTCCATCCACTTCCTTTCCCTTCACTTTAAATGGTTTAATTTGCTTAGGTACTTCAGCAGAGGTGTAGATAATTGAAGTAAATCTCGAGTCAAATCTAAACAAAAGAAAGAACTGACCTAAAAAAGAGCAACTGAACTCACACTAATTGAATCACAGATTTGCTCAGACCAACTTAACCTGCGTGGAAAGCCAGGGAACACTGTGCCCTTGGGGGGCGTTTTGCCTCTTAGGAGGGAGCACCAGCCAGTCCCTTGTGGCTCTCCAGCCACCTTCTGCACCGAGCCACATCTGGGTTGAAGCTGCAAAATTCAGCCTGAAAAGAAATGTGAAAGCCATTTTGGGTTGGGCATATGTAAAACATTTTTTCTCTTTTTGGAGACCTGGTGCCCTTGGTATTTGTATATAGAATCCACTTGTTTATTCTTGAGGAGAGCAGCTATGTGTGTGAATTGGGCATCCGTTGGAAGAAATGTAACAGGCTTGCCTGTCACAGCTGGAATATAAGTTGTAGCCCTTTGAAATAAGACAGTCAGTTTTCCTTCCTTCTCCTTAGCCAGCCATCCAGTGTAGGAAACAGGATGCTGTATGTACCCTGAGTAGGAGGAGAGGGTTCCAGAGTGCCACTTGGCTGCTCCTGTGTACCCATTCTTGTTCAAGAGCACCTTGAGATCACATGGTCTTAAATACCAAAGCTGACCAAGAGCTGCCCCTCTGTTCAGCTTCATCTTCCCTGGCTGTTGGGGAGGCCTTTGTCTGTCTGACTGCCACGGGGCTGCCTTGCCCCAGCTCCCTGGGGTCCTTTGCTCCTTAATCTGACAGCTCTTCTTTTCTCTTCTTCTTACTCATAGCACAGAACCTGACTGCCCATTTTTTGGAGATTACTAATTAATTAGTAAAGTATTTGGCTGGGCGCGGTAGCTCACGTCTGAAATCCCAGCACTTTGGGAGGCAGAGGCAGGCAGATGGCTTGAGTTCAGGAAGTTGGAGACCAGCCTAGGCAACATGGTGAAACCCTGTCTCTACCAAAGATACAAAAACTTAGCCAGGTGTGATGGGGCGTGTCTGTAGTTCCAGCCACTTAGGAGGCTGAGGCACAAGAATTGCTTGAACCCGGGAGGCGGAGGTTGTAGTGACCCGAGATCGTGCTGCTGCACTCCACCCTGGGCAACAGTAAGACTCCATCTCAAAAAAAAAATTGAGTGCCTACTGTGTGCACATGTACACTGCGTGATCATGGGCCAGGCGCAGTGGTTCATGCCTGTAATCTGAGTACTTTGAGAGGCTGAAGCGGGTGGATCGCTCGAGCCCAGGAGTTCAAGACCAGCCTGGGCAACATAGTAAGACTCTGTGTCTCCAAAACAAAATAAAGTTAGCAGGGTGTGGTGGTGCGCACCTGTGGTCCCAGTGTTTGAGAAGCTGAGGTTGGAGGGTTGCTTGATCCTGGAAAGTCAGGGCTGCACTGAGCCATACTCCAACCTGAGTGACAGAGCAAGACCCTGTCTCTTAAAAAAAAAAAAAAAAAAATCCAACATACGAGTTTTCTTGTGCTCCCTCTCCACTGTTCCTCTTTGCTCTTTCATTCCTCCTGACTCCAGAAGAGGGCTCTACCACTCGCCGCTAATGCCTTCACATTTATCTGGATTCCTGCCTCCTGGGGACCTCATCCTTGCCAGCCCCTGTTGCTGTGCCTGTGCCCTACCAGGGGTGTCCGACCCCTCTTATCCCTGAATAACATCAGCTGGCTCATGCCTGGCTTCTCTGTGGAGGGATTCGTCCCATGTGCGTTCTTCAGTGTATGAATCCCACAGGACCAAGACCTTCTGGATCCCTTTCCATTTCTTCACATTCAAGAATCTCTACAAAAGAATGTAGCCTAACCCCCCTAACAATCTAAAACTTGTGCCCAAGCACCATTGAGTGCCCCAGGACACCTTGCCGGTGGCCAGGGCGACTGTCTTCCTTTCTGCCCTTTGCATTGTCTACCCCACCTGCCTCCCCTTTGAAAGTTGTTCAGGTTTAACTTTCCCTCCCTATTCCCTTTGTTCCCGTTTTAGGCAGGTCTCCCTCCCCTGCAGTCCCATACCGTGTTCAAACAGGTTTTCTTAAAACTCTTACATCACCTTTCTCAGCCTATACCCCCTGTTGCCCCAGACCCAACCCCAACTCTCCCAGCTCCTGTAATTTGCCCACTCCACACACACCCTCTGTAATGATGGCCCTGCCCTTCAGCTGGACCTGGCTCCTGGGCCTCTTATGGTACTTCCTGGGTATCAGCTCCTTCCAGCCTCCACCTCCATACCTTTCCTCTTACACTACCCCAGTCCACTAATTTTTGCTTTTTCTAGACCTAAAATTAGAACTGTATAGACAGCTCTTAATTCTCTTACCTTCCCAAGCTTTCTTTTACCTCTCACCAACTGGTAAGCTTATGGAGCCCCCCACCCCAAACTAGTAGTGGATCAGGAGTTAGTAATTGAAGTAACTGACGTACATTTTTATCATCAGGAAATATTTGAGGGCCTAAAGTAGAGTATTTCACCCCCAAATCATTTGAAGGTAGATTGTGGGTCCCATTTGTTTATTTTTTTCAGACTTTTTTTTTTTTTTTTTTTAAAACCTTGATAGCTTAAAGGCCAGGAAAAAATTGATTAGTTTTCATCTTCAAAGGACACAGGATAAAACAAGGACTGAGCCAGCTCACCCCTACCCTCCAAACAGCTTTTAATCACAGTCACTTTTCCCACTCCCCTGGTTGGGACTTTTGAATTTTATAGTTGATACAATCCCTCCTTTTATAGCCGATTTACGCATTGCAATTTAAGTAAGCAGAATTGTTCAGTGCATCGAGGGACTCAAATTTAATGATTGTTGGCTTAAATTTAAAAGGCTTACTAAGGCCCCTGTACCTCTTACTAATTGCAAAACAAACATTCTCCATAAGACCACCCTCTATTCTGTGACCCCTTTGAGGTTCCTAGGAATTGATAGTTTGTGGGCCATATTTACACCCACAGGAGGACTTCTTTACAGAAAACCTCCCCGGTATCTTTGACGGCCTAGATGTGTTCACAGTCACACTGAGAAAAGTTTTAACCTAATAGTCACCATTCAGAAACTAACTCGAATCCCAACACCATCATTCCTGGAATAACTGGGGAGAGGGGAAAAAACACACACAAAGGCAGCCCAGTAGACGGGGCTCACAAGGAAGTCTCCGCTCTCGTTCCTTTCCAGAGGATGAGTTCTGTTTTAAAATTGTAACTGTTTATTACAGGCATTGGGTGGATTGTTTTAAGAACTGGTTTAACGAATGTTCATTGGGTTATTGCCTTGTGTCAATAATGTTTTGAGTGAAATATCAAAACACTGATGAGATGGTTTATCTCATCTCATCCTTACAAGAAAAGGGAAGTTAGAGGATTTGGCGTTGCCAGTGTTTTTACTTATTGTTGGTGGCCTGCCTGAAACTGATGACAACAGTAAGTAAGGAAAAAGCCTACCAATCTCCTTAACTCTCCAAAGGTGGGATTAAATCTGCTGAGGCTCAGACCACTGCTGTAGTTCTGACCTTTCCTGGAAATCATAGATTCTTTTGAAAGGCTGATCAAATTGATGGACTATTTTCCTAAAGTGGAAAACTATCGACATTTTACTTGTGGTTTCAAGGGTATGACTCTTGCACTTGTCTACAGAACAAGGCTTATCAACCTAAGCATGTCACCTGTTCAGCTCAGCTGGCGCATAGTAGGCTTTCAGTACCTATTTATAAATTGAGAGAAACAATGCCTACTGTGTGCCAGGCACTGAGCTACAGACTAAAGTTACATAAATTGGAGGAGCAAGGACAGGGAGCAATTCCATATCTTAAGAAGAACTGAAATTTGATCATTTTCTTTCTTGCTTTTTTTTTTTTTTTTTTTTAATGAGACAGAGTTTCCCTCTGCCACCCAGGCTACTTGAGTACAGTGGTACAATTATAGCTCACTACCAAGCAGCAAATTAAAAAAATGTTTTAGACACAGGGGTCTTGCTGTATTGCCCAAGCTGGTCTCAAACTCCTGGCCTCACGAATAGTTGGATCTTTCTGGTATATTTTCAAAAATTATGTTAAGTTTTTTTTTTTTTTTTTAAATAGTGACATCAAATTGTACTTGAAAAAGCACTGTATTCTCATGATACATACATACATCGTTTCAGATTGCCTTTTCTAGACTTTTCCATAAATATAGCGTAGAATCTTAAATGTGCCAGCTTGCTTTTTAAACTTTACCTAACTTTATAAGCATTTTCCCATGCTTTCACACATTGACTTTTTTTTGAGACAGGGTCTCACTTTGTCACCCAGGCTGGAATGCAGTGGCACGATTACCGCTCACTGCAGCCTTGACCTCCTGAGCTCAAACAATCCTGGTTCAGCTTCCTGAGTAGCTGGGATTACAGGCACACAACACTACACCTGGATAACTTTTTTTTCTTTTCTTCTTTTTTTTCTTTTTCTTTTTTTTTTGAGATGGAGTCTTACTCTGTCCCCAAGCTGGAGTGCTGTGGCGCAATCTTGGCTCACTGCAACCTCTGACTCCCTGCTTCAAGCTATTCTCCTGCCTCAGCCTCCTGAGTAGCTGGGATTACAGGCACACGCCACCATGCCCAGCTAATTTTTGTATTTTAGTAGAGATGGAGTTTCTCTATGTTGGCCAGGATGGTCTCGATCTGCTGACCTTCTGATCCGCCTGCTTCGGCCTCCCAAAGTGCTGGGATTACAGGTGCAAGCCACCACACCCAGCCCACACCTGGATAACTTTTTGTATTCTTTGTCTAGAAAGGGTTTCACCATGTTGCCCAGGCTGATCTCGAACTCCTGGGCCAAACAATCCTCTCACCTCAGCCTTGCAAAGTGCCGGGATTACAGGTGTGAGGCACAGTGTCCAGCTCACATTGACCTTTATGTTTGAGGTGGGACCAGTTTCAAGCAGGTTTAGGGTAGATGGGGCAGGATGGGGATGAGTCATCTGGGATAGATCAGTTTGTGTAGGACATGTCCCTCTATTGTGGGTTTCATGGATTATTTCTCTCTATGAACTGAAACTCTCCTCAGCACTAGGCAAAGTAAGTTACTTCTGAGATCCACTAACTCCCCTCCCATGCCTACAGGTAAAACCATCCCAGATTACCTTTATTTCTGCTTTAGGGTTTAAAAACCCCAGGAGGCAAACAAATTAAAGACTGCAGATGTTCTTAGGATGGTTAAACTTGACACGAAAGAGAAAGAGGTACACTTCAAGTTCAATTCCTTAGTTATATTAGCCACTTTGAAAGAGTCACAGGGGGCCGAGCGCGGTGGCTCAAGCCTGTAATCCCAGCACTTTGGGAGGCCGAGACGGGCGGATCACGAAGTCAGGAGATCGAGACCATCCTGGCTAATACGGTGGAACCCCGTCTCTACTAAAAAATACAAAAAACTAGCCGGGCGAGGCGGCGGGCGCCTGTAGTCCCAGCTGCTCGGGAGGCTGAGGCAGGAGAATGGCGTAAACCCGGGAGGTGGAGCTTGCAGTGAGCTGAGATCCGGCCACTGCACCCCAGCCTGGGCGACAGAGCGAGGCCGTCTCAAAAGAAAAAAAAAAAAGAGTCACAGGGGTGGATATTATTGTTCTCTTTAAGTTTTTTTTTTTTGAGACGGAGTCCTGCTCTGTCGCCCAGGCTGGAGTGCAGTGGCACAGTCTCAGCTCACTGCAAGCTCCACCTCCTGGGTTCACGTCATTCTCCTGCCTCAGCCTCCCTAGTAGTTGGGACTACAGGCGCCCGCCAACACGCTGGGCTAATTTTTTGTATTTTTAGTAGAGACAGGGTTTTACCTGTGTTAACCAGGATGGTCTCCATCTCCTGACCTCGTGATCCACCCGCCTCAGCCGCCCAAAGTGATGGGATTACAGGCGTGAGCCACCGCACCCGGTCTGTTCTCTTAAGTTTTAAACTTGATGGAGTTTTGTGTAGTCTTTTTAAGCAGCCCTCCCCACTCTGCTCCCCTCCAATCAGCAGTTTATGATGGTCAGTTTTGTTCATAGAGTTCAATTTGATAGTTAACATGTATATTGATATGGCTGCCTATGTTTTGTGTTACGTTTTGCTGTGTTTCATCTTCCTGTGCCTGGGAGCTCCCGTGCCCTCCTTTCCTATCTCTCTCAAAACGAGCTGTTTTTCCCCATCTGCTGCATTTTGGTTATAGACATTTATTTGTAGGTTTTCTTTAAAACAAAACTCCTCTAAATCATACTTGATAACCATCCATGCTCTTTACTCTCTCCTGTCCTAGGAGCTGTTTTCCTAACTCCTGCCCTTCATTCTCGACGCCTGCCTGGCCTCGTTTTGGTTCCTTTTCTGCAGCATTGCTTCCACCCACCAGCCTCAATGCCCCTGTCCCTTAAGAGTATTGCAGTGCCTCCTAACTGGGTTATATGCCTGTGATTGTCCATTTTTAAATCTGCTACCAAGAGCTTTTTAAGCTGTAGCTATGATTATTTCATCCTGGGCTTTAAAAATTGTGAGGTGGGGCCCTTCAGTGGGTTTCCAGAGCAGGATAAAGTTCATGGCTCTTAGATGGAACCTTGAGCCCAGCATCATTCTGCCAGCCGCATCTTTGCCATTTCCCCCACTCCACTCTCCCTCCTTTCTCATAACACACTGGTGCACTCTGATGGCTCCCAGGGGTTTTGTTTTCATGGTCAGGACACAAAAAACTTTTGCAGTTAGACACAAGGTTGCCATTTTTTAAATTTTGCTAAGTAAGGGCATTAAAAAATGATCTCCATCATCTACTGTCTTTATCTCATTTTAAAAGATGGCAGTTTACCCTAAAAAAAAAAAAATGAATTCAGCATTGTGAGAAACTCAGCAAATCATCTGCCTTTTCTGCACACTGTGTTCCAGCCTTCAGCATGCGGCTGGGAGGCGAATCTCTTCTTCAAGCTCAGGTTTGCTTTTGCTCTGCTGCCCTCGCCTCGCACTCAGTGATGCTTACCTCTGGTGAGCCCCTGCAACTCTAGAAGTGTTTGACTCATACTCCAGGTTCCCTGGAGTTGAAATTTCTCTCTCTGTTTCTCCTCTGACACAGGTAGCCAGGGCTCTCTGTCTTATAGCTCTTGGTGGTTCTGACACCTGGAATGTTACTAGCCTTGGATGTCTGAGGATGATTGTCGTCATATCCCAGGTTTTCACACAGATCCCAAACCTTGCCCTATGTGTAGGGTATACAAACAGTATAGAATATTTTATGCCACTAATTTTAACAACATGCTGAGAATGCCCACTTTTCTCTGCCTATGGATTGGCTACACTCTGAAAGCAGCAAGGATGGCCTACAACTCCAGCTGCGGGAAACTGAGTAGACTGCTCCCCTTTATTTCATTTTATTTCTTATTTTTTGGGAGAGGGTCTCACTCTGTTGCCTAAGCTAGAGTGCAGTGTCACGATCAAGGCTCACTGTAGCCTCAACCTCCCTGGGCTCAGGTGATCCTCCCACCTCAGCTGATCCTCCCACCTCAGCTTCCCAAGTAGCTGGGACTACAGGTATCTACCACCACACTTGCATATCTGTCTTCCAGACTCTCATCCATTAAAAGTGAATTTTGACTAGTAGGGTAAGAGAAAGCCATCACCATAATTAGCAGTATCTTTTGGGAGAAGCCTTGAAAGGACTATTCTTCCCTTGATGAGAGCAGAGCATTAAAGTTTAACTACACAGAATAAAGAGACAGTGAGTTTTTTCTCACATTTTTACTGTGGCCCGGTAGCCATTTGTATAATCTGTTAAGCCTTTTTTTCCCCCTTAGAAAAATTCTGTTTCCAGATTGGGAACACTCCAGGATGTCATTGGCCTCTGAAATACTTTGTGGAAATGTGTTAGTTCCCATTCTAAATTGGTTTGGTGACTGAGGCTGTTGACTTCAGCGTTTTGTTTTGTTTTGTTTTGTTTTATTTGAGATGGAGTCCCGCTCTGTCACCCAGGCTGGAGTGCAGTGGCGCGATCTTGGCTCACTGCAAGCTCCGCCTCCCAGGTTCACACCATTCTCCTGCCTCAGCCTTCCGAGTAGCTGGGACTACAGGTGCCCGCCACCACGTCCAGCTAATTTTTTGCATTTTTTTAGTAGAGATGGGATTTCACTGTGTGAGCCGGGATGGTCTCTATCTCCTGACCTTGTGATCCGCCCACCTCGGCCTCCCAAAGTGCTGGGATTACAGGCGTGTGCCACCGCGCCCGGCACTTCAGCATTTTAGTTGTGGGGCTGGCAGAGCATGAAATTGGGTTTGTGTGAGCATGTGTGTGCCTGGGTATAGTTGACTGCATTTTCTTTGCAGAATTATAATGAAGCATCTTCAAGGACTTTGAAAAAGTTTCCTCAGGCATATCCAGTGAGCATGGTAGATGCCATTGTTTCGCAAGTTTTCTATTTTCTTTGTCTGTACAGGTTGTTCCTGACTTCATGGCTGGGAGGAAATTGAGGATGCTGAAGAGTACTTGCTGTTTGGCCAGTGGGGTTGAGCCAGTCAGCTGGCTCCTGTTCTCCCATGGGCCACTGTCGGGGCTGGGTCCTGTGACTATAGGAGAGGGGCCACATAGAGGCACCGTTCTAAGTTCTGTGTAGGGACAGCACAGTTCCTCTGGTCGCTGCACATGCTCTGTCTGACTCATCTGTTATCTAGACTCATAAAAAAAAAGATCCTAAAAAATACTGGCCCCGTTCTGGAGAGTTGGCACAGAAATTCAGATTGTGGACTCATTCTGTAAGCTGGCTTCTGTTCCTCACCTCCCACCCTTTTCTCCCTGGCCTTCCCTACCTACTATCACCACTCCCCATTGCCCATCTCCTTCTCCCAACCCGGCTCTCTTACCTGTGTGACTGTTAGGGGTTCAATGGTAGGTATTTGGGCAAGGAAATTTCTCCTTTCCTTAATTGATTTCAGGAAGATCTTTTGTATCCCAGAAAGGAACTCCAGGGCGACTGTGGTAAATGTCTGATTTCATCATTTTCTGAATACATTAACCTCACATATGCTGATGGGATGCCAAGAAAATGGAACTCCTTCCCTTGGATGGCAGGGAGTCAGGAATTCTCTCCACTGGTGTATGAATTCCCTCAGGGCATCCCATCCAATAAGTGACACGCACAGCCTCACAACCCTCTTGATTGATGCACAAAAGAGTGGATTTTGCTGCTATACTGAGTCCTGGATATTCACAGCAAAGCTCTAAGTGACAGGTATGGAAGTGCTTTTGAGTCTGAACCTAAAAACACCTAGACATCCCCACAGAGTCAAATCTCAGGCAGAGTTAGGGCTGGGAGGAACGTCAAAGACCACGGCCTGGCCTCGCTCCACAGCTGACGGGTCTAGTGTATTTCAGGCCATTTGCTTGTGCAAGGACATGGTGTTCTGCTTTTAGTTCCAGTGGTTAAAGGATACTATTAAATGCTACTGAATTATTTTAAGAATAGTAGTATAAACTGCATTTAACTTGAGCTACTATAACTAACTTCTGGGGTTTCTGGACTTTGATGAAGATAGCTCTTGTGTTTGCTGCAGACAGAAAGCAAATATCTAAGTGAGCCCTGAAAGTAAGTTCTCTTCTTGGAAGCATTGGCCTCTCCCACACAGAGGCACAAGGAGTGCTATCCGTTGGACTTGAAGGCTGTTAGAGTTGGAGCTGCAATGGATGCCGGGTAGGTGTTGCTTGGGCATTGTTCCAAGAGGCTCTGGAGGCAAGTATTTTAAACAACTCAAACAGCCCCTCTAGGCGAGCTGCAGGAAGTCCAGCCCTTGCCTTCCTGTGGTCAGCAGGAGATAAAAGTGTGGACTGTTGGAGGCTAGGCCCCTCCTATCACTGGATAGCAAACTGTTAAGGGAAGATAAAAGGAAAGAGTAGGGATGTTCTTTTTAAACAGCATGAAGGTGCCTTTGTCACATGCATTCAAGTAAATTAAGGGTGGTGAGCAAGGCATGCCTCGTTTTTATGATCACAAGTGTGTTGAAGAATTCTGAGAAGCAGGACTTGGTTTCACAAGTATGCCAAAACAATTTCATGTCATGAAAATATTGGTAGAGGTAGGCTTTTGATTGAGAATGTTCCCATTACATACTGCTTAGGTTAAATGGGCATCAGCTTGGATTTTCATATCTGAGTGCTACAGAGATTTTCCCTGTTGAAGTGTGCCTGACCCATGGGGACTGGGTGGACGTGTCCAGCTGTCCTTGGACTGAGCGGATGAGCAGGCAGGGCAGCTATGCTTCTCTGAAGTGTGTGCGTCTCCTCTTAGTTGTACTTCTGGTGTTGGCCCAATTATTGCCCAGGTATGAAAGAGTTTGAAGGAAGAGACCGTCTGCTGGTGTCTGTCTTTCCTTTTCAGTTTTCCTTCCTGTTCTTCATAACATTTGGGGGGAGTTTGGGGGCTTGCAAGGGGGTTATCTGTTTCTCAGGGTGGGGCTTGTAAATGTGAACCCACACTTAAGAGCCCGGGCATGTTCAGTGCCCTGTGGGAGCTCAATCCAAAGCAAATGAACAAGTGTGCTTCGGGGACATGATGCTTGTTTCAGGTCCCGCTGGGCTATGGAGGGGGTGGCCCTTTGTGCAATTAGACCCCCCAGGGAGTGCAGTTGTTGTGAACTAATCACTGCCTGGAGAGCCTGTGTGCCTCCCACTTCCTCCAGGACTGCATTAATCCCCACTCCCCACCCCCACTGCCAGCCCCTGTCCCTGGCCCCCTCCTTCCAAGGTGCTTCTGCTGGTCCAGGAACATGCCACCTCCTCTCCCAGCTGTACATGGGCTTTCCGAAAAGGCCCATCCTGCCTGCTAGTCATTTTTGGTTTGCTCAGTTTACTTTAAGAAAACCCATTTGCTTGCCAGTGTTTTTGGTTGGCTAGCTTGTGATAAACACTTATCAACCACGTGTATCTCAGAGCATTTGTTTTCCTTCATATGCTCAGTAGTAAATACTTTTCTTAGAGGCGAATTTGGGGGTGAGGGGATAGAAGGTTTTCTGTTATATAGCATAGAGGGCAGCCCATCCAGCTCCTGGGATCTGGGCATGGTCACTTCACCGCACACAGTCATTCCCAGCTGACGGTTTGTAATGTCTGATTACGCACTGTGAAATTTTGACCACAGCTGACCACTTTTCCAATAGGCAAGGAAAGATGTGATCTCCTCCTTCCACTGCCTTCTCTAAGCTAAGCTGTTAGGGGAGAAGCATTTCAAACACTTCCATCTTCCACAAGTCATTTTGGTTTTCTAAGGAGTGTCATCCTGAATTCTGGGAATTCGAAGCCCAGATTTAAGGTAAACCACCTGCCCTGGGATTGCTTAGCTTGCAGCTCGTCCTCTGGGGCAAAGTGGAGAATCCTGTTGCTGCTGCACCCTTTCCCCGAGCATGTCAGAAAGGCCAGTCCCGCGACCTCAGGGCCTGTGAAAGAGTTGCAGGATATTGCCTAAAACTCTATGCAAACTGCTACTGAACTTTACCCTAGCTTCTTAACCAGAAGCTGGAAATGTGACTGAATATACTTAGATTCACTTTAGAGATGTGTCCAGAACACTCCCATTTCTACCATGCAGTGTCACGGTGTCAGCCATGCTGTATTCAGGTGCTGCAGTTAGTTGGAAGAGAAGAAGCTTGGTGAATGTAGGGAAGAAAGAGCTGCATCCTTCTGGGAGCCAGTAGTGTGTACTTCCGTAATTAACCAGACGTGAAGCTGACCAGGATTGGTTTCAGCAGCAACTGAAGTCAGAGGGCTTTTTATTTCCTGGTGGCCATATAGCATGGCAACTGTGTCAGCAGCTGTTCTCATTGTCCAGGGGATTGCATTTGGGAAAAGCCAAATTATTTTAAATTATCCAACTTGTGGGCTGGGACAGGAATTCTTTTTTTTTTTTTTTTTTTTGGAGATGGAGTTTCGCACTTGTTGCCTAGGCTGGAGTGCAACGGCACGATCTTGGTTCACTGCAACCTCTGCCTCCGGGTTCAAGCAATTCTTCTGCCTCAGCCTCCTGAGTAGCTGGGATTACAGGTACCTGCCACCACACCCAGCTAATTTTTTGTATTTTTAGTAGAGATGGGGTTTCACGATGTTGGCCAGGCTGGTCTCGAACTTCTGACCTTAGGCAATCCATCTGCCTCGGCCTCCCAAAGTGCTGGGATTACAGGCGTGAGCCACCGCACCCGGCCAGGGACAGGAATTTTTTTAGAAGACTGTCAAGCTGAGCTCCTGCCTTCAGAGCTTTGGCAATCCAATAGGGGAAGCAGATGGGTGAATTGAGGAGTTGGGAGAATCAGGCCAGGGACTGCCTGGAATGTTGGAGGATAAACAGTGTAGCATCAATAGCTCGCACGCTGGAGGATATCACAATGTTTGTTAAGTATTTTAATAAGCACTCCTTTGAATCTATATTGTAAGGTAAGGAGGGCAGTGTTACCAGCTTCATTTTCCAGCCGGGAGAACTGAGGCTCAGAGTTTGGTGGCTCCATTGATGGCAAGCTGAGTTTCCAGGCCAAGATTTAAGACTCCCCATGTCAGGCTGAGCACAGTGGCTCACACCTGTGTTCGCAACACTTTGGGAGGCAGAGGCGGGAGGATCACTTGAGTTCAGGAGTTTGAGACCAGCCTGGCCAACACGGTGAAACCCCACCTTTACTAAAAATACAAAATTAGCCAGGTGTGGTGGTGCACGCCTGTAATCCCAGCTACTCAGGACGCTGAGGCAGGAGAATCACTTGAACCCAGGAGGCAGAGGTTGCAGTGAGCTGAAATCACACCACTGCACTTCAGCCTGGGTGACACAGTGAGACTCCATCTGAAAAAAAAAAAAAAAAAAGATTCCCCATGTCATGTACTTTTTAAGTTATGCTGTAATTATTTATTCTTGCGCATGCTTTTGGAATCTTAAGGTATTATGCAGAGAGGACAAGTGTTATGCAAAATAGATTGTCCCCTTAGAAGTGCGGAATCTGAAAGTCAGAAGAGTCTTTTAACCTGGTCTCCCACCCATTGCTGGACTGGGGTTTTTTGTTTGCTTTTTATTAACCTTCAAGCAGAGGGTTACCTACCCTCTGCTTGAAGACTCCTGGGGACAGCGAGCTCATTACCTTATCTGGCCTCTATCCATCTGGGGGCTTAGTTCAAAACTCTGGTTTAAAGAATTGTGGCGCTCCAGAGTTGCTTGTTTGTGCCTCATTCCTTCCATGGTGGACCCGTGCAATGAGTGTGCCTGTCTTCCACCCACCAGTCCTGTAGCTTTTGTAGCTGGCTCTTGTCTTCATTCTGTTAGCCATTTCCAGTTTTCCCCTTGACTTGGTTTCCCAGTCCTCTAGCTTGCTAATGACCCTTCTCTGAATGGTTTTTCAAAGACCCTTCTTGTGGTACAGTGGAAAGTACGAGATTTTTGGAGTCAGACAATCCCAGGCTAGACTCCTGGCTCTGCCCTTTAAAAGCTGTGCTATATCTAGCAAATAGCCTAATCATTACCTTCCAAGATTTGGGGGAGGATTAAATATATGTGAAGTGCCTAGCATATTTCTAGCATGGAGTTTGTGTCACAAGTACCAGTGCCCCAGGTTATCAGGGAAGGGGTGTCTGGAAAAAATAAAATTGGATGCACATTAGATTTCCAGTATACTCTGAGTTGAATCCCGTTTTCTGTTACTTACAGCAACATTCTTTTCTGTTTTCAAATTCCTCAACCACGGTGGGTTAGGGAGGCCTCTCCCTACCCTTTCTTGTACCTGATAAGCCAGGAGAGCAGATCTTAGGGTGGGACAGGGCAGGGGAGCTGCTCAACTTAATCCCCTGCAGAGTCATCTTTAACCTTGGCCCAGGAGACCCTGCCCTGCCCTAGGGGTAGGTGAGGGTGCCCTGTGGGCCCTCCACCCCTGTGGTCCAGCATGGGTGCTTCCTTATTAGAGCATAGCCCACCTTGGCCACCCAGAGTAGAGGATGATACACGTTTCTGCTAAGTTAGGCAAGAAAGTGATGAAATACCAGGTCCTGGCAGGCAGGCTGAAAAACAATGTTTAGGAAAAGTCTGGCTTTTTTGGGGAAAGGGCCAGGGACTCAACTCTTCCCACAGCTGAGCGCCGAGGGCTGCTGTGTCCCCTCCCAGGGGAGCAGGGTGCTGTGTGACAGATGGCTGCCATTTAGCAGCTGTGTCTTGGCCTTGCAAATCTGGCAGTAGTTAGGTCCTGGCAGGAAGACTTGCTCCCTGGAGAAGAGCTACAAGAAGTGGAGTCAGCTTCTTCATAGTCCTCATGTACTAGCAGGAAAGCTTATCATTGCGACTGTGCCCCATTTCCTTCCCTTAAAGAAGCACAGAGCCTTGCAGAGAGGTGCAGGAAGAAGAATGGGGTACCACTGGATGGTTTTATCTGGCATTGTCCAGAGAATCTCCCCAGCTCTCCCATGGTTCGTGTTTTAAATACTCAATCTGACTGACATAGGTAAGTTTGGTAGGCAGGGACTCTGTCTTCCCAGTCAACGTGTGCCTCCCTGCTGAAGTTATATGTAATGTAGTAATTTAAATGTCCAAGTGATTTTTAAGAGAAGCTGCTTCCTGCATGGAACCTATTACTCTGCACTAAGCTGCTCCCTCCTCCACACTTTACAAAATATTGACGTTTTCCTTTACCTCAGAACAACTGACATTGCTTTTGAAAAGGAGCATCAGTAGCTTGTGTTATTTCTAATAAAATGCTCCAGGTCAAGACCAGCAGAGCATCTGAAACCTGGTCAGAGTAAGGAGCAGACACCCTGGCCTGTGAGAATGACCTCTGATTTTTCTTCCTCCACTCTCTGGTCCCATTAAGAGACAAACTGTAGTAGACAGTGAGCATTTTCTAAGGCTGTAAGAGGGAACCTCAGGGCTGCGTGTCTCCCCTTGAAGTCATCTCCCTAACTGTTCTCCCGTCACCTGCCCCCTGTTGCTCACTCCTCACTGCCTGGGAGCAGCAGAGAGGCGAGGGAGAGTATCCGGGGCCACCAGGAATCCTGGCTGAAGGGCTCAGGTTTGGAGGTGATTCCACAACCCCCTCCAAGGAGCTTTTTGGGAAGTAGCACAGGCTTGGCAACTGCTATTTGCTGGAGAGAAGGCTTTTAGGGTCCAGGGCTGCTTGAAGGCCCAGGCCCATGTAGCTTTGCCAGCCATGCACTGCAGGCTGGCCTTGCCTGTCTGAAGCCTACCTCTGATGTGTTTTTGTTCCTGAGGAAGCCCTGCATAGATTCATTCCTCCCTATCCCTTATTTATTATTATTTTTTGTTGTGGTAGATAAAGCCAAAGTTAGAAATGGGGATCTTTGTCTCTGATCCAGGGCCTTGGTTTTTGCTCTGGAGGTGTATGGTAAGCCAAGCAGCTTCTCCCAAATCTTCACTAAAGGAAGGTTTTCAGGGAGATCCTGGGCTTCTTCATGAGCTGGTTCTCAGGGCTGGATGGAAGCCTCTAGAGAGCTGTTAACTCAGAAACTTACACTGCTGCACCAGCCCCCAGAGGGTTTCTGACTCAGTAGGTCTGGAGTGGGACTGAGAATTTGCATTTCCAATAAAAGGCTGGATGCTTCTGCCCTTGGGGCTTGGTGGAGGGTCTGTAGTAGTTAATTTCTCCCTGCATTATGTTGGTGGATCTTCTCTGCAAGGTCAGCTCATCAGATAGGACTGGACTGTTCAGGATTCAGGCAGAGCCTACCTTGCTTGGCTGCTTCTAGAACACAAGGGTATAGAACGTGAAGTGTCCCATCACTTTGCAGAGCAAGCGTAGTGTTTCCGAACTCTTGCCCGCTGCAGCGAACCTTTCAGACTGAGGTGGAAGTCCAGTTTTGCCTCCTGCCAGGGAGAGGAAGGCAGAGGTGAAGGGGGAGGAGAGCACTCCTCCTTCCTGCCTTGACCGGGACGGAAATGGAAAGCCAGGTGCTGAGCATCTGGAAGGGCAGCAGTGATGCAGAGCGAGATTACTAGAAGTCAGAGAATGTGACTAAGGGAGCGTACCTGTGCTCTCCAGCCATGGGCCAGGAGTCACACACTTTTCCAGAAGAAATTTAACAGAGGTCAGACACTGGATTTATTGCATTGTTCTACCACGCAGCAGCTCTAGGATCTTGGAGACGAGTGTTTGTTTCTCAGCCTTTGTTTTTATGGCTGTACAGTGGGAACAATCCTCATGGTTGTTGTTACGAGGATTAAATGAGACAATGCATGTGGCACGTGGCGCTCAAAAATTGTTAGCCATGATTTTGATGGCAGAATTAGAGGTAAGTGTGTCCTGGAATTTGGAACCAAGAGCCATGGGTCAGTGGGAGTCATGTGGAACATGGCCGTGAGGGATGGGGTCAGGAGAGGAGTGCAGGCAGATATTCTGGGGCAAGGAACTGAGCAGAGAGGGTAACCATGGGGACTGGTGTGCAACGGGGCCAGAAGGTAGACTGAGGCCAGAGCATGGAGACCATTGAATGGCAGGTTAAAGAGCCTAATGATTAGTCTTTTTGTTGTTGTTGTTGTTGTTGTTGTTGTTTTTTGAGATAGAGTCTTGCCCTGTTGACCAGGCTTGAGTACGGTGGCATCATTCTAGCTCAGTGCAGCTTCGAACTCCTGGGCTCATGCAATCCTCCTGCCTCAGCCTCCCAAGTAGCTGGGACTGCAGGAGGGTGCTACTATACCTGCCTAATATTTGAATTTCTGGTAGAGATGTGGTTTCACTTCATTGCCCAAGCTGGTCTCAACCTCCTGGTCTTAAGTGATCTTCCCACTCGGCCTCCCAAAGTGGTGGGATTAGAGGCATGAGCCACTGTGCCTGGCTTGCTGTAGTCTTCAGAGGATGAGAGTATAAGAATGTTCTGGAGCTCAGAAGACACCCAGAGAGGAGGCTGACATATATCTTGGGTCCCAAGTTTGCTGCCCCCCTTCACCTCTGCACTTTTGTCTTGAATGTGCCAAGGGATACATCCCCCGCCCACCTCTTTTTTTTTTTTTTTCTTTATCAGAGATGGGTTTTGTGTTTCCCAGGCTGGTCTTGAACTCCTAACCTCAAGTGATTCTCCTGCCTCTCTGTCCCAAAGTGCTGGGATTATAGGCGTGAGCCACCACGCCCAGCTCCCCCCAATCTCTTAGGAGCCCCTTCTCACCCAGGAAGAGAAGATCGGAGTTGGCTGAAGCAGCTCCCGGTGCCCCATGGTGTAGGGGCCTGCTTAGATGCTGAGAGGCGCTGTGTGACACGCTAAGGCTCCTGTCTTACCAAAGCCTGTGCCAGCCACGGGTTGGCGGTGGCGGTGGCGGGGGGGTGACTTTCGTGGGTTGCCGCCCTATGCAAGGCATAGCCTGGACCCTAAGCCAAGAAACACATCAACTTTCTGGAACTCAAAGCCGTCATCACAGCTGTCTCAGCCTTCAGAGCACATGTGAGGTGGTGAGGACTGTTTTGCCCTGAGCTTTGCAGGCAGAACAGGCATGGCCCTCGTGGAACATTTAGCCTGGTTTGATTCTGTCCCCAGCCTAGCCAAGACTCGGCCCGTCCTTCAAGAGATGCCTTTGCTATTTGTCAAGCTCCCTCCTGGCTCAGACCATTTTAGTGTCTGAACTGTTAACTCAAACTTTTAGCCTGTCCTGGGTTGGCCTGAACTGGTTAACTAGGCTCTTACACAGCATGCATCCTAAGTATTTGTGGGCATTGTGGAGGCTCTGCACTGCGCCCCTCCTGGTCAAGTGTTGTAAAACCCACTGTTCTGTCATCTGTGGGTACATTTTTTTTCAGGGCCTCAACCATCATCCTAGGCATCTAAACTTATTCCACATTTCCTGGGGGCCTTAGGTCAGAGTTTAGATTTCACTTCAAGAACCCTGAGGAGGCTAGGCACGGTGGCTCATGCCTGTAATCCCAACACTTTGTGAAGCCAAGGTGGTTGGATCACCTTAGGTCAGGAGTTTGAGACCACCCTGGCAAACATGGCGAAACCCTGTCTCTATTAAAAATACAAAAATTAGCTGGGCATGGTGGTGCACGCCTGAGATATGAGAATCACTTGAACCCAGGAGGCGGAGGTTGCAGTGAGCCAAGATCACGTCACTGCACTCCATCCTGGATGACAGAATCAGACTATCTCAAAAACATGGGGGGGAAAAAAACCACTTCAGGTTCTTGCCTATAATCCCAGCACTTTGGGAGACTGAGATGGGTGGATCACTTGAGGCCAGGAGTTCAAGACCAGCCTAGGCAACATGGCGAAACCCTAAAAACCCAATTTTAGTCTCGACTAAAAATGCAAAAACTAAAGTTAGCCGGGCGTGGTGGCACACACGCCTGTAATCCCAGCTGCCTGGGAGGCTTGAGGCACAAGAATCGCCTGAACCAGGGAGGCAGAGGTTGCAGATTGTGCCACTGCACTGCAGCCTTGGCGACAGAGTGAGACTACATCTCAAAAAAAAAAAAAAAAAAGGAAAGAAACCCTCTGGTTTTTCAGAAGCTGGGATGCAGCCCTTATCTTTCATCTTTTCATTGCTGTCTCCTTAGACCTGGAGACCTGCCCCTTAATCTTCTGTTTCTGGCTTTACATAGCATTGTCCCTTATCTCCCCCGGGGCTTGGGGGCTGGCCTTTCCCTCCCCCCACAGAGGGACTTCCGCCCTCTTAGTCCTCCTGCCTCCATTGGCTTTGCATAAATCTTGTGGGAGTGCAAATCCAGAAATTCAGCAGCCCCCACCAACAACCAGATCCAGCCTTTCTGTCACATTTCACCTACGGGAGTCATCTTCAGGGCGCTACTAGTCTTTCTTTTTTGTTTTTTTCCTGAGGCACTGTTGGTGGAGCTAAGGGGTATCTCAAAGTTTCTTCTAATAACTCTTTTGTACTTTTCCACTCTTCAAGCTCTGCAACTCCCTCAGGCCTAATAGAACCCAAAACAAACAGCCTAGTGAACTCTGGCTTTATATTGCAAGACATTCTCAATATTCAAATCATTTACACCCAAGGGCAAGGGGATGGGTGTTTCAAGGTCAAGACTCTCAGCCTAGCCCTCCTTGTTTGAAACCGTCCTCTCCCCCTTGCTATCCTGTGGCTTCCCGGAAGCTACTAGGTGGACCTTTTTTTGAGATGTCTTTTTAAAATGAAGGGAAATAAAATGGAATGAAGGGGAAGTAGCAGGTGTAAATTTTAATGAAAGTCATAGCTATATGCTAGAAAGTTTTAATTTCAGACACTTGTTCTGACTCTGAAGTGTGTTTATTGTGTTTATGTGGTTTTTTTGAGACGGATTCTCACTCTGTCGTCCAGGCTGGAGTGCAGAGGCGCAATCTCGGCTCACTGTAACCTCCGCCTCCTGGGTTCAAGTGATTCTCCTGCCTCAGTCTCCCAAGTAGCTGGGATTGCAGGCGTGCGCCATGATGTTCACCTAATTTTTGTATTTTCAGTAGAGATAGGGTTTTGCCATGTTGGCTAGGCTGGTCATGAACTCCTGACCTCAGGTGATCCACCTGCCTCAGCCTCCCTAAGTGCTGGGATTATAGACGTGAGCCACCGCGCCTGGCCTATTTATTTTTTTTAAATTTTTGTTATATCTTTTTATTTTGAAGTGTGTTTTTATTAATTATGAGTAAAACTATGGCTCATGCTATTTATTTGAAGATCTTGGCAGTTTCTAGAAAAAAACCAAAGGGCTATTCCTGTCCGGGCTATGTTCCTAATAAAATTTATCATTAATTAAAATATGAAAAAACAATAACTTTGCTTTAAAAAAAAAAGGCAATATTTAATTTCACCTTAGATGGGTGAAGATAGTCTGAAAGGATGTTTGTGCATTTCTGAAAACTCCATGGGTATTTTTAATAAAATGGACTTGATTCATAGTTTACAAGAGGGCAGGTCATATATCACGCAAAACAGGGATTCTTACCCTGCTGTCCCTGGGTGGGTTTCTAGGGTCCCTGACCCTCCTGGTACTGAATGAAAATGTTGAGTATAGAGTATGTGCATTTTTTCAGTGGGGTGGGGGGCATAATGTTCAGTTTGAGGGTCTCTCCCCTTCTGTGGGACAGGGTCCGCCCCTGTGGGTTAGTACTGAGGTTCATGGTGACAGCTGTGTGGCACAGATGGGCAGCTTGTCTCTAGAAGCTCCAGAAGGGAAATAAAAGTGAGAAAATATGCCAAGCAGTTGTTTTTCCCCGGCGTTGTCCGTGTGGGGTTTATTTTACCTCTGAGTTTTCTCCCAGTTTTGTGCTCTTCACCTTAGCTGAGGGAGGCTGTGTTGAGAGCAGAGAATGTGGCCACATGCTGTAGCTCTGGGAAATGCTGCATTCCAATTTTCTCCCAGCACAGGGCTTTGAAGCCCTTGACACCCCAGAGCAGACTTGCTCAAACTTATGAAGGGCACGTGTAATTTGAGACGGTTTCTGCATCTTCCCTACAGAAGGAGAGGTCTGCATTTGGTCCTATTTGACGTGTGTTAGCAACACTTTCTTCTCACACCTGCAAGAGGATGTAATCATCTCTCCTCTACTTTAAGGCACTGTTCAGTTGTATATTTCTTATTATTTATTTTTTGAGACAAAGTCTGGCTCTGTTGCCCAGGCTGGAGTGCAGTGGTGCAATCTCAGCTCACTGCGACCTCTGCCTCCTGGGCTGAAGCCATCCTCCCACCTCAGCTCCAGAGTAGCTGGGACCACAGGCACTGCCACCACACCCAGCCAATGTTTGTGTTTTTTATAGACACAGGGTTTCACCATGTTGCCCAGGCTGGTCTCGAACTCCTAAGCTAAATGATCTGCCCAGTTTTGGCCTCCCAAAGTGCTGGGATTACAGGCATGAGCCATTGCTAGTTGTATATTTCTTAATTTCTTCGACTGTCTTTTTTTTCCCCCCTCTGTTTCTGATAGTACTAATTGCTGCCTTGCTTTTCTCTTCTTGTTAAACTGGCAGTCTGTAGGTATCTGCTGTGAACATGCCATTAGGATGCACGAAGCTCCACCTCCACCGGGGAGCCAGTGGTCCGAGCCATTCTCACATTATGCTGCCCTTGACATTGCTGGAATGTGACTGGGGGAGAGAGGTGTCCTTGTCTGTTCAAGGCACACTCAGCTCCAAGCTCTTACTTGGATGTTGATGGGACAACTCTGGATGGAATCAGCCTGGCTCCTGGCAGCTGGCTTGTAATCGCAGGCAACGGATGGGAAATGTTTTCTAGTCCTAATTTGTGACTCCTGGTGATGTTGAGCAGAGGACCATTTCTGGTCTTAATCCTCTTTTAACATCATCTTTTCTTGTTTTTGTAGGTTGCTGCGACTGTGTGCTCCAGGAGTGGTGGCTCTGAGGTGTGACCCTGCCCACCTTTGGGCCCAGCCAGGTTCAGCCCCCCAGTAAGGAGGGCAGCTTGATAACACAAAGAAAACAGGTTAGTGAAGTGGTTTTGACTCTCAGTGAGTCACAATAATGCCGAATGTCTAGTCTTCCCATGCTCTCCCCTCCTACCCTCCCCACTTCCCTTTTAATTGTTGTCCCCCTTTCCAGGTCCTCCTGAGGCTTTGGTGCAAAATCATGTTGAAATTGTAACTAGGCCAGGCATGGTGGCTGACACCTGTAATTCCAGGACTTTAGGAGGCTGAGGCGGGCAGATCACTTGAGGCCAGGCATTTGAGACCAGCCTGGCCAACATGGCAAAACCCCATCTCTATTAAAAATACAAAAAATTAGCCAGGCGTGGTGGCGTGTGCCTGAAATCCCAGCTACTCAGGAGACTGAGGCATGAGAATCGCTTGAATCTGGGAGGCAGAGGTTGCGGTGAGCTGAGATAGTGCCACTGCACTACAACGTGGTCAATAGAGTGAGACTGTCTCACAAAAAAAAAAAAAAGGAAAGAAATTATAACTATAACTTGTTAGTTCTTGATCTGATGGGCCTGAAATGTGGGATGAGAAAGGGTGCCAAGGATTTGTCTCAGGAAGCAACACTTTGGACATCTCATTTTTTTTTTTTTTTTTCTTTTCTCTCCCTCTCTCCCCTCCAAATCCGGACCATGTGTGTTAAAAACTGGAACACCAGGTTCATCTGCTTGGTAATGTTGATCATATCTATGACTTGGGAACTTCATCTGGCTTCCCAGTGCTTTCTGATTCCAGTTGGAAGAGATTATATTAGAATATAACCAGTGATACTTATTTTTTTTTTTTTTTTT
>NW_012103809.1:226468-258969 GCF_000951045.1 Mandrillus leucophaeus
TTCTCTTCTCTTCTCTTCTCTTCTCTTCTCTTCTCTTCTCTTCTCTCTTCTTTCTTCTTTCTGTCTGTCTTTCTGTCTTTCTTTCTTTCTTTCTTTCTCTTTCTTTCTGTCTATCTGTCTGTCTGTCTGTCTGTCTTTCTGTCTTTCTGTCTTTCTTGTCTTTCTTGTCTTTCTTGTCTTTCTTGTCTTTCTTGTCTTTCTTGATGGAGTCCTGCTCTGTCACCCAGGCTGGAGTGTAATGGGGCTATCTCAGCTCACTGCAACCTCTGCCTCCTGGGTTCAAGCGATTCTCCTATCTCAGCCTCCTGAGTAGCTGGGATTACAGGCATGTGCCACTACGCCCGGCTAATTTTTGTAGTTTTAGTAGAGATGGGGTTTTGCCATGTTAGCCAGACTGATCTCGAACTCCTGACCTTAGGTGATCTGCCCGCCCTGGCCTCCCAAAGTGCTGGGATTACAGGTGTGAGCCACTGTGCCCGCCCCCGGCTGATTTTTATTTTGTATAGATGGGGTCTTGCTGTGTTTCCTAGGCTTGTCTCAAATTCCTGGGCTCAAGCCATCCTCCCACCTCAGCCTTCCAAAGTGCTGGGATTACAGGTGTGAGCCACCACACCTGGCCTTATTTTATAATAATAACATATATTATTATTAATACTGGGGTGATGTCAGAGAGAAGAAATATTACAGAGGAAAGAATGAAAAGTCTAGGATTGTAAATATCCAGAAAGAAAAAAATGCTTCATGAATAGACCATAAAAATGTTAGAAATGATCTTTTATTCCCTGAGATTGAGTATCAGAGGGTTTAGGTTGCTTAGTTGGGCTATTGTTCGAAAATTGTCCAGGATGTGGTTATAGGGTAGATAGGACCAACTAATACTGGCCAGCTTGCTCTGGTTAGATGATCATGTAGAAGAGCCCACATGTTATGGTGGGTTTTTTCCAACATAGAACAATGAGCTCCATTGTGCCGTGCACCATCTTCTTCCCCTTCTGCCCTGCTCTGTGGTCCTGAAGGAAGAACTCAAATAGAAGACATAAGAACAAACTGAAGTACAATCTTGTCACAGCCCAAGGGGCTGGTTGTTGGTTGCTTCTGGAACAAATTCTCAGGGATGAGGCCAATAACTCTTTTCTTTCTTTCAAACAGTGTAGCTGGGAGTTTCATTTTATTAATTACGCTTTCAGATTAGAGATGAGTCTCTATTTTTTAATTGCTATTTACTTAAAATAGGAAAAGGAAGTAAATGTAAGTGATCTCGGTGTCATCAGTGGTTAGTGTCACACTTTATACTTTATCCCCAAGGAAGAAATACATTTAGCAAATATTTTCCTACCCAGACAAAATGGGAAACAACAAGGCTCTTCTCCTTTTCAAGTGGGATAAGCTTTTGCAATTTTCAGCCCTTACATTGATTGACTATACTGACTGTTGCTAGGCTTTCTGTATTTAAGACACTTAGGTAGTTTGCAAGAATGTGTCTTTGATAACATGACTGAGAATAATTCTTACTGGCAATTTGGCTCTGTTTAGTGAATGTGTTTTTGTCAGTTTACTTATTATTTCCCTTCTCTCCAGTTTCTTCCCTTATTCAATGATATAATTAGAATTTTTTTTAATAACTTACAATTTTACATTTAGTCTTAAAGGTGTTTAACCTGTTCCCAGACTTGAGCAAACTCTACCACATTTTTCTTTTCTTTTTCTACACAGACACACACACACACACACACACACACACACACAGATTTTGTTGTTTGTTTGTTTGTTTTTGCTTTTACAATTTGAGATGGGGTCTTGCTGTTTTGCCTAGGCTGGACTTGAACTCCTGGGCTCAAGCAATCCTTCCGCCTCAGCCTCTGAAGTAGCTGGGAGTGGCCCTCTTTTCTAAATGTAGTAATGTGACAAAAGCAAGATCATCTTCAAAACTCATAGTATAAATTGGTGGAAAGTTTGTAACAATTACAGGAAAGATAGATTTCTAGTTAGTTATGTTATAATTTTCTGTACATTAAAATTATGAGGGAGATACACGTATTTAAAAGAAGGAGGTGAATTCAGTATTGAAGGTATCCATTTATGAATCAAGTACGTAATTACGTGATTGATTACAAAAACTCTAGGGAACTGATGACTCTCTTTTTAGTAGTCCATTAAGAAAAAAGTATGTGTACACACTCGTGTGCACTTTGTGTCTACGTGTTTTTTCCCTATAGAGAAATTGCCCAAAGTAAACCTTGAAAGACAGTTAAAAATAGGAAGTTTGAAGCACAGTTCTTTTTTTTTTTTTTTTAATTTTAAAAAATCATCTGTAGAGATAGGGTCTTGCTGTGTTGCCTAGGCTGGTCTCGAACTCCTGGGTTCGAGTGATCCTCCCACCTTGGCCTCCCGAAGTGCTGAGATTACAGTTGTG
This sequence comes from Mandrillus leucophaeus, assembly GCF_000951045.1. Lineage (NCBI taxonomy): Eukaryota > Metazoa > Chordata > Mammalia > Primates > Cercopithecidae > Mandrillus > Mandrillus leucophaeus. The sequence goes on from NW_012103809.1 coordinate 228,882, forward strand.
AGCAACTGCCTCCGGCCTGAAGCACAATTCTTCATAAATTTAAGGGGTCTGCTGGCATGGGGAAAGGCCATGGAAAGATGAGAGTGTAGATTTTTTTTGGCTGTAGCTTTCCTCTCTTTATGAAGAAAGATGGGGGCAAAGAGGCTGGATCCATAGTCTCAAATTGTATGTTTCTGCAGTTAGTCCTTTTACCTACCAGTTGGAAAACCGTTTGATTCACATTTTCAAAATGTCTGTTAACAAGGAAGGCACATCTTGTCTCTTTACAAGACAAATACTTTCCCTAAGATTCCCTTTTGCCCGTTTGGTAATAATTTAGACTGGCACCGCATGTTTATAACTGCTCTGGGTGGTACCATTTCTCACATGCTGGGTCATATCCCCTAAAGTTGGAGGAGGAACCCATGAGAAATCATATTGTTTCTTGTGTTGTTCCTACACATTCTCTTTACAGCTGAGATGGTGAGCTTGATCTTCAGCTGCTGTTGTGGACTTCCATAATTTATTAGCACACATTGTGAGATAATAGGATATTAATATCCTAATACCTTATGGTAGGGCTTCAGCTAAAGAATATCCTCCTAGATAAAATGAGGGAAGCGTAGACTTCCTACCTACTGACTGGACCTGTAGCCATAATAGTTCTAGTTGCAAGGAACACACATGGCTTGAAGAAGTAAATTGTGACACGGCCATGGGCCATAGTTTTCCCTTTGGTCATTCTTTTGATGTCGCCAGGTTTCTTTTAGGTCTGTCCTGAGAGGGTCTAAACTCAGCCTTTAGTGAATGCCTGAACTGTTGTGTCTTTGGTTACTTTTAGGTGAAGGCATGAGATGGGTCAAGTGGAGCCTGAGCATTCTTGCAAAGGACTGAGGCACAGTGTGAAAGAAAATATGATGTATGGGTATAAATATGAGCTTCAGAAAGTGAAATTTTACTGCAGAGTCCTTTTGGCTGTTGGGAGTGTGCATAACAGGCAGTACTGTAGGGGTTAAGATAAGGTTGAGAAACAGCTACAGAATGTGGTTTTGGAAGAAAGAAAGGCAGACGTTGCCTCTCATTTGTACTCCTTGCAGTGTTGTGAATATAGTGGTCTAAGATTATAGCAAATAAATGATAACAGTTTTTTCTTCACTAAGTGAAAAGATGTTCACTTTGGACCTTTGCTTCCCTTCCAGTGTCAACGAGTACTACCAAGAGAAGAAGAAAAGAGGTCAACACAGACTCATTTTCTACTCCATGTGAATGATAGCTACAGCAGGGGGAAGTTTCATAGTCTATCAATTGGGTCAGAAAATGGAGGTAATCAGCAGTGTGGTGGAGGGGGGTTCTTCTTTCCATTTTCTAGGGTATGTTACCTGCTTTATATATATTTTTTTAAGAAACAGGCTTTTATATGTCAATTTGAAATTTGTAACTCTGATAGTGTTGGCTTCTCAAATCTCTTATAAAATTCAGGCTCCCCATCAAAATCACTGTATTGCAGCAGTGGAGTTTAATGAAACCCGATGTTTCTCATCACTAGTTTTCGGTCTAGAACATTTATGTAGTAGTAAATGAGTCTAGGTTCTTAGGAGGGTGCTGGCAGGATGGTAGCTTTCTGGGCTTTGTAATTGTTAGCTTGGCCTTTCCCACTTCTGCCTAACCCAGATTAGGAAAGGTAAAGAAACCTGCCTCTCATAAGTTGAGTCCTGTTGGTAGTGCACACTCAGAAAGGAAGCAAGTCCTTGGTGTGCCGAGACTTGGTTTAGATGAAAGCTTCCATCATTCTGGGAGTGAATGTGGCCTTTAACTGGAGAAAGAGAGTGTTGGATGTTTTTGACCTGAGTTACAATTAGAGTAGCCATGGCCAGTGCCCCCTGGCAATGACAGAAGCCTAAACTTCCCCATGATCACATCAGCAATTTCCAATTTTCAGTTTTATGGCAGAGGCTTCTTAGAAGCTTAAACCCCTGTCCCAATGACGTCAAGTTCGCCCGTTGGCTTGGAAGGTTCAGACCTGTCTTCCATCAACACCATGATGTCGGCGGTCATGAGTGTAGGGAAGGTCACAGAGAATGGCGGGAGCCCCCAGGGCATCAAGTCCCCCTCGAAGCCTCCAGGACCAAATCGGATTGGCAGAAGGAACCAGGTAAGTGTTCACATCTGGTGGTGACCTCTGGTGGGTTCAATCCATGAGAATATTGGGAGATGTTTCCCAGTTTCCTATGATAAAACCTTGGAAGAATATGGAATAAAACTGATATACCCAGAGGCCTTAATCATTTTTCAAGAGCAAAATTTTCGTGACTTATGTTAGTTTCCTTTCGTGGAGAAAGTTTTCTTTGCTGTGGTGTCGATGTTGGTGGAAGTGCCCTTATTTTTGGCCCCACCATTGGATTTTAACTCAAGCTTTCTTCACGTGATGGCCATGGCAGGGAATGTGACTGATTTCTCTGCTGTGATGTGGTTTGTTTCCTCATTCACACAGCTGGCTATTTTTAAGTGTCTTCAGATTAGATAGCAAATAAGTACTGCCTGTGCTGGGGCTGCTGTTTAGCTTTCTATCCTTGAAAAAGCACAGAATTTGGCTTCAGATAATTGCACTTAAGATGCTATTTAGTCATCTTGAATTTTCATTGGGCATCAGATCAGGAGAACACGGTAAAGTAAATAGGTGGAATTGAGAAGGGTTAATGCTGTTACGAAAGTTAATGTCTTCTCTACTGGGAAATAAAATGAATCTTCAATGTACAAATGGGACATTTCCTTGAAAAGGTGTTGCTATCTTGGCAACATATTGTTGAACAGAGGGTAGGTGGAGGAAGAAGGCAGAGAGTGAATACTTCTCATTTCATCTCTGGATCCATGTAATACGAATTGACTTCCTCGTGTTTAAGTTTGTTTTAACTGATTTAATGAGGCTATACTAAATCCTTGGAGAGAAGGAGGTCTTGCATTTGTCTAGGAACCAGAGGGATGAGAAAGCAAACCTGCTGGGCTTTTGTGAACTCATTTTCTTTTTTATAAGTAATCCTACTGTGGCTGTCCTTATGCAGAATTCTCTGAGTATTAATATGATGGTTTTCTATAAATTCTTAGAAGTAGAGCCTTAATTAAAGCTTCTGATACAACTTTCCCTACAAGAAAAGTTGTACCAGCCCCAAACCCTGCCAGCGGTGTGGGGGAGGATGCGTTTCTCCACACCTTGCTGAGAGATGGGGACCTGGCAGAGGTCAGTGATGTTTTAGCATTGGAACATTGATTCCTTTCTCTCTTCTTTTTTCCTTTTCTCCTCGTGCCTCTCTTCCTGTGGGTGCCTCAGAAAATACTCAGCCTGTATGACTGTGGCCTGAGTCGAGAAGGAGCGCTAGCTCTGAGAAGAAAAGGTTTATTTCCACTCTTATGTGACTGTCCATCTATCCATCTCTCCATCCATCAACCCATTGGACAATATGTACCCAGTTCCTATATCCAGCTAGCTGCTGTACCAGGTGCCAGGCATTTGGGGAAGAATAAGACAGACAAGGTTGTCGTCCTCATCCTTCTGCTCTACCAGGAACAAGTGAAGTAATAGGAAGAGCTTTTCCTCAAATAGCTCCAAGTTGTCCCAAGTCCAGCCTCCAGATCAGAGACCGTGGTTAGGGCCCTGGAGGATGCCCACAGCACCCCCCATGTTTGCATGCTAACTGGAGGCTGTCTCTTCAGGTGTGAGGAGGCAATTGTGCAGGTGGGGCAGGGCCGCCTTTCATCCCCCTCCCTTCTTCTCCAGGGATCTGGTATCCTGAGTTTGCTTTTGAAATGGAGGTTCTGGCTAGAGGTAGCCTGGTAAATATAGTTCTTAATCCAAAAGACAAAAGTCAGTGGGGAGAGAGTATGGGGAAGAAGGAAGCAGGCTCCTTACCTGTGGACTGGACAGGGAGGGCTGAGAGAGGGAGCCCGGGGAAAGTCCCATCGATGTGAGCTTAGAGTTCCAGGAGAGATTAGCCACAGCCGGATGCTGACATGGGTGCCAGATTGTTTCATTATGGAATGGTTCGTTATCACATTAGCTGCTAATTTTATCTTTCAACTCAGGAGGTGTGCTCCTTCCACCAGCATGACTGCAATAACTGGATTCAAAATTCTCCATTAGGGTGCCGGGCGTGGTGTCATGTCTCTAATCCCTGCTACTTGGGAGGCAGAGGTGGGAAGATTGCTTGAGCCCAGGGGTTCAAGGCCAGCCTGGGCAATATTATGAGACCCCCATGTCTTATAAAAAACAAAAACAAAATTCTCCAGGAGGGCCTCTCTTCCAGTATCACAGTGCTTTCTTTTCTTGGAGGTTCATTTTATTATTATTATTTTTTTTTTTTTTTAAATAGAGACAGAATCTCTATTTCTCACCAGAGCATGGTTGATTCCTAGTTTCACAAACTATACAGCTAATGTGTGTAAGCTGCCTTAATTACTGTGATATCTGGCTTTGCTTATTTTTTTAAATTATAAAAAAACTTTTTGTAGAGACAAGGTTTCACTATGTTGCCCAGGCTGGTCTCAAACTCCTGGGCTTGAGCGATCCTCCCACCTCAGCCTCCCAAAGTGCTGGGATTACAGGTGTGAGCCACCATGCTTGACCTGGTTAGTTTTAAAAGATTACATCTAGGTCTGTAGACCTCCTCCCAGGTAACTTGGATTTTGGGGACCTGTATGATGGCTGGCAGCACAGCACTGCCAGCCTCAGAGGTTGGGGTGTCAGTTCATGAGTCACCCCAGAGTCAACACAAGTCAGCCCCACCAGCCACACGGTGTGCCCGCTGTCTATTGTAAGGTGAATGCAAGAGGATTTTTAAAAAACATTTGTCTCCCCATGGCTGGTCACTTGGAGGCCTTTAAAAAAAAAGTATTTACATCCTATTGGTGACTTAAAAAATTGTATATATGTAAAATTGCCTGTCTACTAATTTGACAACAATACCCCGGAGATGGAACTCATCCCCAACTTTTGGCCTGGCTGTGAGATATCCTTCCTTGTTAAATCTTATTTTGTTGCTGTTGCTTTCGTTTCTCCCCACACCCCTGCCCCATGGGGGTCCTTGGCCAGCTCTACTCCGACTACAGTTGTAGAACTGGGCTGAGAAAGTGTGATACCCCCTCCCCCCATTATACCTCAGAAAGAACTAGAAGTATGATAAATGAGTAAGAACGGGAATTTTTTTTCCCACTGTTTCTAGGATGTTCATGTTTTGTAGAATCCATATTCTTAATTCCTTCTGAGAGTGAGAAAATGTGGAGCATACCTCATTCTCAGACCCAATTCCATAGATTAGAAAAAAGTTTTGGCCAGGCACGGTGGCTGATGCCTGTAATCCCAGCACTTGGGGAAACCGAGGCGGGTGGATCACCTGAGGTTGAGAGTTCAAGATCAGCCCGGCCAACATGGCAAAACCCTGTCTCTACTAAAATTACAAAAATTAGCCGGGCATGGTAGCACACACCTGTAGTCCCAGCTACTTGGGAGGTTGAGGCAGGAGAATCGCTTGAACCCGGAAGGCGGAGGTTGCAGTGAGCCACAATCGTGCCACTGCACTCCACCCCGGGCAACAGAGTGAGACGCCATTTAAAAAAAAAAAAAGTTCCTATTGCTCAGAATGAGACTTGTTTGTCTTTGAAGAGGAGTGAGAGAGAAGGTGGCTGTGAGCTAGACATCATCATGCCTTCATTCCACCTGTCTGGTTTATGGCGCCATTTGTTTTTAGTCTTCAGGGTCCCTTTTATTTTCATCATCTCTCATAAGCAACCACCAGAGTGTTTCCTTTCTGTGCCTTGGGGTTAATCGTTCTTTTGGTCAGACTTTTATATAGCATAGTGGTTTAGGGCATGGACTGTGGAGCAGCTGACCTGGGTTTTAATGCTATGCCTACCACTTAATAGTTCTCTGACTTGAGGCAGGTTACTAGCCTCTGTGTACCCCAGTTTCCTCGTTCAGAAAATGGGATCCGTAATAATGCTTGTCTATTAGTGGTTGTGAAAAAACCCTGATGGTTCTGTGTAGAGTTGAGCACATGGTAAGTGCTCAATAATTGGTGTTATTTGCAAGGAGCAGAAACTCATTCAAATGAATGCAAGTAAAAAGAGGTCTATTGAAAGATGCCCGAGGATAGGAAATGACCCAGAGCCTAGACAGAGCATCCAGCCCTAGGGACAGTGCCCTCCATCCCATTGGGTTAGCACAGACATCTTCCACACTGCTTTCTGACTTGAGCTTGCCCAGGTGCCAGCCTCCTTGGGTTCAGCTCTACCTCTCCATGAACTTTCGATTCAAGTGCTCATGATCACCCAACTTAGTAACTTAGCCATCCTCAAACCTGGGCACATGTCACCACCATCTGGGGAGCTTGTGAGACACAGATTTCTGGGGTTCTACTCCCCCCAACCCCAGTCTGCCAATGACTCTGATGTGGCATGTCCAGAATCTGGTTAAATGCATAGAAAAAGCCCCCCAGGTGATTCTGCTGCTCTTGAGAAATCTCTTGAGCACCGCAACTCCAAATTACTGGGAGAGGCATCCAAGCCTAGGTCCAGTTAGTTTTGGGTATGTAGACAGGAACCCGTGGTGCTTAGGGACTGTGAGGGTGAGGAGGCAATGATGCACACAGCCTAGAACTCTGCATGAATTATTTGGAAAGAGGATCTGTAGCATAGGGTTAGTGAACGACACTGGCTTTTTCTTAAAAAGGCAAAACATACTGCTTGACCTGTGCATTCTGAGGGAACATAAAAGGAACGCCCTCAGCAAGTAGTGAACTGGTTCTTTGTCACCTTCTGTGGAAGTCTTCAATTTGGGTTGGCATTCCTATCAAAGTTGTCATGATGAGGACAGCAATTTTCTGTGTGATGTTTTTGTTGATTATTTATGAGCAGCATTAAGCAGGTGCTAGCAGTGGGCAGAGGAATCACAGCATGCCTACTGGGTGCACAGCTAGGCACTGAGGGCTTCCCTCTCGGTAAGGTGGGCTCTTCTGTTGAGAACCTTATTATCTCTCATGTGTTCTTGGAGACCTTGAAACCTGTTGGAAGATAGCCCAGGTTGGGCTTGGGGAGAAATGTATTCTTTTCTAGCTCTTCCGTGAGTCAGTGCTTATAAATTTTTCACCATCACGGATGATGAAGTGATGTCTGTGTAATTAGAATGCTAGTATTTATTGAGTACTTACTATGATCCCAGCACTGTTCTAGTGTTTGGTGTGTGTTACTTTAACCTGCATCACAGCATGGTGTGGTACTGTTTTTCCCATCTTTCAAATGAGGAAACTGAGGCAGACAGAGCAGTGACTTGCACAAGCTCATACCTGGGCAGGTTCTGGAGCCCATGCTCTCAGCTACATAGACACAAGTGCTTATTACAGAAAGAAAAGGCACTCATTGACTGATCTGAAATTTATCTTCCCTTTTAATCTTTCTTTTTAGGAAACGAAAGAGGAGAAGTCTTCCTATAACTGCCCCCTGTGTGAGAAGATTTGCACTACCCAGCACCAGCTGACCATGCACATTCGCCAGGTAGACTCCCGCTGTTCCTTTTTTTTTTTTTTAAGTCAAGTGCAGTAGTGAGAAGAGGAGAAAGAGTAGAACAAGGAGTTAAACACTCACTGTGGGCAGTCAGTTGAGGTAACTCACGACCTTCGGACCAGCCTATTTTTGATTTAAATTTTTCTTCCTAAACAGAGGGCAGGGTAATTGGATTTTAATGGATGAGTTGTAGCTGTGCCTAATTTAAATTTAGTATTTTAAATAATTTTGGGAGGTGGTTATGAAATGACTTTTATATGTGCATATTCCTGTGACAAAGTCCTAGGTCAATGCAGAATTCCCTTTTGGTTAGGTGCAGTGGCCCACGCTTGTAATCACAACATTCTGGGAGGCCCAGATGGGCGGATCACTTGAGGTCAGGCGTTTGAGACCAGCCTGGCCAACATGGTCCAGACCAACCTGACCAACCTGTCTCTACCAAAAATGCAAAAATTAGCTGGGCATGGTGGCACACACCCGTAATCCCAGTTACTTGGGAGGCTGAGGCAGGAGAATCACTTGAAAACCCGGGAGTAGAGGTTGCAGTGACCCAAGATTGCGCCACTGCACTCCAGCCTGGGTGACAGACCAGGACTCTGTCTCATAATAAATAAATACATAAAATAAAATAAAATAAAATAGAATCACCCTTTTTTTTTTTTTTTTTTTTTGGTGAGACAGAGTCTTGCTCTGTCACCGAGGCTGGAGTGCAGTGGCATGATCTCGGCTCACTGCGACCTCTGCCTCCTGGGTTCAAATGATTCTCCTGCCTTAGCTTCCCAAGTAGCTGGGATTACAGGCGTGAGCCACAGCGCCTGGCCTAAAATCCCCTTTTAAATTTGAACAAACATCAAGTTAAAGACCTTTCGTTGTATGTTGCTTGTCGGTATGAACTAAATCCCTTACAGCATAATGAGATCATAGCTGCAACCCTGTTCCTTAGTGTAAATGTACATCACACAGAAGGAAATCTACTCAGCTTGGGGTCTTTTTTTGCTTTTCTCCTTTATTATAAGATTTATCCTCCTTCTTCTGCTATGGCCAATTCATGACAAAATGTTGATGAGTGTAGAACAGTGAAGGATTGATGACCTAGTATAATCATGACATAGTACTGAATAACATCAGGTCACTAAAGTGACTGGGGTTTGAATAGAAATGTTCCTTTTTACCGTCTTTCAGAGGCCGAAACCGCCCTGTGCAGGTTTCAGTTCTCTTTCTCTGACGGCAGGCCTGAGTCATCAAATTTGAAGACGGGACATCGACTCTTTTAATGGGAGGACATATTTCCTTCGCTGTTGAGAGTCCTTCGGCTCATAGGAGTTAATATATGTGGTCAGTGAATCTGTATGTGATTCAAAGAAAGACCTGGGAAGGCTCTTCTGAGCCTTTCAGTAGAAATAGTTTTCAAAACAATGTGGGAATGGAGGAAGATCATACAAAATATTTGTTTGCCTGTTTTCCTGATACATTGTACCCCTTCAAGAAGATATTTAAAATGAAAGAGAAACACATAGCCAAGAAAGTTCATTGGTTCTTTAATAAAGCTCTGGATCTGCATTTCCTAAGAGCTGAGCTTTTGATGCACTTTGTAAGTGACCACTGTGATCATTGCTTTCTGCAGCACAACACAGACACTGGAGGAGCCGACCACTCATGCAGCATCTGCGGGAAGTCACTGAGCTCGGCCAGCTCCCTCGATCGCCACATGCTGGTGCACTCTGGCGAGAGGCCTTACAAGTGCACTGTGTGTGGCCAATCATTTACCACCAATGGGAACATGCACAGGTGGGTGAGGGTGCCCTTTGCTTGGGGGGTTGGCTGGTACCTGGAGGTTGGCAGGCAGGACAGTGGCCTCTGAGCCTTCAGAAGACTTGCCTAAAGCTACAGAGAGTTCTGGAACTGTGTCCGTTGTATGGAAAAACCAGAGATGCACACTATCTCTGGGGTATTAGAGGTGTCGGATCATGGGAAACGGAAGTACCTTGGCAAGGTCTGTGGCCCTTCAGAGTTCTTCACAGTCATTTCCCCTCTGCCAGCTGGAGTTTGTTTGGGTGCAGATTATCACATGGAAAAGAAGAGCCCTCCAAGAGTAGCATCCATGTAACCCTGCATTTAAAAAATATTTGCATACGCCTACCAGATTCCTCACAGACGTTTTCGTTGCAAAAATCAAAAAGTCTGGGACCTTTTAATAAATAGTGAAGTGGCCTGGTCCTGGAGCTTCAGGATAAGATAGGATAAAATTAAGAAAAAGAAAGTCTGATGAACGTCAGGACATTACTTCCTGAGAGAGAAAGATGCTCACTCAGGTGGGAGACTGAGTGGTGGACATATTAAAATTGGGGTGAACCTATGGAAAATAGTTTATAGGCTGATCATACATGTTTTGAGGGATTTACTCTTCCATATTCCTGTCTAGTCCTTATTCTGCTTTCTTTTAAAAAAGTTGAGTCACATTTGTTACATGTTTATTTCAAAAGAAAACTTTATATAATTACTATAAAATGGATATGCTAGTTATATTTGGTTATATAAACACTAAAATGAGATGGGCCAGTTTATTATACATACACATGGGACACACTGATACAGCAGTTAAGTTTCTTGATTTGGAAACTAGGCACCTGAATTCAGATCTCAGCTGCTACTTGTAAATTTTCTATCCTCAAGCAAGTTACTTAACCTCTTTGTACTCCAGTTTCTCATCTTTAAAAAAAGATTTTTTTGTTTGATTATTTTCTTTCATGCTATTTTGACCCCCCAAAAATGAGATTTTTTTTCATACTACTTCACTGGATAAGGATGAGGATTAGGTGATAATTAGTTTAGCGTACAGTTCCTGGCACAAACTAAGCACTCGATGTTATTTATTATTATTTGCATTTCTAAGTAATGCTGCAATAATTTAAAGCCTGTGTATATCTCAGTCTAAACTCTTAGAAGTGAGGTAGAGTATGACTTCATGAAAAGTAGGAATATATTAAGAATTTACAAAGTGTTTTGCTTTTTTGTTTTCTCATAAATTTCAGTCCTGATGGGTTATTCTCTTTGCCCCTCCTCTCTTGGGAGTGTTTTCGGGTATAAAGGAATTGAATAGTGTCACTATTTTACAATACAATGTTTTGCATTTTAGCTTTTTATTTTTTTTACCACCGTGTTGGCCTGTTGGTATCATTTATTTTTGCTTTGCGTTTAGGTCTGCTCGTTCTACACCCCACACGCCCAAAAAGTCCTTTGTTCTTTACATATTTGCCCTTCTCAGAATCTGGTCTTAGAGGTATTGCCTGTTCCCCTCTTGGGGATTCCTTCACTTTTTCCTACTGAGCCCCTGCTCAGTGGAACTCCCCATGGGCCAGCTCCAAGTTGGCAGGGGCAGTGGGCACACTGATGAAGAGGACCCTCCTAGTGGCGTTTTGGCCCTAACCACTGACCGCTGTGATCCTCCATGAGACATCTCTTGATAGTAGGCCCAATCACTCCTGATTCGGAAAATTTCCATTTCGAGACATGATTGAAATAAACACAGCTATAAAAGGCATAGTTATTGTCTTCTACAATAACCTGTGTGGCAGTGTGTTTTACAAATAAATAATCATTGCTGAAGCTATGGTGCGCTGGGTGTCATATCTGTATTACATGAATACATATCTGTATTCACTTTTCATTTGTTTTTTTTTACATCTTACCGTATAATTCATACATCATACGTTATACCATGTAAAGCGTGTACTTCAGTGGGCTTCAGATTCTTTTTTATTGTTAAATAATAGTTCATTGTAGAAATATGATACCACATTTTAGTTATCCCTTCATCAGTTGATAGACATTTAAGTTGTTTCAACTTTTTGGTTATTATGAACAAAGCTGCTGTTGACATTGTTGTACAACATTTGGTGTGGGCCCATGTTTTTGTTTTTCTTCGTAGACACTTAGGAATGGAATTGCTGGGTCATATGGTAAATCCATGTTTAAGTCGAGGAATTGCTAAACTGTTGTTAAAAGTTCCAGTTTGGGGGTATTGCCATTATAACAATACTAACTTGATTCATGAACTTGGGATGTTTTCCCATTTGTTAAGTCTTCAGTTTCTTTCAGCGTCTCATAGTTTTCAGAGTACAAGTTAAATTTATTTATATTGGTTAAATTTATTTCTAAGTATTTTATTATTTTTGATACTACTATAAGTAGTTTTCCAATTTAATTTTTCAATTGTTCATGGCTAGTGTATTGATACACAGTTAAAATTTATTTATTGATTTTGTTCCCTCCAACCTTACTGACCTCATTTACTCTTTCTAGTAGTTACTTAGTGGATTCCTTAGGTTATTCTATATCATGTCTGTATTCATTTTCTCACCTACTTGCCCTGGCTACAACCTGCAAAACAATGTCGAATAGAAGTAAAGAGAATGAACATTCTTTTCTTGTTTGTGATCTTAAGGAGAAGGCATCCAGTCTTTTCCCCATTAAATATGATATTAGTTGTGGGTTTTTAAAATAAATGTTCCTTACCAGTTTGAGAAAGTTTCTTTCTTTTCCTAGTTTTTTTAGTGTTTTTATCATGAAAAACTATTGGATTGTGTCAGATGATTTTTTTTTTTTTTTTTGCATCTATAGTTGGGTTGTTTTTGTCCTTTATTCTTTTGTTGTTGTTCATTTGTTTTTTTGAGATAGAGTCTCGTTCTGTCGCCCAGGTCAGAGTGCATTGGCGTGATCTTGGCTCACTGCAACCTGTACCTCTCGGGTTCAAGCGATTCTCCTGCCTCAGCCTCCCGGGTAGCTGCGACTACAGGCGTGCACCACTACGCCTGGCTAATTTTTTTATATTTAGTAGAGATCGGGTTTCACCGTGTCAGCCAGTCTGGTCTTGAACTCCCGACCTCAGGTGATCCTCCCTCCTCAGCCTCCCAAAGTGCTGGGATTACAGGTGCGAGCCACCACGCCTGGCCCCAGATTTTGTTTCTTCTTGAGTCAGTTTCAATAGTTTGTGTCTTTCTAGGAATTTTGGCGTTTTCATCAAGTGATTGGTTGGCATACAATAACTCATAATATCCATTTGTAATCCTTTTTATTCTATAAAGTCAGTAGTAATTTCCTTTCTTTCATTCCTAACTATAATAATTTGAATCTTCTTTTTTTCCCCTTAGTCAATCTAGCTAAACATTTGTAAATTTTATCGATCTTTTCAAAGAACCAACTTTTGGTTTCATTGATTTCCCTCTCTTCTGTCCTCTATTTCATTAAATTACTGTTCTAAACATTATTATTTCCCCTTTTCTGCTTTCTTTAGGTTTAGTTTGACCTTTTTCCGGTGTTACAGCAAAGTATAAGGCTGGATTATTGACTTGAGAGCTTTTTAAATACAGGCTTTTATAACTATACATTTTCCTATAAGCATTGCTTTAGTTGTTTCCCGTAAGTTTTTGTATGTTGTGTTTTCTTTTTCATTCATCTCAGCATGTTTTCTAATTTCCCTTGTGATTTCTTCTTTGACCCACTGGTTATTTAGAAGTGTGGTGTTCAGTTTTCACAAATTTGTGACTTCTCAAATTTCTTACTAATTTCTGGTTTCATTTCATTGTGGTCGGGAAAATTCATTCCATTAATTTGTTCCTGATTTCTAGTTTCGTTCCATTATAGTTGGGGAACATACTCTGCATGATTTCAAACTTTGTAAATGTACTGAGGCTCGTTTCATCACCTAGCATATGGTTTATCCTGGAGAATGTTCCATCTGTTTGAGAAGAATGTGTGTTCTGCCGCTGTTGGGTGGAGGGTTCTGTAGATTTGCTGTTAGGTCTAGTAGGTTTATAGCATCGTTCAAGTCTTCCATTTCCTTATTGATCTCCGTTTATTTTTATGTACTCTGCCTTGTAAGGATTGTATAATTATTATCCCATTTTGCAAATGAGGAAAGAACTGAAGTAATAGACGGTGATAAGATTTGAATAAAGGATATCTGGCTTCAGAGGCCATGCTTTTAACTACCACAGGTTGAGTACCCCATATTCAAAACGCTTGGCACCAGAAGTGTTTGGGATTTTCATTTGTTGTTTTTTTGTTTTGTTTTGTTTTTTGGAATATTTGCACATATATAATGAGGTATCTTGAGGATGGGACACAGATGCAAGTCTGCACACAAAATTTATATATGTTTCATATACACCTGATACACATAGCCTGAGCATAATTGTATGTAATATTTTTAATATTTGTGCATGAAACAAAATTTTGACTGGGACCCCTTACATGAGGTAAGGTGTGGAATTTTCACTTGTGGCATCATGTCAGCTCTCAAAAAGTTTTCAATATTGAAACTTTCAATGTTTCAGATTTCAGATTTTCTAATTGGGACGCATGGACTGTATGTGAGAAATAATTGATGTAGCTTTTGTGTCACTTTGCATATTAGAAAAAACACTCTTTCACTCTTTTCCTCATTCTCAACACTATTCTGTGCTGTTATAGAACGTTATTTTTCAATGTTAAACTATTACTGTCATCCCACTAGCATATTCTATGTATAGTGAGCATGGGATAGTTTTGGGGGCAACCATTTTGACTGAATTTTATTACTCTGTGTTGTCTGGGTTTACTTGGATAGTCTTAGAAATTATTTTGAACTTTTTGTAGCATAGCCCTGGGTACTATTCTAAGATACATTTCTCATTTATGGTCATTGTATTTTGGAGTTATCTATAAATATTTTTTTTAAAGCAGGCATTGGCTGGGCACGGTGGATCACACCTGTAATCTCAGCACTTTGGGAGGTTGAGACAAGCCAGTCACTTGAGGCCAGGAGTTTGAGACCAGCCTGGCCAACATTTTTGTGTCTACTAAAAATGCCAAAAATTAGCCAGATGTGGTCATGTGTGCCTGTAGTCCCAGCTACTCAGGAGGCTGAGGCACAAGAATCGCTTGAACCCAGGAGGTGGAAGTTGCAGTGAGCCGAGATCTTGCCACTGCGCTCCAGCCTGGGCAACAGAAGAAAAGCAGGCCTTGGGGATACTTGTTTGTGCTAATCTTTGGTTTTCTGGTACTGATTTTACTTATTATGAGGCACCTTGATTCAGAGGAGAGGACTAAATTGGGGCTGAGTTCTAATCTTAGTTCTGTAGAATTTTGTGGAAATCTCTTAATTTTTTGACACTTTAACAGAATGGCTTAGTATTACCTCACATTGAATTTGGACTCAGATTTAATAATGTTTGTAAAAGGTTCTGAAGGTTTACAGTGTACTATGGACATCCCCTGGGTAGAGGGAGTTTCTGAGTCTGTATTGTTAGAGTTGAAACCACCATAATGACAATCTAGGAAAGTGTTCCACTACTAGCTGTGTGATCCCAGACAAGTTACTTGACACCTCTGTGTCCGAATTATTTCATTGTAAAAGGTAGTATTAGCCGTACCTACCTCATGGGAATGCTGTGATGATCAGTAAATAACACATGCAAAGCACTTGGGTAGTGGTTATTAAATGGTACGTATCAATAATGATTACTACTCTTTTATTGTTGTATGTGCCAGAGAGGGAAAATATATTGAGTAAACATTCTTATAATGCCAGAAAATAAATTGAGTAAATTGAGAGTGATTTCTTTTAAGTTTGCTTGTTTTAGTTTTTGCTACACTAAATCTGTAATTTAAGTAACTATTTTTGAAATATTGGGGATTATCATACTACATTTATTATGTCTTTGCAGAAAGTTGCAAATAATGAGTTAAAAAAAATTTGGGTTTTGGTAAATCACATAAAAGTCATTACCATTTCATTTGTTGGCGAAACTGTACTTTTGAAAAAAATTATAAAAATGTGAGAACACTTACAAAAATGTGCCAGAGAGAGTGGAGTTAGATTTATTTGCCCCAGTGGATCTGTTCCAGAATCTGAGACTCTAGTAGTGAGCTGTGATCTCTCCCAAGCACATACCTGTGGGCCTGTGTTACATTAATCAGGGGCCAGAACTGCCCTGGGATGTGTGTGCAGGAATTAAAAAGAGTAATGCAACCCAGGTCCTGAGAAGCACGGAAGGCAATCAGTCGACTTGTGAGAGTTTATTGCTTAAGATCAAAGTTCTTTTTCTTGTTTCCCTTCCGCTATCACTGCTTCCCAAGGTCTGTTGGCACCTGCTGGGATTGGGTAGTGCCCAGGAATTCCCTCATGGGGTCTCCAGAGCCGACGCTAAGCTGAGGGATCAGAGAACCTCTGCCTCCGCTTCCCAGGGCACCCACACCCAGGTGCCTCCATTCCATCTTGTTTATAACCTGCTCGAGGCTCTCCCTCAACTGTGCCAGTTTCGTCTGACATGGCCCTGTGCTCTGATTTTTGGCTCCTCCCCTGAGGGGCACAGATTGGGTGGGGCCTCTGCCGTGGCATGGTTCTCTGTAGCGTGGATTTCTGGAGTTTCGTTTCTCTGAAGGCTTGATTCCACAAGGCTGGTCTGTGCTGTGCTCCTCAACAGCATAGTTGATGACCACACAGCTTACCCTTCTCCCTCATTCTGCTCACCCCCTGGTCTGAAGGCTGTCCACACTCACACATGGGGTGCACACCTCCGTGTGTGTGCACACTCTTCCAGATGAGCCCAGCTCTCCAGTTTTGCCTGCTTGAGGCAGATCTGGGCTCCACCCCAAAGTTGTTTTTTTTTGTTTGTTTTTTTTTTTTTTTGCTGAAACACTCAGAGGGCCTCACAACACAGACTCTGAGGACTACATCCTTTGAAGTTTCAAGTTCCTTTTAGCTGATATTGAGGTATATAGAGCAACTCACTCTATTTCCTTTGGCCTATAGTCATTTTATGAGTATTTGTTAGTTATCTGTATTTATAATGCGACTCAGTCTTTTTGTAGAGTTTCCTTTATCTTAGTTTTATAAGAGGACACTCAGAATTGTTATATTGGTCAAATAAAGTAAACTTCACAGAATGAAGGTAGCATATTAAATTATGTGTAGTCGTAGACAGTTGCTTTGTAGCACTGATAAAGCCTATAACTTCTTATACTTTTTACTAGTAAATAAATTTACTTGATCTTTTAAAAGTAATTATATTTTGGCAAGTAGGGAGATGAGAGTGATGCTAATACCAACTTATTTTGAGAAAGGTTAGGATAAAGGCCTTTTTAATTTATTACTTATATTATTTTAATTTGTTTTGAGAAAGGTTAGGGTAAAGACCTTTTTAATTTATTACTATATCTGGTATAGCTTTGTGAGCTGCCACTTCCCTGTATGCAGATTCTCATGTTTTTGAGGTTTGAAAATCCTTTGTCCCAAGCCCTTCTAACCACAGCTCAGTTGCTGAGCAGAAGAGTAGGTTGCCATCAAGTACAAAACATGTATCACGGAAACATCACCGTGGCTCCAGCTTTTAACTTCCCAGAACTCTTTATCAGTTGCTCCCACGTTGAAAATTTGGATTGAGTGGTGCTCGTCTTCCAAAACAAACTTGGGAAACTGAGCCAGAGCATGCCTCTGGGAGAGCTCAATGTAGGAAAAAGGGCATTGAGCTTTGCAATTTGCAAAGCTTGTTCCAGAAAGTGCTGGGCTGCAAAGCTGTGAAGAAATGATACTTGAAACAGAGGATTGAAATGTCCCTCATTTGGAATAAAGCCTGTCTCTAAAACTGGTATTTTCCTTTTAAAATTGCTTTGGGGAAATAGGAAATTAATTTTCACTTTGCTCTGTATTTTACAGACTGTAGACTTTTAATTCTAAAGAGAGTTGTGGAGCATGTGTTACATTTAAGGACATACTTAAGACCCTGGCAGAGGCAAGTTTTCATGACTGACTTCATTTATTCTTTTTTTTTTTTTTTTTTTTTTTTTTTTTGAGACGGAGTCTCGCTCTATCGCCCAGGCTGGACTGCAGTGGCTGGATCTCAGCTCACTGCAAGCTCGGCCTCCCGGGTTTACGCCATTCTCCTGCCTCAGCCTCCCGAGTAGCTGGGACTACAGGCGCCCACCACCTCGCCCGGTTAGTTTTTCGTATTTTTTAGTAGAGACGGGGTTTCACCGTGTTAGCCAGGATGGTCTCGATCT
This sequence comes from Mandrillus leucophaeus, assembly GCF_000951045.1. Classification (NCBI taxonomy): domain Eukaryota; kingdom Metazoa; phylum Chordata; class Mammalia; order Primates; family Cercopithecidae; genus Mandrillus; species Mandrillus leucophaeus. Next base: position 246,450 of record NW_012103809.1, read on the forward strand.
CCTGACCTCATGATCCACCCGTCTCGGCCTCCCAAAGTGCTGGGATTACAGACTTGAGCCACCGTGCCCGGCCACTTCATTTATTCTTTGAAGAGTAGGGATGTGTTCTGATTTCAACTGTCATTAGAATGGTGAAGATGGGCCAGTACTTTGGGAGGCCAAGGTGAGTGGGTCACTTTAGGACAAGAGTTCAAGACCAGCTTGGCCAACATGGCAAAACCCCATCTCTATTTAAAAAAAAAAAAACAAAAATTAACCAGGTGTGGTGGCACTTACCTGTAATCCCAGCTGCCCAGGAGATGGAGTTCACTTGAACTCATGAGGCGGAGGCTGCAGTGAGCCGAGATTGCGCTGCTGCACTCCAACCTGGGCAACAAAGCGAAACTTTGCCTCAAAAAGAAGGGGTAAGATGAAGAAGGGAAATCCTTGGAACATCATCTAGTTGTTGCGTTGCAGGCTTTTTTCCTGCGGCCATAGGCATGATTTTTTTCTGTTTCCAAGTGTAGGAGACATAGGACCTGAGGATGCCCCTGGACATCAGGATAGGCTTCAGGAACAGAGGCTTATATGTTCCTATTATGCTTGAAGAAAATATTAGCTGCACAGAAATGTGACCTGCTCCATGACAAATGAGACCACGAAGGCTCTGAATTTAGCATACTACTCTCAGATGCCTAGGCTAAGCCAGCCCTTGGCACACAACTGCACTTGGGTATCTGGAACAGGTGGCCAGTATTAAATGAGAGAAGGAGCAGAGGTAGCACAGTGTCTCTGAAAGCAGGGGACAGTCATTTCTTTACCCTCGGTGCCCAGCAAGAGGAAGGGTCCTGTGAACTTCCATCATGGTCATATCAAGTTTCTGAGGACACCCTGTAGCTTGTTCTGGCACGTGTTGCTTCTCAAGGGTGGAGGTGACCACTCAAAGGTTCAGTCAGTCCCATCTTAAAATTAATCTCGTAATCACAAGGTCCCTGTCCCTCTTGACATATTCTTCTGCAGGAAGGAAGGTATCAGGACAGTTCACATGGAAATAAATTATATATTTATTTGTAGGATAAAACTCTATGGGTCACCCTGCCCCGGACTGTGTGAACATTTTGTTTCCCTTGAAATACTTCTATGGAAAAGAAAAACTTAAAAGCATTTCAGTTGTCTACATCCAAGGGGGAAAGACAAATCAAAAGCAAATGTCCTTCAGGGATGCTCAGAGATCTTAACACATTTAACTCCACTTAGAAGGACATAAATGTTCTGTACAAAGACTGTTGAGGGGTTTGTGTAAATGTGATTTTAATGGGATATTTGTAGTCAGCATAGCTGTATGAACTGTATATATCTCCTGATACATGTTAGGCATTTAGTGAATATTTAGTACTGTAGTTTCATCGTGATAATACTTGGGTATCAAAGCAGTTTTCAGCATATGTTAGTACTCTGAACACTAAAATAGACATACTTCTGGTATAATTTAGAAAGCTTTTCTTTAAGAAGGGCTGAAACTTCTCTTTTAACCAGATAAAACAAAATATATGTAAGTGTAATATCCCATTCCATGATCATTCCACTTAATATGCTTTTCCCTCTCTTGAGAGTGCACCTTCGTAAGAGGCCCATAATCTTCCCTCCAGAGTGGAGATTTTCCACTAGATAAGACATGGAGAAAAAGAGCGGATATGTACAAATCTATTTATTACAGCAGAATGTCTGAGCTACCAGTTCCCCCCAAAAGCATTATTAAGCTTTCACCACATAAGCTTACTGATTGATTAAATAAATTTAGCCTTTCTTTACATCTCGTTGGCTGGATGTGAAACCTGTGTGCTTTTATTTTTACTTCAGTAGTGGTTTAAAGAAGGGCGACATCTTCTGCGGTGCTTGTGAGCCCTGATAGCTCTGCCTAACTTTTCTGGCCGGGGTGATAAAGGATACTCCCTGGAGTGGTCAAGAGCCTCAATTTCTTCATCTTTAGTGGGGGCAATGTTTACTCACAAAATCTGTTGGAAGGATTAAATGCTGTAACATATACTCAAGCCTCTGGCTCATCTTAGGTGCACAACAAATTGTAGTTCAAGGCCTTCCTTTCTCTTCTCTCTTAAAATATTTAACCCAGCAGCTCCTTATACCTACTTGTTCAGCAGATGGATTTACTAAAGTGAGAAAATACACTCCCAGCTTCTTAACAATTGGGGCAACATAGGCTGCATTCTAAGAACCCAAGAGCCTGGTAACAATGCTGTGCAACAGTAGCTGTGTGTCATGCTGAATTTCCGTGGCCAAGTTGTGCAAATCCTTATTATTACCTGAACACTTGCCTTTTTTTTGTTCGATTGCTTGTTCTATGATGTTTACATATGTATGTGTGTATGTGTGTGTGCTTGGGTTTTTGTGTGTGTGGTTTTTTGTTTTGAGGACAGGGTCTCACTCTGTCTCCCAGACTAGAGTACAGTGGCGCCATCATAGCTCACTGCAGCCTCAACCTCCCAGGCTCAAGCGATCCTCCCACCTTACCCTCCCAAGTAGCTGGGACTACAGGCACACTCCACCATGCCTGGCCTGTTTTTATACTTTTTTAGTGTGGATTTGCATTAATACTATTAGATGAGATTCTGTGCTTCTTTCCAGAATTTTTACTTTGCATTTTAGAAACCTGAATAGTTGAAAGCTACCACTATCCTCTGAGAAAAAAGGTAGGCAAGTGGGATTTGTCACTGAATTTTATTCTTCAAATAAGATAAAAAGTGTAAGAAAGTTATCAAAGCCAAAAGTTGGCCAATTTTAATTGACAGTCTCTCGTGTAGCCTGTTTTTTGTTTGCTAGACTTGACCTTCCTCAAAACATTTTCCCTTTTACTTTGTGTTTTTTTCTTTTCTAATACCCTTTAATAATCAGCACAACTTATTTTTTTATATATGGGTATATATGTGTGTGTATATGTGTTTATTTATATATATATTTTTTTAATTTTTTGAGATGGGGTTTTGCTCTTGTTGCCCAGGCTGGGGTGCCGTGGCGCAATCTCCGCCTCCTGGGTTCAAGCAATTCTCCTGCCTCAGCCTCCTGAGTAGCTGGTATTACAGGCATGTGCCACCATACCAGTTAATTTTGTATTTTTAGTAGAGATAGGGTTTCACCATGTTGGCCAGGCTGGTCTCAAATTCCTGACCTCAGGTGATCCACCCACCTCAGCCTCCCAAAGTGCTGGGATTACAGGCGTGAGCCACCATGCCTGGCTTACTTTGTATTTTTGAAGAAATATTTGAGAATTTTTGTAGCTGATGCTTACTTTTGATTTAGAATTTCTCTCTGAATTGAACTGACCAAGTTCAAGTTCAGTTATGCCAACGAGCATAACAATCATAAAACTGTCCATGTGGACGCTGTCCCCTCAGTGGACATGTTAAGCAACAATCAAGTCTTTTTCATCCTATCACTAGTTCTCAAATTTATGATCTGGTTCATAATTAGTTTTTTATCATTTGGTCAACTGGATGCTAATATTTATAACTTAAGTTTTCTTCTGTTTTAGCAGAGTTGGTGTTCGCTAGTTTGTTTTTTGGAAACTAAGGAAATGCAAAATTTTATCTTTAATGCAGGCAGTACAGTATTTTTGACATATCTTGTTATTTCAGCAGCTCAGTCTTACCAGGTAAAACTGGTGGATGGCAGCAGAATCTGGAACATCATGCTTGCCCACACTTGAACAGCAAGCAGGGGTGAGAGTGAGAAATTAGGTTAGGGAAGGTAAGGGATGGGCTTGCTGGGGGTAGGATGAGGAGCAGGGAGCTGGCCTCTGCTCTGGAATGCAGCGTGCCCTGGTGTCCTCTCCGACCATGCCCCTCATCTGATGTGCTGAGGACTTTGAACAGGTCCTGAGTGTGTGTCCAGTTTAGTTTCATAACACGAAAGTGGCAAAGTCAAGAGGGAGCCTGAGTTCCAGCATTAGATCACAAAATGAAACCTGCAGGGAGCTGGCAGCAGTTCCACCGTAGCAGTTCACAGGGTTTTATACCTTACATTTTTCCGCCTTTGTTTAAATATCCAACCTGTCCGACCTGTTCGGGCTGAACAAGCTGGTGCTAGCAAACCCCGAAGCGTGCCCACTCACTGTCAACCTTTTTCTGATGTGTTAAGGAAGGTGATTAGTGGCAACATTGCCCCCTCAGCGCCCATCCCACCTTCCCCACTGAAACATGAACAAGAAGCATTGAAGTCTTAGCCTGTGTATTCATGATACGGATTCTCATCTCACCTTTGGCACGTTTGTGTGCCTGTGGGCCGTCCTCAGCTTCTCTTGGGGCTCTGGGATGCTTAATGGAAAGGTTGTTGGCCTTCAGTGGAGAAAGATTTTGTGTTTCCTTAAACCGGAGATTCAGTTGCATAATGGGTTCATTGGTCCTGCGGTGTCAGCACTTAATTCTTCCTCTTCATGCTTATATAACCCAGCTTGCTCAAGAGGACTGCTGTTCCAAGTTTATGGGTGGGAAAACTGAGGTCTGCGATGCTGCAGGTTCTTTCAGGGCTCTCTTCTCTGGTTTCTGTTAGTAGACGGTATATTGTTGCTCCCTCGACATCTCTGGAGAACAGGGGCCATGTGTGCACCGTGTCCATCCGTTTTAGATAAAAGTGGCTATAAACGGCCTTGGTCATACAGAAGGACTCTGTCACCTGGTTGGTCTTGGGAGGTGACATTTCTCTTTGGATTCATTTATATTCATCATTCTCTCTCCAATCTTGGTTCCCGTTTCCTTGCCAGCAGTTTCTCAGTGGCCCCTAAGCAATATAACACAACATCTCCAGAGTGGGTGGCTCTCCTTTTTCACTAGGCTTCTTCCTGCACTCGCCCACTGCACCTTCCACTTTCCTCATGGGCGCGTGGCCGACCATCTGGGATGGCCCCGCCCGTGCATTTCTTGTTCCTCTTTTGGAACTGGCTGAGGAGTGGCAGTGACTTCGCACTGCCCTGTCATGAAGATAGTCATCTCTTCCTCCTGCACAGAGTAAGTGACTAGGTCCCGCCTTCTTGAAGACACCTCAAGCGGTCTCCCTTCAAACTGAAGTGGGAAATGGCCCCTGTGACTTCAGCACTTCCCTCCTCCTACGAAGCTTAGGTGTGGGGGTTGGCGTATATGATTTTAGCCGTTGCCCTGGGAAGCTGGTCTCTGTGGTGGCTGGCGATGGCTTCGCTCAGAGGGGACAGCTCTGGGCTCTTGAGGTCACTTTGGGAATGATGACTTAAGTTGGGGCACCATCACCTCACACTGTAATATGAGGATATTCAGCGTCCCTGCTGGGAGAGGCCATCCATGGGTGTGGGATTTGGACCCCAGGCTGCATGTAAATGTTGAGGAAACCGAGGGAGGTTAGCCTGGGGAAGAAGAGGAGGCCATGACAACACAGCGGCTGCCCTGAGGTATCTAAGGCCTGTCCATGGGAAATGGGAGCCTTCCACTGATGTCTCTGGACTCATCCAGGAAGGGCCTAGCCGGCCGATTGCAGCTCCGTGTTAATGAGAGTTCTTTTTGGGTGAGAGAAACGTCAGTTCATCCAACTTCTGAGGTCTTTTGTTTGTTTTTAAGAATGTCTGATTTTGTATGAAAATATGTACTGTGTATTTTTGTGGATTTTGTAAATAGATATGGGGACCAAATAACATGAACATTTATTTTAGCATAAATAAGCAGGCAAGGGAAAAAGACAAGCACAAGCAGATGTAGGGTGTTACTGATTCAAGGGCAGGGCAGTTAGGAATCATGGCTAGAGTAAAAGATTTTTAAAAGGTTGGTGCTGGTTAATGTGGACTGACTGCCAACACCCCCTACCCGCTACTGGAGCTGAAAGTCGAGAGGAGGAAGGAGCTGTAGAGGTAGCAGAGAAGGGGCCTCAGTTTTCTAAGTAGACAGTCGTTAGCAAGAGAATGTCATCCCTTGACTCTGGGCTCAGGAGTTCGAGGCTGCACTGAGCTTGGATCGCACCACTGCACTCTAGCCTGGGTGGTGCAGCAAGATTCTGTTTCCAGAAAGAAAAGAATATATATTCTTCAGGCATTATCATTCTAGCTCAGTTCATCATTAAGGAAGTATCTGTACCAAGAAACCAGAAGGACCAAGATAGAAAAGGAACTGCTGTCTCCAAATACTGCCAAGGAACCTGAGGCAGGAGAGCAGAGATGGTGGTCCAGCCTGGAGAGCCATGACCCCACGCCTGGGATTGGAGAGAAGCTCTGGGCTGATGAGCAGTGGAGATTGAGAGCCTGCCAAAGCGTTTGCTTATAAGGAACATGAAAATGAACCCCTGGTACACCTGGACTTCAAATTAAATCTCATCAAATTTAGCTTTATCCTTATGCTGGCTCCATTGGAATGCTATGCTACAGTCAGTAGATGAGAGGCGCTCTCTATTTGGGGACATGTTGCCCTAGTATTGCAGGGAAAGGGGGGCTTGTAGAGGAAATCTGTGCTGTGGAGCACGTGGTCTTTACAGACACCTCCCTGAATGAAGGCAGTAGGAATAAACCTCAGTATCAGCCGCAAAGCTTGACTTTGTCGCGGCCTCCATGGGCCACATTGCCCACATCAGAGGCTGCGGGATCTAACCGGCCGCTGGTGGTGGCTGCAGTGTCCGGTGCATTTCACCAGGAGCATCCCGAGAGCCCTGGGAGTCGCCTGGCTGACGGCATTCCCACAGCGAGCCTACGGACTGCGGGTTTACACTTCATGCCAGGCTGACTTTGGACTTCTCTAAGATGGCTGGCTTTGGGGGTCAGCACAGGTGCTTACGCATTGCCTAACCTTCCTCCACACCCTGGGACAGCTGGTGTGACCTGCCTTTCGGACAGGCATGACTGAACCCAAACAACACCTGAATTACTAGAAGGTGCCTCTGCACTTTACAGGTGGGGCCACACCAGGAATTGCCACCTTGCTGTACTCCCCCCACCCCCTCCCACTCTGTCTGCTCTCCATCCCCCATTTGCTTGCATAGAACTTGGTTGGCATTACAAGCATCATCCACAGCCCTGCACACTGAGCTCCTCTCCTAGGCATTTGTTATGAAAGCATACACACATCTTTCTAGAGACGTACTTTGGCCAGAAATGTAGGTTGTGCAGCTGTGGAGGTTCTTAATCTTATTCACTCCCTCTTTGTTTATCACAAGGCTTTTTTGGACCAAAAAAAAGCAAGCACCAGGTACGGATGAGGATGTCTCTATAACCAGCCTGCCAGACCCTGTTTGAACCTGTTGCCTCTGGCTTGGCATGTCTTGGGCCGTGCTGTGTGTGCTTTGTATACAGCGTCCTGTGTCCTGACAGAGTGACTTTCCTCACAGTACCATTCACTCAGAGTATCAAATGAGCCGGCTTCTCCATTAACAGTCCTAGGAGGAAATTGAGACTGAAAAGTTAGCAAATACTGGAAGTGTCTATATTTCTCCTGAGGTTTAACCTTCACATGTAAATTACACACGGAGAGCTTGAAGAATATCTGAGACCTGCTGTGAGGGCAGCTATGACCAAGTAATCTTTGGTTTGGATCACATTTAAACTCGTCGAGAGTTTCCCAAAGGATTTTGCCCCCAAAAGAATTTTAAGAATGTTAAATTTCCCAACTTTTTGGTTAAGCTTTTATGCCTGGTAAACTGATGCAGAGACTGCTGGTATATTGGAAGATGAGTCTGGGAGATGTCTAATGCTGGTATCCAAAAAATGTTAGCGTCCTGGTCAAATGGTTAACCAAACCTGCAAACGGTGCAGAGAGCTGGAGAAGTTCACTATGATCCTGTGGTTCTCATGCTTAAGCAGGCTTCAGTGTCACCTGCGGGGCTTGTGCAAGCCGGACTGCTGGGCCCTGACCCAGTACCTACCAGTCTGCAGGTCTGGGGTGGGACTCAGGGTTTTTATTTGCATTAAGCTCCCAGATGGTGCCCATGCTGCTGGTCAGAAGCCTACAGAGTGAACACTGGTGTTCTAGGAGACTGACAGGATTGTCCTCATTTTACCAGTGTGGAAACTGAAGCTGAGGGAGCCCAAGATTCTCTGGAGTCTCCGTGGTTACTGGTGGCAGAACAAAGATCACACATCTCAAATGTGTCACTGCTCAGAAACCACCCAAAAGTTTCATTGCATCACATGGTGTCTGTCTACACCATCTTCCCACCCAGATTCCTGATTGCTGCTCAGAGAAAGCCAGTGCTTGAATAGCTAAGAGCTTTACCCCATTCCCAGATCTAATGGCTTACATGCCTGAAGGTCGGCAGAAAGTTCCTGTATTTGGAACTGGAAAGGAGAACATTCAGTTTGGAACTGGAAAGGAGAACATTCAGTTTGGAAGTGGAAAGGAGAACATTCAGGGAGGCAGGGAGGGTCAGGTTTTAGGGATTGTTCTGTCTCCCCGGAGTTGTTGACCAGCCTTCAGCCCTTGCACAGGGTGTACTCTTTGGTTTAACTCTGATGTTTTCAATATTGTCACAGATAACCTACCCTACTACAATGGACCATCTCAAATTTTAGAAAGCAAATGATTACACTTGTGGGAGAAAAGCCATTTAAGCTGAAAATCAGCATCTACTCCTAGATTCAAAGTAGGCTCCAGTTGTGCCAGAAAGTGCTCAGATTTGGGTTTTTTTTTTTTTTCCAAGTTTAAAAAACATCTGCAATATTTGTGTTCATTTATCACTGTAAAAGCCTCTTTGGGTGTTATGAATAGGATAAAACTTCTCTTGACTCCAAAAGTTCTGATAAAATTCCTTCCTTAGACCACAGTGCGGCAGGATTCCTACTATTAAAGTGTCATGCTTCCAAAAGAGAATCACAGAATTTTATGGAAAAGCAGAAATATACTTGGATTTTACATTAACCTCTCTCTATAATGAGTGTAGGTATTGTTTGGAATGAACAAACATGAATTCCAATAAGAAAAGATTAACATGTCCTCAGTGTTCATAGTTAGAGTGTTTTCGATTGAAGTCCCTACAATGTGGCACTGTTCACAATCTCATGTCAGGTTTGCTCACGCCAAATTCTAGCAAGGCAAGTTGTAAGGTGTCCTGGAACCTGAGAATAAATGTCATAGTAATACTCTGAGTGAAGCAAACATTTTCTACATACACTTCATTCCTTCACTCCTTCATTTGTCCATTCAGGAATTCAACAAATATTTATTTGTTTGTTCTTCCATCCAGCAGTTTAGCAGATACTTACTGACCAACACCTATGTGCCACCAGGGCTCATGCAGAGAACAACAGAGACCAGGTTCTTGCTGTAATGGAACTTACTTTCAATTGAGGGTGAGGGGACAGTCAGACGAGTAAAATACATGGTATATTCAACTACTGCTGTGTGCTGTGGAGGAAGGAACACTAAATTGTGGGCATGAGAGCATCTGCACAGGTGGGGTGTGGGGCCTCAGGCAAGGCTTTGCAGGAGAGGCACGTGGCACGAAACCTGGACGGTAGGAGCCAGGCATGGGAAGGTCTGGGGTGCAGTTTTCCAGACAGAAATAGCAAGCACCTGAGTCCCGGAGGTGGGAACTAGTGGATGCGTTTGAGGGACCCACAGGGGCTAGTCTGTCTGAAAGGGCCTTGGGATGGAAGAGGGCAGGGTGCTCCACTGTTGAAGTCTAGCAGATAGGTGGAAGCCAGATTTAGTTTAATTCTAAGAATGGGACTGTCAGAGGAATTTAAGCAGGGAAGTGGTATGATTGGTCCTGTGTTTTAGATGCTCAGTCTGACTGCTGGATAGAAAATGGAAAATAAGAGAGCAAGAGAAAGAGCAGAGTGGCCAGTTTAAGATACTAAGACCAGCTGGTAGGAATTCCTGCCACTGCTAGTGTTTATGCAATGTATCCATTGAAATGTGAATTCTTATATATGGATCTTCGCACACTTGTTCAGTTATTAGACCTTAAGACAGATTTCTAGGAGAGGAATTACAGAGGTAAAGATCACACATATTTAAACTTCATATCTCTAGTGCTCAGCCACTTTGCAGAAAGGCGGTCACTCATTTCTACTCTCACCAATGATGGGAGAGTACCAGTCTTCTGAACCACACCAGCACCGCATATTGTTAGTGTAAGACTTTCTCACCCTCGCCAATCTGGAAGGTGAAAAGATGTACTGCTCAGGTGCAGAATGGAGGAGATGTGGTTTGATAGCAGTAAATGAAGTAATCATGGGGGTTGTGATTGACAACAAACTTGGTAGGAACTGAGGGTATAAACACACCCAATGGAACCCACCCAGGCTCCCTTTATGTAGCTTCTGGAGGTCATGGTGCCAGCCATGCGCTCTGAGCTGTCAGATCACATCCAGACTGAATTTGCATCTGGATCCAGCATTTCATGAAGGATACCTGTACACTGGAGAGCATTCCAAGGTTACTTAGGACCAGTATAATTCCACAGACTTGCAAGCAGAGCTTCAGGGGGGCTGTTCGCTTTTGAAAAGAGAACACAGTACAGAAGCGCAGTAGTCCTCTTACACTATTGGAAGAGCCGCCACGCGGATGAGAACATACACTGATGCTGTACCACAGCATCTCCCTTGAGGACAGATAGACAGTTAAAGCAAGAACAGAATTTCTGTCTCCATGTGAGGGAGATGGTTTTAACAATTAGAACAGCCGGTGAAAATGGAGAAGTCCTTGCTGGTGGAAGTGTCCAAGCAGAACTAAATGGTGATGCCTCCAGTCTGTTGTGGAGAGGGACTTTCTATGCAGAATAGAGGGCTGAATCCCATCCCAGCTCCCGCCCAGTTCATGGGCTCCTTGTCATTTATTGACTCTCAGGATGCATGGAACTTAGACAGATTAGCCCTTGAAATCAACCCTGAGAGAAAGACCCAAGCCTTCTAAGGATTAGAATATTCTCTTTCCCATCACCCCTAATTTGTTTTGGCTACAGCTTGAGGGGAAGGGGTCATTAGTGTCTCATCATGATGATCCTGGCTCCACTTCCTTTGAGCTTTTGGGAGGAAATGAGCAGCGCAAGTTGCCACTCCTGTTGTTGGAGGCCAGGGAAGCAGAGCAGGGGTCAGAGCAGTGGGGAGAATCTCTCACTACATCACATCCATCGTCAGACCTGGCCGGACCCCTCCAACCCTGCAGTTCACCCGTGGGCTGAATTGAGGTTGTCAATGCACCCGTGGCTTTTGCTCATCATGTGGTTTGAAGGACAAAGCAAGAACTTCCCATGTTGTGCCCAGTAGCTGGGGATTTCACCCTGGAATGGAGCGGTGCTTGTGCTTTCGCACCTGGGGTTCTGGGGCTCAGTGGGAGAACTGGAGTGAGCCCCGTCTGTCAGACTGTCTTGGCCTGCTTTTGTCGCTCTGCCGCTTCTAGGAGTGATGCAGTTCAAGGGCAGCCCCAGCTTTCCAGACTAGGATAGAGGCTCTGCAGTCCTCGAGCAAAACTGGAGGTGGCAGCGTTCTATGCCTGAGCTGTGGGCTCCTCACCCCCTTCACTCTCCTGTTGAAGTTTGGTAGTAACTGCCACCTGTGGCCACAGTCCACCAGAGAGGAAGTGTCCAGGTTCAGGTTGTATCCCTAAGATTCCAGCTGGTGATCCAGAACAAAGTTAACTGACTGGCGTGGTCTTGAGAGAGAAGTTGGGGTTGGGGGAAGAGCATGAGCTCAGAGTCGGTGCACATAGGTCAAATCAAGCTCTGAGGCTGTGGGCAGGTTGGCCTCCCTGCACGTCAGCTGCCACATCTGCAAAATGGAAATAATGATCTGTCTAAGGTTCCTACTAGGCCCTCACTAAGTGTTGGCCTCAGTCCCTCCTTTATGAAAACAACTTCTTTCATAAATCCCAAGAACAAAATAATTAAGTATCATTTTGTATTTTTATAAATATTATGTCCTATTATTCAAAAGATACTGCTTGAAATGGGCTCATGAACTGTTTACAGTTGTCAACCTCTTAATTTTTAATATTCTCATATCAACTGTAGAAAAGGGTGTGAGTTCTGTTAATTAAAATTCACTTTGAGTAATTTATTGTAAGGGCAGGTTTGATGCTAGTTTACATCTCTTATCATACTTTCTCAACTCTTAGATGCTTTCTTTAAAATGAGCATTTCTAAAATTGGAGTGTCAAAAACTTGCCAGCCTTTCTTTTTTGCTCCTAATGCCGATATTGAGGGATGGTGTCCTCAAATCACAATCACTTTGGAATAGAGGTGGTGCTTAGAACAAAGCTATTTATTCCCATTAACTTTCACAAGGCTTTAGGAGGCCAAGAACTAAATAATGTTTGTTTGTGATTCTTTATTATTATTCTATTTCTTTCTTTCTTTTTTTTTTTTTTGAGATTGGTTCTCACTCTGTCTCCCAGGCTAGAGTGCAGTGACATGATCATAGCTCACTGCAACCGTGACCTCCTGAGAGCCAATACCATGCCACTGCACTCCAGCCTGGGCAACAGAGCAAGACTCCGTCTCAACAGCAACAAAAAAGGAGAGTACAGCTAAAAAGAGAGCGAAACTTCTTTTTTTTTTTTTTTTTTTTTTTGAGACGGAGTCTCTC